>NW_027098964.1:3724832-4015783 GCF_037042795.1 Molothrus aeneus
GGGAGGGGTTAATTAAATCAGCCGTGAGCCAATTAAGTTGGGGGAGGAGTTAATTAAAGTGGGCGGAGGGGCTACATTAAATTGGGGGAGGGGCAAATTAAATTGGGCGAGGGGTTAATTAAATTGGGGGAGGGGCTAATTAAACTGGGGGAGGGTTAATTAAATTGGGGGAGGGGCTAATTAAACTGGGGGAGGGTTAATTAAATTGGGGGAGGGGCTAATTAAATTGGGGAGGGGTTCATTAAATTGGGGGAGGGGCTAATTAAATCAGCCATGCACCAATTAAACTGGGGGACGAGTTAATTAAGTTGACGAGGAGTTAATTAAACTGGGGGGAGGGGCTACATTAAATTGGGGGCGGGGCCAATCTGGAGGGGGCGGGGCCCAAACGTGGCGCAGTTTTGGGGTGCGGGTGGGGGAGGGGCGCTCCGGGCCGGTTCCTGGGGGGTCCCCTCTGACCCCGCCCCCCCCTTTAGCGCCCCGCCCCCCCCGGTTCAAGTGCGGCCTCCCCCGGCCCTGCCCCCCCCGGCATTTCGCCTTCCGGCTGCTGAGCGGGGCCGCGAACGTGGTGGGACCGCGGATCTGCCTGGAGGGGAGAGAGTGAGCGAGGGGCGGGGCTACAATGGGGCGGGGCTACAGGGAATGGGGCGGGGCTAAAGGGACCGCGGATCTGCCTGGAGGGGAGAGAGTGAGCGAGGGGCGGGGCTACGGGGAACGGGGGCGGGGCTACGGGGAAAGGGGGCGGGGCTAAAGGGACCGCGGATCTGCCTGGAGGGGAGAGAGTGAGCGAGGGGCGGGGCTACAATGGGGCGGGGCTACAGGGAATGGGGGCGGGGCTACAGGGAATGGGGAGGGGCTACAGGGAATGGGGAGGGGCTACAGGGATCTGCCTGGAGGGGAGAGAGTGAGCGAGGGGCGGGGCTACAGGGAACGGGGAGGGGCTACAGGGAATGGGGGCGTGGCTACAGGGAATGGGGGCGGGGCTACAGGGACCCGGGATCGGCCTGGAGGGGAGAGAGTGAGCGAGGGGCGGGGCTACAGGGAACGGGGGCGGGGCTACGGGGAATGGGGGCGGGGCTACAGGGAACGGGGGCGGGGCTACGGGGAATGGGGGCGGGGCTACAGGGAACGGGGGCGGGGCTAAAGGGACCCGGGATCGGCCTGGAGGGGAGAGAGTGAGCGAGGGGGCGGGGCTACAATGGGGCGGGGCTACAATGGGGGAGGGGCTACAGGGTTTGCCTTGAGGGGAGAGAGGGAGAGAGAGAATGGGGGCGGGGCTACAATGGGGCGGGGCTACAATGGGGGCGGGGCTACATGGAATGGGGGAGGGGCTACAGGGAATGGGGAGGGGCTACAGGGACCCTGGATCTGCCTGGAGGGGAGAGAGACAGGGGGAGGGGCTACAATGGGGGAGGGGCTGTGGGAATGGGGCGGGGCTATGGGATGGGGGAGGGGTTTAAATGGGGGAGGGGCTACAGGGAATGGGGGAGGGGCTACAGGGTCTGCCTGGAGGGGAGAGGAGAAATGGGGGAGGGGCTAAAATGGGGGGGAGGGGCTACAAATGGGGGAGGGGCTACAGGGAATGGGGGACGAGCTACAGGGTCAGCCTGGAGGGGAGAGAGTGAGAGAATGGGGGAGGGGAGAAATGGGAGAGGGGCTGCAATGGCGGAGGGGCTATGGGATGGGGGAGGGGTTAAAATGGGGGAGGGGCTACAGGGAATGGGGGAGGGGCTACAGGGACTTGGGATCTGGCTGGAGGGGAGAGAGTGAGAGAGGGGGAGGGGCTACAATGGGGGGGAGGGGGGTACAATGTGGGGCTTGAGGGGGGTACAGGGTCTGCCTGGAGGGGAGAGAGTGAGAGATGGAATGGGGCGGGGCTAAAATGGGGCGGGGCTATGGGATGGGGAGGGGCTATGGAATGGGGAGGGGCTACAATGGGGGAGGGGCTATGGGATGAGGGAGGGGCTACAATGGGGAGGGGCTACAGGGAATGGGGGAGGGGCTAAAGGGCCCCAGGATCTGCCTGGAGGGGAGAGAGTGAGGGAATGGGGGAGGGGCAGAATGGGGGAGGGGCTACAGGGAATGGGGGCGGGGCTAAAGGGAATGGGGAGGAGCTACAATGGGGGAGGGGCTACAGGGTCTGCCTGGAGGGGAGAGAGTGAGAGAATGGGGGGAGGGGCTAAAGGGAACAGGGGCGGGGCTAAAGGCAATGGGGGAGGGGCTCCAGGGACCTGGGATCTGCCTGGAGGGGAGAGAGGGAGGAAATGGGGGAATGGGGGAGGGGCTAAAATGGGGGAGGGGCTGTGGGATGGGGGAGGGGCAATGGAATGGGGGAGGGGCTGCCGGGGGGGGAGAGAGTGAGGATGGGGGAGGGGATAAAGGGAATGGGGAGGGGCTAAAATGGGGGAGGGGCATTGAGAAGAAGGGAGGGGCTTGGGGAATGGGGGTGGGGCTAAAAACGGGGGGTGGGGGAGGGACTAAAATGGGGGAGGAGCCAAAGGGGTGGGGGAGGGGCATGATGGGGATGGGGAGGAGCTTGGGGAGAGGAGGGGCTCGGGGGTGGGGGAGGGGCTTGGGAGGGCGGGGTCGGGATGGGTGGGGGAGGGGCTCAGGGGGTGGGGGAGGGGCTCGGGTGTGGCTGAGGTTGGCCACGCCCCCTCCCCTCCCCCCCCAGGCTGATGAGCAGCGTGAAGAACAACGTGGGGAGGGGCCTGAACATCGCCCTGGTGAACGGTGGGGGAGGGGCTGGGGGGGGAGGGGCTGAGGGAGGTGGGCGGGGTTAATCGGGGTGGGGGAGGGGTCAGTCGGGGGGAGGAGAGAGCCGGATGGGGCGGGGCTTAATGGGGGAGGGGTTGGCCCATTGGGGTGGGGGAGGGGCTAAATGGGGGAGGGGTTTAGGGAGGTGGGGTGGGGGAGGGGCAGAGTGGGAGGGGTCAGGGGAATGGGGGAGGGGCTCAATGAGGTGGGGAGGGGTGAAACAGGGTGGGGGAGGGGCATGGGGGGAAGGGGGAGGGGCAAAGAGAGGAGGGGGAACGGAGTGGGGGAGGGGCAGACCATGGGGGGAAGGGGGTGGAGCCGAATGGGGGAGGGGCCAAATAAATTGGGGGAGGGGCCAATGAAACGGGGGCGGGGCCAAACCAACGGGGGCGGGGCCAATGAGTTCATGAATGGGGGGGAGGGGCGATGACCGCGCTGGGGGAGGGGCTGATCCAGGCCCCTCCCCCTTCCCCTCTGACCCCTCCCCCACCCCAGGGGTCAGTGGGGAGCTGATCGCGGCCCAGGCCTTCGACATGTGGGCAGGGGGTGAGTGAGGCCCCTCCCCCACCCCGCCCCTCCCCCACCCTCCCGGCCCCTCCCCCACCCTGCCCGGCCCCTCCCCCACCCTCCCTCACCCCCCTTTCCCCTCCCCCCCCCTCATTTCCGGCCCATTTTGCTCCTTTTTGGTCCCTCCCCTCCCCCATTTCCAGGCGTTCTGCCCCTCCCCCACCCTCGGCCTTCATTCTTGGGCTTTTTTTGGGGTGAATTCCTCCGATTTTGGGGCTTTCCTGCCACTTTTGGCCCGAATTTTTCTCATTTTGGGGTTGATTTATTTGAATTTTTTGGTTTTTCCCCATTTTGGGGCTGATTTTTGTTGATTTCGGTCATTTCTGCCTCATTTTTGGGCTGATTTTCCCCATTTTTGGGCTCATTTTTAGGTCAATTTTACCCCAATTTTTTCGGTCATTTCTGCCCCATTTTTGGGCTGATTTCCGTCCAATTTTGGGGTTTTTTCCCCTCATTTTTCTGCTGATTTTTGGCTGATTTTTCCCATTTCTGGGCTCATTTTTGGGTTGATTTTTCCCCATTTTTTGCTGATCTTTTTGCTGATTTTTGGGCTGATTTTTGCCTCATTTTTGGGCTGATTTCCCCCCATTTCTGGGCTCATTTTTGGGTTGATTTTCCCCCATTTTTGGGTTGATTTTCCCCCATTTTTGGGCTGATTTTTGCCCATTTTTGGGCTGATTTTCCCCCATTTTGTGCTGATTTTTTTTTCTGATTTTCCCCCATTTTGTGCTGATTTTTGCCTCATTTTTGTGCTGAATTTCGAGCTGATTTTCCCCCATTTTTATTCTGAATTTTGAGCAGATTTCTCCCCATTTTTGGGCTGAATTTCCCCATTTTTGTGCTGAATTTCGAGCTGATTTTTCCCCATTTTTGTGCCGAATTTTGAGCCGTTTTTGCCCATTTCTGTGCCGAATTTCGAGCTGATTTTCCCCCATTTTTGTGCTGAATTTTGAACCGTTTTTTCCCCATTTTTGGGCTGAATTTCCCCATTTTTGTGCCAAATTTTGATCATTTTTTCCCCATTTTTGTGCCAATTTTTGTTCATTTTTTCCCCATTTTTGTGCCGATTTTTGAGCCGTTTTTTCCCCATTTTTGTGCCGATTTTTGTTCATTTTTTCCCCATTTTTGTGCTGAATTTTGATCATTTTTTCCCCATTTCTGGGCTGATTTTTGTTCATTTTTTCCCCATTTTTGTGCCGATTTTTGTTCATTTTTTCCCCATTTTTGTGCCGACTTTCGTTCATTTTTTCCCCATTTTTGTGCCGATTTTTGATCATTTTTTCCCCATTTTTGTGCCGATTTTCGAGCTGATTTTTCCCCATTTTTGTGCTGAATTTTGATCATTTTTTCCCCATTTTTGTGCCGATTTTTGTTCATTTTTTCCCCGTTTTTGTGCCAATTTTTGTTCATTTTTTCCCCATTTTTGTGCCGATTTTTGAGCCGTTTTTTCCCCATTTTTGTGCCGATTTTTGTTCATTTTTTCCCCAGTTTTGTGCCGATTTTTATTCATTTTTTCCCCGTTTTTGTGCCGATTTTTGTTCATTTTTTCCCCGTTTTTGTGCCAATTTTTGTTCATTTTTTCCCCATTTTTGTGCCGATTTTTGTTCATTTTTTCCCCAGTTTTGTGCCGATTTTTGTTCATTTTTTCCCCGTTTTTGTGCCGAATTTTGTTCATTTTTTCCCCATTTTTGTGCCGATTTTTGAGCCGTTTTTTCCCCATTTTTGTGCCGATTTTTGTTCATTTTTTCCCCATTTTTGTGCCGATTTTCGATCATTTTTTCCCCATTTTTGTGCCGATTTTTGATCATTTTTTCCCCATTTTTGTGCCGATTTTTGATCATTTTTTCCCCATTTTTGTGCCGATTTTTGTTCATTTTTTCCCCATTTTTGTGCCGATTTTTATTCATTTTTTCCCCGTTTTTGTGCCGAATTTTGTTCATTTTTTCCCCATTTTTGTGCCGATTTTTGTTCATTTTTTCCCCATTTTTGTGCCGAATTTTGTTCATTTTTTTCCCCATTTTTGTGCCGATTTTTGTTCATTTTTTCCCCATTTTTGTGCCGATTTTTGTTCATTTTTTCCCCGTTTTTGTGCCGATTTTTGATCATTTTTTCCCCATTTTTGTGCCGAATTTCGAGCCGTTTTTTCCCCATTTTTGTGCCGATTTTTGATCATTTTTTCCCCATTTTTGTGCCGATTTTTGTTCATTTTTTCCCCATTTTTGTGCCAATTTTTGTTCATTTTTTCCCCATTTTTGTGCCGATTTTCGAGCTGATTTTTCCCCATTTTTGTGCTGAATTTTGATCATTTTTTCCCCATTTTTGTGCCGATTTTTGTTCATTTTTTCCCCATTTTTGTGCCGATTTTTGAGCCGTTTTTTCCCCATTTTTGTGCCGATTTTTATTCATTTTTTCCCCGTTTTTGTGCCGATTTTTGTTCATTTTTTCCCCAGTTTTGTGCCGATTTTTATTCATTTTTTCCCCGTTTTTGTGCCGATTTTCGAGCTGATTTTTCCCCATTTTTGTGCCGATTTTTATTCATTTTTTCCCCATTTTTGTGCCGATTTTCGAGCTGATTTTTCCCCATTTTTGTGCTGAATTTTGATCATTTTTTCCCCATTTTTGTGCCGATTTTTGATCATTTTTTCCCCATTTTTGTGCCGAATTTTGTTCATTTTTTCCCCATTTTTGTGCCGATTTTTGAGCCGTTTTTTCCCCATTTTTGTGCCGATTTTTGTTCATTTTTTCCCCATTTTTGTGCCGATTTTTGTTCATTTTTTCCCCGTTCCTGGCCCAGATGTGGAGGAGCTGCTGCGTTTCCTGCGGCCGCTGCACGAGGGGACCTTGGTGCTCGTGGCCTCCTACGACGACCCCGCCACCAAGTGAGGCCCGGGGGATTGGGGGGTCCTGGGGGGATTTGGGGGTCCCTGAGGGGATTTGGGGGTCCCTGAGGGGATTTGGGGGGGTCCTGGGGGGATTTTGGGGACTTTTGGGGGGTCCTGGAGGGGATTTTGGGAATCCTGGGGGGATTTGGGGGGTCCTGGGGGGGATTTGGGGGGTCTCTGAGGGGATTTGGGGGTCCTTGGGGAGTTTTGAGGGGTCCCTGAGGGGATTTGGGGGGTCCTGAGGGGATTTGGGGGTCCCTGAGGGGATTTTGGGGGTCCTGGGGGGATTTGGGGGTCCCTGGGGGGATTTGGGGGGTCCTGGGGGGATTTGGGGGGTCCTGGTTGGGAATTTGGGGGTCCCTGAGGGGATTTGGGCGGTCCTGGAGGGGATTTGGGGGTTTCTGGGGGGAATTTGGGGGGTCCTGGTTGGGATTTGGGGGTCCCAGAGAAGATTTGGGGGTCCTGGGGAGCATTTGAGGGGATTTGGGGACTTTGGGGGGTCCTGGGTGGGATTTTGGGGGTCCCGGGGACTTTTGGGGGGGGTCCCTGAGGGGATTTGGGGACTTTTGGTGGTCCCAGAGGGAATTTGGGGGTCCTGGGGGAGTTTTGAGGGGTCCCTGAGGGGATTTGGGGGTTTCTGGGTGGGATTTTTTTGGTCCTTGGGGAATTTTGGGGGGATTTGGGCACTTTTGGGGGGTTCTGGAGGGAATCTGGGGGTCCTGGGTGGGGATTTGGGAGTCCCTGAGGGGATTTGGGGACTTTTGGGGGGTCCTGGAGGGGATTTTGGGGCTCCTGGGTGGGATTTTGGGGGTCCCGGAGGGGATTTGGGGGGTCCTGGTTGGGATTTTGGGGGTCCCTGGGGGAATTTGGGGGTCCTGGGGGAGTTTTGAGGGGTCCCTGAGGGGATTTGGGGGGTTCCTGGGGAGTTTTGGGGGGATTTGGGGACTTTTGGGGGGTTCTGGAGGGAATCTGGGGGTTCCTGGGTGGGGATTTTGGGGGTCCCAGAGAGGATTTGGGAGTCCCTGAGGGGATTTGGGGACTTTTGGGGGGTCCTGGAGGGGATTTGGGGGTCCTGGTTGGGATTTTGGGGGTCCCTGAGGGGATTTGGGGACTTTTGGGGGGTCCTGGAGGGGATTTCAGGGTCCTGGTTGGGATTTTGGGGGTCCCTGAGAGGATTTGGGGGGTCCTGGAGGGGATTTGGGGGGTCCTGGGGAGCATTTGAGGGGATTTGGGGACTTTTGGGGGGTCCTGGGTGGGATTTTGGGGGTCCCCTGAGGGGATTTGGGGGTCCTGGGGACTTTTGGGGGGGTCCCTGAGGGGATTTGGGGACTTTTGGGGGTCCCAGAGGGAATTTGGGGGTCCTGGTTGGGATTTTGGGGAATTCAGGGTCCCCTGGGGGGGTTGGGGGTTCTAGGGGGGAATTTCTTGGGGGTTTTCCCTCCCAATTTTGGGATTTTTCCCTCCCAATTTTGGGATTTTTTCCTCCAATTTTTTGGGATTTCTTTGGGGTTTTTGCCTCCCATTTTTGGGATTTTTCCCTCCCATTTTTGGGGTTTTCTTCATCCCATTTTTGGGACTTTTCCCTCCAAATTTTGGGGGTTTTTCCTCCCATTTTTTGGATTTTTCCCTCCCAATTTTGGGATTTTTTCCATCCCATTTTGGGTTTTTTTTCCTCTACATTTTTGGGGCAATTTCTCCCATTTTTGCGGTTTTTCCCTCCCATTTTTGGGATTTTTTCTTCCAGTTTTTTGGGATTTCTTTGGGGTTTTTTTTTGCTCCACATTTTTTAGGCTATTTCTCCCAGATTTGGGATTTTTCCCTCCCGATTTTTTGGGTTTTTAAATCCCATTTTTGGGATTTTCCCCTCCCATTTTTGGGATTTTTTCCTCCCATTTTTTGGGATTTCTTTGGGGTTTTTCGCTCCCCATTTCTGGGGTGATTTCCCCCAATTTTGGGGGTTTTTCCTCCCATTTTTGGGGGTTTCTTTATCCCATTTTTGGGATTTTTCCCTCCAATTTTTTGGGATTTCTTTGGGGTTTTTGCCTCCCATTTTTGCGGCGATTTCCCCCAGTTTTGGGTTTTTTTTCATCCCATTTTGGGACTTTTCCCTCCAAATTTTGGGGATTTTCCCTCCCATTTTTGGGGTTTTTCCCTCCAATTTTTTGGGATTTCTTTGGGGTTTTTCGCTCCCCATTTCTGGGGCGATTTCTCCCATTTTTGGGGTTTTTCCCTCCCAATTTTGGGGTTTTTTTCACCCCATTTTTGGGACTTTTCCCTCCCAATTTTGGGTTTTTTTCCTCTACATTTTTGGGGCAATTTCTCCCATTTTTGGGGTTTTTCCCTCCCATTTTTGGGGTTTTTCCCTCCCATTTTTGGGATTTTTCCATCCCATTTTTGTCATTTTTCCCTCCCAATTTTGGGGTTTTTCCCTCCCATTTTTGGGGTTTTTCCCTCTGGGGATTTTTCCCTCCCAATTTTGGGGTTTTTTCCATCCCATTTTTGGGGTTTTCCCCTCCCATTTTTGGGGTTCTTTCCCCCCAGTTTTTTGGGGTTTTTTTCATCCCATTTTTTGGGGTTTTTTTCATCCCATTTTTGGGATTTTTTCCTCCAATTTTTTGGGATTTCTTTGGGGTTTTCGCTCCACATTTTTAAGTCAATTTCTCCCAATTTTGGGGTTTTTCCATCCCATTTTGGGTTTTTTTCTCTACATTTTTGGGGCAATTTCTCCCATTTTTGGGGTTTTTCCCTCCCATTTTTGGGGTTTTTCCCTCCCAATTTTGGGGTTTTCCCCTCCCATTTTTGGGATTTTTCCCTCCCAATTTTGGGGTTTTTCCCTTCCATTTTTGGGATTTTTCCCTCCCATTTTTGGGATTTTTCCCTCCCATTTTTGGGGTCTTTTCTCTCCCATTTTTGTCATTTTTCCCTCCCATTTTTGTCATTTTTCCCTCCCATTTTTGTCGTTTTTCCCTCCCATTTTTGGGATTTTCCCCTCCCATTTTTGGGGTTTTCCCCTCCCATTTTTGGGATTTTCCCCTCCCGTTTTTGGGGTTTTTCCCTCCCATTTTTGGGGTTTTCCCCTCCCATTTTTGGGGTTTTTCCCTCCCATTTTTGTCGTTTTTCCCTCCCATTTTTGGGGTTTTTCCCTCCCAATTTTGGGGTTTCCCCCCCGTTTTTGGGGTTTTTCCCTCCCATTTTTGGGGTTTTCTTCATCCCATTTTTGGGGATTTTTCCCTCCCATTTTTGGGGTTTTCCCCTCCCATTTTTGGGGTTTTTCACCCCGTTTTTGGGGTTTCTCCCCCCGTTTTTGGGGTTTCTCCCCAGGCTGACCGAGGAGAGCCGCCGGATTTTCGGGGAGCTCGGCAGCGCCGTGGCCAAAGATTTGGGGTTCAGGGACAGTTGGGTGTTCCTGGGGGCCAAGGGGGTGCAGGACAGGAGCCCCTTCGAGCAGGTGGGAAATGGGGGGATGGGGGCGTTTTGGGGGGTCCTGAGGGGATTTTGGGGCGATTTGGGGCATTTTGGGGGGTCCTGAGGGGATTTGGGGGCATTTGAGGGGATTTTGGGGGGAATTTGGGGGATTTGGAAGGAATTTGGGGGATTTGGGGGGGGATTTTGGGGGGGATTTGGGCGCTTTAAGGAGATTTTTCAGGGATTTTGGGGTGTCCTGAGTGGATTTGGGGGAATTTTGGGGGCATTTGAGGCATTTTGGGGCGATTTTGGGGGGATTTGGAGGATTTTGGGGGGATTTTGGGGCGATTTGGAAGGAATTTGGGGGATTTGGCGGGGCGATTTTGGGGGATATTTTGGGGGGATTTGGGGATATTGGGGGGGATTTTGGGGGATCTCGAGGGTTTGAGGAGATTTTCAGGGATTTTGGGGGGTCCTGAGTGGATTTGGGGGATTTTGGGGGTATTTTGGGGCGATTTTGGGGGGATTTGGAGGATTTTGGGGGGGATTTGGGGGATTTTGGGGCGATTTTGGGGGGATTTGGAAGGAATTTGGGGAATTTGAGGCATTTTGGGGGGTCCTGAGGGGATTTTGGGGGGATTTGGAAGGAATTTGGGGGATTTTGGGGGGGATTTGGGGATATTGGAGGGATTTTGGGGGATCTCCAGGGTTTGAGGAGATTTTCAGGGATTTTGGGGGGTCCTGAGTGGATTTTGGGGGGGATTTGAGGCATTTTGGGGGGATTTTAGGGGGGGATTTGGGGGTTTTGGGGGGATTTGGGCACTTTCAGGAGATTTTTCAGGGATTTTGGGGGGGGCCTGAGTGGATTTGGGGGGAATTTTGGGGGGATTTGAGGCATTTTGGGGCGATTTTGGGGGGATTTGGAGGATTTTGGGGGGATTTTGGGGGATATTTTGGGGGGATTTGGAAGGAATTTGGGGGATTTGAGGCATTTTGGGGGGTCCTGAGTGGATTTGAGGGGGATTTGAGGGATTTGAGGCATTTTGGGGGGATATTTGGGGGATTTTTGGGGGGATTTTGGGAGGATTTGGGGATATTGGGGGGGATTTTGGGGGATCTCCAGGGTTTGAGGAGATTTTCAGGGATTTTGGGGGGTCCTGAGTGGATTTTGGGGGAATTTGGGGGCATTTTTATGGAATTTGGGAGCAATTTTGGGGGATTTTTGGTGGGACTTCTTGGGGCATTTTCGGGCATTTTTCGGGAATTTTCGGGGATTTTGGGGACATCTTTAGGGGGGGCTGTGGCATTTTGGGGGTTTGGGGGGGAATTTGGGGGGTCCTGGGGGATTTTGGGGGGGATGAGGGGGGAATTTTGGGATTTTGTTGGATTTTGGAGAGGATTTGGGGGTAGTGGGAGGAAATTTGGGGGATTTTGGGAAATTTTAGGGGATTTGGGGAGATTTGAGGAGGATTTTAGGGGGATTTGGCGGGGCTGGGAGATTTTGGGGGCGTTTTGGGGCATTTTAGGGAGGTTGGGGGGATTTGGGGAATTTTAGTGGGGATTTTGGGGGGATTTGGGGGCATTTTTAGGGGATTTGGGGGGGGGGTTCTGGGAAATTTGGGGGAGTTTGAGGGGGATTTGGGGGGAATTTAGGGGGGATTTTGAGGGGTCCTGAGTGGGTTTGGGGGAATTTCGGGAGGGATTTTGGGGATATTGGGGGGATTTGGGGATTTTAGGGGGAACTTGGGCGGCATTTGGGACATTTAGGGGGGATTTGAGGGGAATTTTGGGGCATTTTTAGGGGATTTTGGGGGAGTTTTGGGGGATTTTGGGGATCCTGAGTGGATTTGGGGCATTCTCAGTGGAGGTTGGGGAATTGGGGGGATTTTGGGGGAAATTTGGGGCTTTTGGGGGGATTTGGGGTGATGTGGGGGGCTTGGTGGGATTTTAGGGGGATTTTGAGAGGATTTGGGGGGTCCTGAGTGGATTTTGGGGGGATTTGGGGAATTTTTAGGGGATTTGGGGGGTGGGGAGGGGATTTTGGGAGCACCTGAGTGGATCTGGGAGGATTTGGGGGGATTTTGGGGGGTTTGGTGTATCCTGGATGGATTTGGGGGGATTTGAGGGGGATTTGAAGGATTTTGGGGGGTCCTGAGTGGATTTGGGGGGATTTGAGGGGATTTTGGGGGGATTTGAGGGATTTGGGGTATCCTGGATGGATTTGGGGGGATTTGAGGGGGATTTGAGGGATTTTGGGGGGATTTGGGGGCATTTTGGGGGGATTTGTGGGGATTTTGGAGGGATTTTTGGGGATTTTGCAAGATTGGAGAGGATTTAGGCGGCTTTGAGGGATTTAGAGGGAATTTTGGGGGGTTTCAGGGGGATTTGGGGATTTAGAGGGAATTTTGGGGGGTTTCAGGGGGATTTGAGGGATTTAGAGGGAATTTTGGGGGGTTTCAGGGGGATTTAGGGGATTTAGGGGATTTAGGCCCAGCTCAGCATTTCCGTGTGGGCACTTCAGGGGTTCGGGGGGGTTCCCAAAATCCCCAAAGGACCCCAAAGCGACGCCGAGGCCGCCCCGTTTCCGCAGCACGTCCGGAACAGCCGCGGCTCCAATAAATACGAGGGGTGGCCGGAGGCGCTGGAGCTCGGGGGCTGCGTCCCCCAGAGGCCCCCGGGGTGACCCCAAAACCCCACGGGGACCCCGAAACCGCCGGGGGGGGCCCCGAGCCCCCCTCGTTTATGGGATCCCCCCCCGCCCCCCAAAATGGCCCCAAATAAACTCGGGGTGGTTCCGGAGCCCGAAGGATTTGGGGGGTTCGGCCCCACAAGGGAGGGGAGGGGGGAACGCGTCCGGCGGGCCACGCCCCCTTCATTGGCCACGCCCCCTTCCCGGCTGGCCACGCCCCCTTCAGGGTTCCCCGGCAACGGCGCCGCCTTCTTATTAGCATAAACCCCGCCTTTATTCCTCATTAGCATACGCCGCGCTTTCTTATTAGCATAAACCCTGCCTTTATTCCTTATTAACGTATGCCCCGCCTCCTCATTTGCATAAACCCTGCCTTTATTTCCTCATTAGCATACGCCGCGCTTTCTTATTAGCATAAACCCTGCTTTATTCCTTATTAACGTATGCCCCGCCTCCTCATTTGCATAAACACGCCTTTATTCCTCATTAGCATATGCCGCGCTTTCTGATTAGCATAAACCCTGCTTTATTCCTTATAACGTAAACCCCGCCTCCTCATCTGCATAGACCACGCCTTCTTATTTGCGTAAACCCCGCCTTTATTCCTCATTAGCATATGCCGCGCTTTCTGATTAGCATAAACCCTGCATTATTCCTTATTAACGTATGCCCCGCCTCCTCATTTGCATAAACACGCCTTTATTTCTCATTAGCATATGCCGTGCTTTCTAATTAGCATAAACCCTGCATTATTCCTTATTAACATAAACCACGCCTTTATTTCTCATTAGCATATGTCGCGCTTTCTTATTAGCATAAACCCTGCTTTATTCCTTATTAACATAAATCCCGCCCGCTACCTCATTACCATATACCCCGCCTCCTCATTTGCATAAACCCCGCCCACGCGCCTCGGGGCCGCCTCCTTTGGGGTCCAGGGGCTCCCCATGGAGATCCAGGGTCCCCCAGTGTGGGGGTCCTGGCCCACAAGTTTGGGGGTCCTGCCCCACAAGTTTGGGGGTTCTGACCCCACAAGTTTTGGGGTTCTGACTCCACAAGTTTGGGGGTTCTGCCCCATAACTGTTGGGGTTCTGCCCCCATAATTTTGAGGTCCTGACCCCACAATTGTTGGGGTTCTGCCCCATAAGTGTTGGGGTCCTAAACCCCCCCAGTGTTGGGGTTCTGCCCCATAAGTGCCAGGGGTCCTGCCCCACAAGGGTCAGGGGGTTTTGCCCCACAAGTGTTGGGGTTCTGCCCCATAACTGTTGGGGTCCTGACCCCATAATTTTGAGGTTCTGACCCCATAAGTATTGGGGTCCTGCCCCATAAGTGCCAGGGGTTCTCACCCCCCAGTTTGGGTTCTTGCCCCATAAGTGCCAGAGGTCCTGCCCCATAAGTGTTGGGATTCTGCCCCATAAGCGTTGGGATTCTGCCCCACAAGTGTGGGGGTTCTGCCCCATAAGTGCCAGCAGTCATGAGCCCCCAGGTGTTGGGGTCCCGCCCCATAAATGCCAGGGGTCCCAACCCCACAAATGTCAGGGTAGAGACCAGACCCCATCACTGTTTGGGTCCTGCCCCATAAGTGTTGGGGTCCTGACCCCACAAGTGTTGGGGTTCCGTCCCCCAAATTTGGGGTTCTGCCCCATCACTGTTTGGGTCCTGAACCCTCAATGTTGGGGTTCCGACCCCATAAATTTTGGGGTTTTGACCCCACAACTGTTGGGGTCCTGATCCCCCACGTGTGGGGGTTCTGCCCCATAAGTGCCACTGGTCACAACCCCACAAGTGTTGGGGTTCTGCCCCATAAGTGCCAGTGCTCATGACCCCACAAGTGTTGGAGTTCTGAGGGCCCCAAAGTGTTGGGGTCCTGCCCCATAAGTGTTGGGGTCCTGACCCCCCCAATATTGGGGTCCTGACCCCCCCAATGCTGAGGTTCCAACCCCCCAAGTTTGGGGTCCTGCCCCATAAGTGTTTGGGTTCTGCCCCCCAATATTGGGGTCCTGACCCCCCCCAGTGTTGAGGTTCTGACCCCCCAAGTTTGGGGTCCTGACCCCTCAATGTTGGGGTTCTACCCCACAAGTCTGGGGGTCCTGACCCCACAACTGTTTGGGTTCTGCCCCACAAGTGTTGGGGTCCTGACCTATAAGTGTTGAGGTTCTGACCCCAAGTTTGGGGTTCTGCCCCATAAGTTTTGGGATTCTGCCCTACAACTGTTTGGGGTCCTGCCCCATAAGTGCTGGGGTCCTGACCCCACAAGTTCTGGGGTTCTGCCCTGTAACTGTTTGGGTCCTGACCCCCCATTGTTGGGGTTCTGCCCCACAAGTGCCAGGGGTTTTGCCCCCCAAATATTGGGGTTCTACCCCATAACTGTTGGGGTTCTGCCCCCCAAATGTGGGGATTCTGCCCCATAACTGCTGGGGTTGTGCCTCACAAGTGTTGAGGTCCTGACCCCACAAATTTTGGGGTTCTGCCCCATAAGTGTTGGGGTCCTGCCCCATAACTGCCAGGGGTCCTGACCCCACAGGTGTTGGGGTTGTGCCCCATAAGTGTTGGGGTTCTGCCCCCCAAGTTCGGGGTCCTGACCCCACAAGTGCTGGGGTTTTGCCCCCGAAGTTTTGGGGTCCTGACTCCCCAGTGTTGGGGTTCTGACCCCATAAATTTTGGGCTTCTGACCCCCCAAGTGTTGGGATTCTGCCCCATAACTGCATCCTGGCCCCACAGGTTCTGGGGTCCTGACCCCACAAATGTTGGGGTTCTGCCCCACAAGTGTTGAGGTCCAGACCCCATAAGTGTTGGGGTCCTGCCCCATAAGTGCCAGTGGTCCTGACCCCACAAATGTTTGTGTCCTGCCCCACAAATATTGGGGTCCTGAGCCCCCAGTGTTGGGGTCCTGACCCCACAGGTTCTGGGGTTCTGCCCCACAAGTGTTGGGGTCCTGACCCCATAAATGTTGGGGTTCTGCCCCCCAAGTTTGGGGTCCTGACCCCACAAGTGTTGGGGTTCTGCCCCCCAAGTTTGGGGTCCTGCCCCACAAGTGCCTGGGGCAATTAGAAGGTGCAGGTGAGAATTAATTAGCCAAAGGTGGGTTTAATTGGTCCTGGTTAATAGCGCGTTAATTGATCCCTTGATTTGCATTAATCATTAATTGCTCCCGTGGGGGGAAGGGATAATGAGGAACTAATTAAGCTTTGGGGGCTTGATTGGGGGAGGGGGAGCTTTGGTCCCAGCTGCGGGGGTTGGGGGGCCCAGGGGGGTCTATGGGGCACAGGGGGATCTATGGGGCACAGGGGGATCTATGGGGCAGGACTGGGGGGCCCAGGGGGCTCTATGGGGCAGGGTTGGGGCTCTATGGGGATCTATGGGGCAGGGTTGGGGCTCTATGGGGCACAGGTGGGTTATGGGGCAGGACTGGGGGGCTCTATGGGGCAGGTTTGGGGGGTCTATGGGGCTCACCCCCAGCCCAGAGGTGTTTTTGGGGGGCTGGAGTGTGTGTGGGGTCTATGGGGCAGGATTAGGGGGGTCTATGGGGCAGGATTGGGGGGTCTATGGGGCAGGGTTGGGGCTCTATGTGGCAGGGTTGGGGGTTCCATGGGGCCCAGGGGGGTTTTTGGGGCAGGAATGGGGGGGCTCTATGGGTTAGGGGGGGTCTATGGGGCAGGAATGGGGGGTCCATGGGGCCCAGGGGGGCTCTATGGGGCAGGGTTGGGGGGGTTATGGGGCTCACCCCCAGCCCAGAGGTGTTTTTGGGGGGCTGGAGTGTGTGTGTGGGGTCTATGGGGCAGGACTGGGGGCTCTATGGGGCAGGATTAGGGGGCTCTATGGGGCAGGACTGGGGTGATTACAGGACAGGGAGGGGTCCCATGGGTCCCCCCCCAGCCCAGAGCCCTGCAGTGGTTTTGGGGGTCAGGGGTGGGGTCTCTGCCCCATAGATCCCCCCATGGATCAGGATTGGGGTCTCTGCCCCATAGATCCCCCATGGAGTGTTTGTGTTTGGGGGCCATGGGTCAGGTCTGGGGTCTCTGCCCCATAGGTGCCCCATAGATCAGGACTGAGGGGTCTCTGCCCCATAGATCCCCCATGGAGTGTTTGTTTTTGGGGGCCATGGGTCAGGATTGGGGGGGGTCTCTGCCCCATAGATCCCCCATAGATCAGGACTGAGGGGTCTCTGCCCCATAGATCCCCCATGGAGTGTTTGTTTTTGGGGGCCATGGGTCAGGTCTGGGGTCTCTGCCCCATAGATCCCCCATAGATCAGGACTGGGGTCTCTCTGCCCCATAGATCAGGATTTTTGTCTCTCTGCCCCATAGATCAGGACTGGGGGGTCTCTGGGTCTCTGCCCCATAGATCAGGACTAGGCGAGATCTATGGGTCAGGATTGGGGGGATCTGTGGGTCAGGACTGGGGGGTCTCTGGGTCTCTCTGCCCCATAGATCAGGATTGGGGGGATCTATGGGTCAGGATTTTTGTCTCTCTGCCCCATAGATCAGGACTGGGGGGGTCTCTCTGCCCCATAGCTGCCCCATAGATCAGGACCGGGGTCTCTCTGCCCCATAGCTGCCCCATAGATCAGGATTTTTGTCTCTCTGCCCCATAGATCAGGACTGGGGTCTCTCTGCCCCATAGATCAGGATTGGGGGGGATCTGTGGGTCAGGATTGGTCTCTCTGCCCCATGGATCAAGACTGGGGGGGTCTCTGGGTCTCTGCCCCATAGATCAGGACCGGGGTCTCTCTGCCCCATAGATCCCCCATAGATCAGGATTTTTGTCTCTCTGCCCCATAGATCAGGACCGGGGTCTCTCTGCCCCATAGATCAGGATTTTTGTCTCTCTGCCCCATAGATCAGGACTGGGGGGGTCTCTCTGCCCCATAGCTGCCCCATAGATCAGGACCGGGGTCTCTCTGCCCCATAGATCAGGATTTTTGTCTCTCTGCCCCATAGATCAGGACTGGGGGGTCTCTCTGCCCCATAGCTGCCCCATAGATCAGGATTTTTGTCTCTCTGCCCCATAGATCAGGACCGGGGTCTCTCTGCCCCATAGATCCCCCATAGATCAGGATTTTTGTCTCTCTGCCCCATAGATCAGGACTGGGGGGTCTCTCTGCCCCATAGCTGCCCCATAGATCAGGATTTTTGTCTCTCTGCCCCATAGATCAGGACCGGGGTCTCTCTGCCCCACGGCTCCCGGTGGCTCAGGGTGCGGGGGGCGGCACCCACCGGTAGGTGCCCTCGTACAGGAAGCCGGCGCGGCGCAGCAGCGCGTCCGCCTCGGGGGGACCCCGGCTGGGAACGGGAGCGGGGTCAGGGCAGCGCCGGGACCCCAAATTCCCAACGGGACCCCAAATACCCAACGGGAACCCCAAATACCCAATGGGAACCCCAAAATATCCAATGGGAACCCCAAATACCCAACGGGAACCCCAAATTCCCAACGGGACCCCAAATACCCAACGGGAACCCCAAATACCCAATGGGAGCCCCAAATACCCAACGGGACCCCAAATATCCAATGGGAACCCCAAATACCCAACGGGAACCCCAAAATATCCAATGGGAACCCCGGGAACCCCAAATACCCAACGGGAACCCCAAATACCCAACGGGAACCCCGGGAACCCCAAATACCCAACGGGAACCCCAAATACCCAATGGGACCCCAAATACCCAACGGGAACCCCAAAATATCCAATGGGAACCCCAAATACCCAACGGGAACCCCAAATACCCAACGGGAACCCCGGGAACCCCAAATACCCAATGGGAACCCCAAATACCCAACGGGAACCCCAAATACCCAATGGGAACCCCAAATACCCAATGGGAACCCTGGGAACCCCAAACACCCAACGGGAGCCCCAAATACCCAACGGGAACCCCAAATACCCAATGGGAACCCTGGGAACCCCAAATACCCAATGGGAACCCCAAATACCCAACGGGAACCCCAAAATATCCAATGGGAACCCCAAATACCCAATGGGAACCCTGGGAACCCCAAATACCCAATGGGAACCCCAAATACCCAATGGGAACCCTGGGAACCCCAAATACCCAACGGGAACCCCAAATACCCAACGGGAACCCCGGGAACCCCAAATACCCAATGGGAACCCCAAATACCCAATGGGAACCCTGGGAACCCCAAATACCCAATGGGAACCCCAAATACCCAACGGGAACCCCAAATACCCAACGGGAGCCCGGGAACCCCAAATACCCAACGGAACCCCAAATACCCAATGGGAGCCCCAAATACCCAACAGGAACCCCAAATACCCAACGGGAGCCCCAAATACCCAATGGGAACCCCAAATACCCAACAGGAGCCCCAAATTCCCAACGGGAACCCCCAAATCCTCAATGAGAGCCCCGGGAGCCCCAGAACCCAACGGGACCCCCCAAATCCCCAAGGGAACCCCAGGACCGCCCAAATCCTCAGTGAGACCCCCCAAAAATCCCCATTGGGATTCCCAGCCCCCCCCAGGTGCCCCCAGGACCCCCCCAGGTGCCCCCAGGACCCCCAGCCCCCCAAATTCTGCCCCGTTGCCCCTCAGGGTGCCCCCCAGGCACCCCCAAAGCATTTTATATCTGCCCCCAGGTACCCCCAGGCTCTCCCCACTTTCCCCCCAGGTGCCCCCAGGTTCCCCCCAGGTACCCCCAGGTGCCCCCAGTCCCTCCCCAAACCCCCCCAGTCTCCCCCCAGGTGCCCCCCAAACCCCCCCAGTCTCCCCCCAAGTGCCCCCAGGTACCCCCAGGTGTCCCAAACCCCCCCAGGTGCCCCCAGGTGCCCCTCAGGTGTCTCCCAAACCCCCCCAGGTTTCCCCCAGGTGCCCCCCAAACCCCCCCAGGTGCCCCCAGTCCCTCCCCAGGTGCCCCCAGGTTCCCCCCAGTCTCCCCCCAGGTGCCCCCCAGGTGCCCCCAGGTGTCCCAAACCCCCCCAGGTGCCCCCCAGGTTCCTCCCAAACCCCCTCAGATGCCACCAGGTGCCCCCCAGGTGTCCCCAAGCCTGCCCAGATGGCCCCCAGGTTCCCCCAGGTGCCCCCACTCTCCCCCCAAACCCCCCCCAGGTACCCCCAGGTGCCCCCAAACCCCCCCAGGTGCCCCCGAGGTTCCCTCCAGGTTCTCTCCAGGTGCCCCCAGCCCTCCAAGACCCCCCCAGGTGCCCCCAAACCCCCCCAGGTGCCCTCAGTCCCCCCTGAGGTTCCCCCCAAGGCCCCCCAGGTACCCCCAGGTACCCCCAGGTACCCCCAGGTGTCCCAAACCCCCCTCCAGGTTCCCCCTGGTGCCCCCCCAGGTACCCCAGTTCCCCCCCAGGCTCCCCCCAGGTACCCCCAGGTGTCCCAAACCCCCCCAGGTGCCCCCCAGGTGTCTCCCAAACCCCTCCAGTCCCCTCCAGGTGCCCCCAGGTACCCCCCCAAACCCCCCCAGGTGCCCCCAGGTGCCCCCAGGTGCCCCCCAAGCCCCCCAGGTGCCCCCAGGTTCCACCAAGTGCCCCTCAGGTGTCTCCCAAACCCCCCCAGGTTCCCCCCAGGTTCTTCCCAAACCCCCCCAGGTGCCCCCCAATCCCCCCAGGTACCCCCAGATGCCCCCAGGTGTCCCAAACCCCCCCAGGTTCCCCCCAGGTTCTTCCCAAACCCCCCCAGGTGCCCCCCAATCCCCCCAGGTACCCCCAGGTGCCCCCAGGTGCCCCCAATCCCCCCAGGTGCCCCCCAGTTCCCCACCTGCCGTAGCTGTAGGGGATCGGGCGCTGCCGGCTCTGCTCGATCTGGTGCAGCAGAGGGGTGAAAATGCGCCAGGCCTCGCGCAGCTCATCGCTGCAGGGACACCAAAAACCCCAAAAATGATCAAAAAACCCCAAAACTGACCCAAAACTGACCCAAAACTGACCCAAACCCGCCAGGCCTCGCGCAGCTCATCGCTGCAGGGACACCAAAAACCCCAAAAATCACCCAAAAATCACCCAAAACCCCAAAACTGACCCAAACCCGCCAGGCCTCGCGCAGCTCATCGCTGCAGGGACACCAAAAACCCCAAAAATGATCAAAAACCCCAAAACTGACCCAAAACTGACCCAAACCCGCCAGGCCTCGCGCAGCTCATCGCTGCAGGGACACCAAAAATGTGACCAAAAACCCAAAACTGATCCAAAAACCACCTGGGACACCCCAAATGTGACCAAAACCCAAACATGACACAAAACTGCCCCAAAACCACCTGGGACACCCCAAAACTGACCCAGAGCTCACCTGGAAACCCCAAAACCGACCCAAAAACTGACCTGGGACACCCCAAAACTGACCCAAAAATGACCCAAAAACTGACCTGGGACACCCCAAAACTGACCCAAAAATGACCCAGAACCCCAAAACTGACCCCAGCACCCCAAAACTGACCCAAAACTGACCCCAAAATGGACCCAAAACTGACCCAAAACCTCATCTGGGCACCCCAAAACTGACCCAAACTGACCCAAACCGACCCAAAACTGATCCAAACTCACCTGGGACACCCCAAAACTGACCCAAAACTGACCCCAGCACCCCCAAACTGACCCAAACCCACCTGGGCACCCCAAAAGTGACCCAGGGCTCACCTGGGCACCCCCAGACTGGTCCCAGCATCTCCTCCAAACTGGTCCCACCTGTCCCCTCTCACCTGTCCCCAGGTGTGCCCAGGTGTGCCCAGGTGTGCCCAGGTGTGCCCACAGGTGTCCCTGTCCCCTCTCACCTGTGCCCAGGTGTCCCCACCTGTCCCCACTCTGCCCCTCCATGTCCCCCCTGTCCCTGTGTTCCAGCTGTCCCCGCCATGTCCCACCTGTCCCCGGGTGTCCCCAGGTGTGCCCAGGTGTCCCCAGGTGTGCCCGGGTGTCCCCAGGTGTGCCCACAGGTGTCCCTGTCCCCTCTCACCTGTGCCCAGGTGTCCCCAGGTGTCCCCAGGTGTGCCCAGGTGTCCCTGGGTGTCCCCAGGTGTGTCCCCAGGTGTGTCCCCAATGTCCCCAGGTGTGTCCCCAATGTCCCCAGGTGTGTCCCCAATGTCCCCAGGTGTGTCCCTAGGTGTGCCCAGGTGTGCCCAGGTGTGTCCCCGGGTGTGTCCCCAGGTGTCCCCAATGTCTCCAGGTGTGTCCCCGTGTGTCCCCGTGTGTCCCCAGGTGTGTCCCCAGGTGTGTCCCCAGGTGTCCCCAGGTGTGTCCCCAGGTGTGTCCCCAGGTGTCCCCAATGTCCCCAGGTGTGTCCCCAGGTGTGTCCCCAGGTGTCCCCAGGTGTGTCCCCAGGTGTGTCCCCAGGTGTCCCCAGATGTGTCCCCGGGTGTCCCCACGTGTGTCCCCACGGTCCCCAGGTGTCCCCAGGTGTGTCCCCAGTGTCCCCAGGTGTCCCCAGATGTGTCCCCAGATGTGTCCCCGGGTGTCCCCAGGTGTCCCCACATGTGTCCCCAGGTGTGTCCCCAGGTGTGTCCCCAGGTGTGTCCCCAGGTGTGTCCCCACTGTCCCCAGGTGTCCCCACATGTGTCCCCAGGTGTGTCCCCAGGTGTCCCCAGATGTGTCCCCGGGTGTCCCCAGGTGTCCCCACGTGTGTCCCCAGGTGTGTCCCCAGGTGTGTCCCCAATGTCCCCAGGTGTCCCCACGTGTGTCCCCAGGTGTCCCCAGGTGTGTCCCCAGCTGTGTCCCCAATGTCCCCAGATGTCCCCAGGTGTCCCCACGTGTGTCCCCACATGTGTCCCCAGGTGTGTCCCCACGTGTGTCCCCACGTGTGTCCCCAGGTGTGTCCCCACTGTCCCCAGGTGTCCCTGTCCCCTCACCTGCGCACGAAGTGCATTTGGTTCCCGCAGATCACGTCCAGCAGCAGCCGCTCGTAGGCGTCCGGGAGCTTCACATCCTGGGGGCAGGGGGGGTCAGGGGGGCTGGGGACACCCCCAGGTGTGGGGGGCACCCCCAGGTGTGGGGGGACAGCCCCAGGTGTGAGGGGACAGCTCCAGGTGTGGGGGCACCCCCAGGTGTGAGGGGACAGCTCCAGGTGTGAGGGGACACCCCCAGGTGTGGGGGGACACCCCCAGGTGTGGGGGGACACCTGGGATTTGGGGGGACCCCGGGTTTGGGGGATTTCAGGGGCTCCTCTGGGTTTGGGGAACACTTGGGATTGGGGGCCCAGGTGGGGTCTGGGGTCCTCCCCAGGTGGGATTTGGGGGCGTCCCAGGTGGGATTTGGGGGGATCCAGGTGTGTGCGGCACCCCCAGGTGTGGGGGGGACACCTGGGATTGGGGGGTCCCAGGTGGGATTTGGGGGGCCCAGGTGGGTTTTGGGGACCAAGGTGGGACTTAGGGGAGGCAGGTGGGTTTGAGGACCCAGGTGGGTTTTGGGGTGCCCAGGTGAGTTTGGGGTGCCCAGGTGAGTTTTGGGGACCCAGGCAGGATTTGAGCAGCCCAGGTGGGATTTGGGGGGTCCAGGTGGGATTTGGGGGAGCTCCATTTTTGTGGCACCAAATCCCATTTCCCGTCCCCATTTGTGTCCCCAAACCCCGTTTTTTGGTGTCCATGCCCCATCCCTGTGTCCCCAAACCCCATCCCTGTGTCCCCGAGCCCCGTCCCTGTGTCCCCAAACCCCATTTTTTTGTCCCCAAACCCCATCCCTGTGTCCCCAAGCCCCGTTTCTGAGTCCCCAAACCCCATTTCTGTGTCCCCAAACCCCATTTCTGTGTCCCCAAGCCCCATCCCTGTGTCCCCAAGCCCCGTTTCTGAGTCCCCACCCCCATTTCTGTGTCCCCAAACCCCATTTCTGTGTCCCCAAACCCCATCCCTGTGTCCCCAAACCCCATCCCCGTGTCCCCAAACCCCATCCCTGTGTCCCCAAACCCCATTTCTGTGTCCCCAAACCCCATTTCTGTGTCCCCAAGCCCCGTCCCTGTGTCCCCAAGCCCCGTTTCCGCGCGCCCCGTGTCGCTCCCTGCCCGCTGCGGGTACCTTGTAGCGGCTGCCGTAGGTGAGGTCGAGCTCGGACTCCTCGGGCCGCAGGAACATGCCGGGTTTCTTGGTGTTGAGCTTGGCGTAGACGGCCTCGCGCGGCTGCACCCGCACCACCAGCTCGTTGCGCTTGCACTGCCCCGCGAAGATGTCGCCGGGCACCTCGCGGAACTGCAGCCGCACCTCGGCCTTGCGCTCGTTCAGCGCCTTCCCGCAGCGCAGCACGAACGGGACACCTGGGAATCATCGTCATCATCGTCATTGTCATCGTCATCGTCATCATCATCATCAACATCATCGTCATCAACGTCCATCAACATCACCCCCATCCATGCCAGCGCCTTCCCGCAGCGCAGCACAAACGGGACGCCTGGGAATCATCGTCATTGTCATCGTCATCATCATCATCGTCGTCAGCATCATCATCGTCATTGTCATCGTCATCGTCATCATCATCATCATCGTCAGCATCATCATCATCGTCAGCATCATCACCCCCATCCATCCCCATCCCCAGCGCAGCACGAACGGGACACCTGGGAGATCATCGTCATCATCGTCATTGTCATCATCATCATCATCGTCATCATCGTCATTGTCATCATCATCATCATCAACATCATCGTCATCAACGTCCATCAACATCACCCCCATCCATCCCAGCGCCTTCCCGCAGCGCAGCACGAACAGCACGCCTGGGAGATCATCGTCATTGTCATTGTCATCATCATCGTCATCATCATCATCATCATCATCATCATCATCATCATCATCAACATCCATCCCCATCCCAGCGCCTTCCCGCAGCGCAGCATGAACGGGACGCCTGGGACATCATCGTCATCATTGTCATTGTCATCATCATCCATCATCATCATCATCAACATCCATCAACATCATCATCATTGTCATTGTCATCATCAACATCATCAACATCATCAACAACCATCCCCATCCCAGCGCCTTCCCGCAGCGCAGCACGAACGGCACGCCTGGGACAGGGTCATCATCATCATCATCATCATCATCGTCATCATCATCAACATCATCGTCATCAACGTCCATCAACATCACCCCCATCCATCCCAGCGCCTTCCCGCAGCGCAGCACGAACGGCACGCCTGGGACAGGGTCATTGTCATCATCGTCATTGTCATTGTCATCATCACCATCCATCCCCCTCCCAGCGCCTTCCCCGCAGCGCAGCACGAACGGGACACCTGGGAGATCATCATCATCATCATCATCATCATCGTCATCGTCATCAACATTGTCATTGTCATCATCATCATCATCATCGTCAGCATCACCCCCATCCATTCCCATCCCAGCGCCTTCCCGCAGCGCAGCATGAACGGGACACCTGAGAATCATCGTCATCGTCATTGTCATCATCAACATCATCATCATCATCATCGTTATTGTCATCAACATCGTCATCGTCATCAACATCCATCAACATCACCCCCATCCATCCCAGCGCCTTCCCGCAGCGCAGCACGAATGGGACGCCTGGGACAGGGTCATCATCATCGTCATTGTCATCATCATCATCAACATCCATCAACATCATCACCACCCACGGCCATCCCAGCGCCTTCCCGCAGCGCAGCACGAACGGCACGCCTGGGAGATCATCATCATCATCGTCAACATCATCAACATCATCATCAACATCGTCATCATCATCATCATCATCATCCATCAACATCATCACCACCCACGGCCATCCCAGTGCCTTCCCGCAGCGCAGCACGAATGGCATGCCTGGGACATCATCATCGTCATCATCATCATCGTCATCAACATCACCCCCATCCATCCCCATCCCAGCGCCTTCCCGCAGCGCAGCACGAACATGAACGGCACACCTGGGACATCATCATCATCATCATCGTCATCACCATCAACAGCACCATCTCCGTGGCCCCCACCATCAGCACCATCATCATCAGCACCATCTCCTGGCCGTCATCATCATCACCATCATCATCATCATTATCATCATCATCATCATCACCATCTCCATCACCAGCATGAGATGGCCACCAGCATGAGCAGCACCATCATCATCACCATCTCCTGGCCACCACCATCATCATCATCACCACCATCATCATCACCATCACCATCACAACACAGAAGTCATCCCCACGGCCCCCATGCCCCCCACGCCCTCTCACCGTCCCAGCGCTCGTTGGCCACGCGCAGCACCGCGGTGGCGAAGGTGGGCGTGGTGGAGCCGGCGGGCACCGTGGGGTCATCCAGGTAGCCCTTCTGTGCCTCGGGGGGGCCCTCGGGGTTGCCCACGTACTGGCCCAGCACCACGTCCTGCAGCTCCACCGGGCTGATGCACTTGAGCACCTTCACCTGGGGGACAGGTGAGGGACACATGGAGGTTCCAGTGACACCGCAGGGTGGGGACGTGTTTATGGGGGGCCACCAGGAAGAGCAGGCAATGGGATGAGGGTGTGGGGGATGTGGCCATGGGGGACGTGGTTTTGGGGGCCACCATCAATGATGGGGAGATGGAAGAAAGTTGGGGACGTGGCTTTGGGGGTCCACCATCAATAATGGGGAGATGGAATGAAGTTGGGGACGTGGTTTTGGGGGCCATCATCAATAATGGGGTGATAGAATAAAGTTGGGGACGTGGTTTTGGGGGCCACCATCAATAATGAGGTGATGGAACAAAGTTGGGGACGTGGCCATGGGGGACGTGGCTTTGGGGCCACCATCAATGATGGGGTGATGGAACGAAGTTGGAGACGTGGTTTTGGGGGTCCACCATCAATGATGGGGTGATGGAACGAAGTTGGAGACGTGGTTTTGGGGGGCCACCATCAATAATGGGGTGATAGAATAAAGTTGGGGACGTGGCCCATGGGGGACGTGGTTTTGGGGGCCACCATCAATAATGAGGTGATGGAACAAAGTTGGGGACGTGGCCCATGGGGGACGTGGTTTTGGGGGGCCACCATCAATAATGGGGTGATGGAACAAAGTTGGGGACGTGGCCCATGGGGGACGTGGCTTTGGGGCCACCATCCAGAACATGGTGGTGGGACACGACTGGGATGGGGGGATGTGGCCACAGGGAGACACAACCCTGGGGCCACCTGGGGATGGTCCCTGTGGCCGTGACCATGATGCGACCATTGAGGCCACGAGGCTCAGTGACCGGTGTGGAGTCAGGGGGTGGCGACGCTTTGGTGACACCCCGGTGTCCCTGCTGTCCCCACCTTCTCGTCGCGGACGTCGTCGGGGTTGGTGGACGCCGGCTTCTCCATGGCCACGAGGCAGAGCAGCTGCAGAAGGTGGTTCTGCATCACGTCCCTGCGGGGAGCCGGCGCTGCCATGGGGTCGGGGGACACGGGGGGACGCGGGGGGACGCGGAGGGGACGCGGGGACACCGGGGGCCGTCCATCCTCACCGGATGATGCCGAAGTCGTCGAAGTAGCCGCCGCGGCCCTCGGTGCCGAAGGGCTCCTTGAAGGTGAGCACCACGCAGGCGACGTTGTCGCGGTTCCAGATGGGCCCGAAGATGCGGTTCCCGAAGCTGCCGCGGGTGAGGGGTGCCTGAGCAGCGCCGTGCCTGGCCCCTGTCCCCTCCCTGTCCCCATGTCCCCTCCTGTGTCCCCATGTACCCTCCCGTGTCCCCTCCCTGTCCCCATGTCCCCTCCTGTGTCCCCATGTACCCTCCCGTGTCCCCTCCCTGTCCCCATGTCCCCTCCTGTGTCCCCATGTACCCTCCCGTGTCCCCTCCCTGTCCCCATGTCCCCTCCCGTATCCCCTGTCCCCTCGCGTGTCCACTCCCATGTCCACTGTCCCCTCCTGTGTCCCCTCCCTGTCCACTGTCCCCTCCCATGTCCCCTGTCCCCTCCCTGTCCCCGTATCCCCTCCCGTGTCCACTCCCATGTCCCCATGTCCCCTCCTGTGTCCCCATGTACCCTCCCATGTCCCTTCCCTGTCCCCGTGTCCCCTCCCGTGTCCACTCCCATGTCTACTGTCCCCTCCTGTGTCCCCATGTCCCCTCCTGTGTCCACTCCCATGTCCCCTGTCCCCTCCCGTGTCCCTGTGTCCCCTCCAATGTCCCCATGTCCCCTGCTGTGTCCCCGTCTCCTCCCATGTCCCCATCCCCTCCTGTGTCCCCTGTCCCCTGTGGTCTCCCCTCCCATGTCCCCATCCCCTCCCATCTCCCCTCCCGTGTCCCCATGTCCCCTGTCCCCCTGTTTCCTGTCCCCTGTCCCCTGTCCCCTGTCCCCCTGTCCCCTGTCCCCATGTCCCCTGTCCCCTGTCCCCTGTCCCCTGTCCCCATGTCCCCTGTCCCCTGTCCCTCTCACCGCAGCACCATCAGGCTCTGCACCATCTCCTTGCCCAGGTAATGCTCCTGGTGTCCCCTGTCCCCCTGTCCCCATGTCCCCTGTCCCCTATCCCCATGTCCCCCTGTCCCCTGTCCCCCTATCCCCATGTCCCCATGTCCCCCTGTCCCCGTGTCCCCTGTCCCCTGTCCCCTGTCCCCCTGTCCCCCTGTCCCCATGTCCCCTGTCCCCTATCCCCATGTCCCCCTGTCCCCCTGTCCCCCTGTCCCCCTGTCCCCTGTCCCCTCTCCCCTGTCCCCTATCCCCATGTCCCCCTGTCCCCTGTCCCCTGTCCCCATGTCCCCTGTCCCGCTCACCGCAGCACCATCAGGCTCTGCACCATCTCCTTGCCCAGGTAATGCTCCTGGTGTCCCCTGTCCCCCTGTCCCCCTGTCCCCTATCCCCATGTCCCCATGTCCCCTGTCCCCTGTCCCCATGTCCCCTGTGTCCCCGCTCACCGCAGCACCATCAGGCTCTGCACCATCTCCTTGCCCAGGTAATGGTCCATGCGGTAGATCTGCTCCTCGCGGAACAGCGCGCTCAGGTGCGCCGACAGCTCCTCCGACGAGGCCAGGTCCCGCCCAAACGGCTTCTCCACGATCACGCGGTTCCACCTGGGCACGGGGACACGGGGGACACGGGGGACAGGGGGGGACATGAGAGACACAGGGGACACAGGGGGACACAGGGGACACAGGGGGACACAGGGCCCTCAGGTGCTGGGTCCCAGGTGTGCCCCAGGTGCGTCCCTGTGTCCCAGGTGTGTCCCAGGTGTGTCCCCAGGTACCCCAGGTGTGTCCCAGGTGTGTCCCAGTGTGTCCCAGGTGTGTCCCAGGTGTGTTCCAGGTGTGTCCCCTGTCCCCACTCACCCCTGGCCCATGCAGAGCGCCCGCAGGTGCTGTGTCACAGGTGTGTCCCCATGTCCCAGTGTGTCCCCATGTCCCAGGTGTGTTCCAGGTGTGTCCCCAGGTACCCCAGGTATGTCCCAGGTGTGTCCCCGGTGTGTCCCCTGTCCCCACTCACCCCTGGCCCATGCAGAGCGCTCTCAGGTGCTGTGTCACAGGTGTGTCCCCATGTCCCAGGTGTGTCCCAGGTGTGTCCCAGGTGTCCCCAGGTGTGTCCCCTGTCCCCACTCACCCCTGGCCCACGCAGAGCGCCCGCAGGTGCTGGGTCACAGGTGTGTCCCAGGTGTGTCCCAGGTGTGTCCCCATGTCCCAGGTGTGTCCCAGGTGTGTCCCAGGTGTGTCCCCGTGTCCCAGGTGTGTCCCAGGTACCCCAGGTGTGTCCCAGGTGTGTCCCAGGTGTGTCCCAGGTACCCCAGGTGTGTCCCAGGTGTGTCCCCTGTCCCCACTCACCCCTGGCCCATGCAGAGCGCTCTCAGGTGCTGTGTCACAGGTGTGTCCCCATGTCCCAGGTGTGTCCCAGGTACCCCAGGTGTGTCCCAGGTGTGTCCCCGTGTCCCAGATGTGTCCCCTGTCCCCACTCACCCCTGGCCCATGCAGAGCGCCCGCAGGTGCTGGGTCACAGGTGTGTCCCAGGAGTGTCGCAGGTGTGTCCCCATGTCCCAGGTGTGTCCCAGGTGTGTCCCCAGGTACCCTAGGTGTGTCCCAGGTGTGTCCCCTGTCCCCACTCACCCCTGGCCCATGCAGAGTGCTCTCAGGTGCTGTGTCACAGGTGTGTCCCCGTGTCCCAGGTGTGTCCCAGGTGTGTCCCCATGTCCCAGTGTGTCCCAGGTGTGTTCCAGGTGTGTCCCAGTGTGTCCCAGGTGTGTCCCAGGTGTGTCCCAGGTGTGTCCCCACTCACCCCTGGCCCATGCAGAGCGCTCTCAGGTGCTGGGTCACAGGTGTGTCCCCATGTCCCAGTGTGTCCCAGGTGTGTCCTAGGTGTGTCCCAGGTGTGTCCCCTGTCCCCACTCACCCCTGGCCCATGCAGAGCGCCCGCAGGTGCTGGGTCCCAGGTGTGTCCCCGTGTCCCAGGTGTGTCCCCATGTCCCAGGTGTGTCCCCACTCACCCCTGGCCCATGCAGAGCGCTCTCAGGTGCTGTGTCACAGGTGTGTCCCCATGTCCCAGGTGTGTCCCAGGTGTGTCCCCGTGTCCCAGGTGTGTCCCCATGTCCCAGGTGTGTCCCCACTCACCCCTGGCCCATGCAGAGCGCTCTCAGGTGCTGTGTCACAGGTGTGTACACGCTGGGGGGCAGGGCCAGGTAGAAGAGGCGGTGGGCGCGGTCGCCCCCGGGCAGCCCCCGCAGGTGAGCGTCCAGCGCCCGGAACGAGGCCTCGTCCCCGTACTGGCCCCGCACGAAGCTCTGCAGGGACAGGAACGCGGCCAGGCGGGGACCGTCCTCGGGGGTCACCTGGGGGGACAGGGGGGACAGGTGAGACAGGTGGGACAGGGACAGGGGACACAGGGACAGGTGACAGGTGAGACAGGGATAGGGGAGACAGGTGGGACAGGGACAGGGACAGGGGAGACAGGGACAGGTGAAACAGGTGGGACAGGGACAGGTGGGACAGGGAGACAGGGGAGACACAATAGGTGGGACAGGGACAGGTGGGACAGGGGAGACAGGGACAGGTGGGACAGGGACAGGGGACACAGGGACAGGTGAGACAGGTGGGACAGGGACAGGGACAGGGGAGACAGGGACAGGGACAGGTGGGACCGGGACAGGAACGACGCCAGGCGGGGACCGTCCTCGGGGGTCACCTGTGGGGACAGGTGGGACACGGACAGATGAGACAGGGGAGATAGGGACAGGGGACAGGTGGGACAGGGACAGGTGAGACATGGACAGGGGACAGGTGGGACAGGGGACAGGTGGGACAGGGACAGGTGAGACAGGGACAGGGCCAGGGGGGACAGGGACAGGTGAGACAGGGACAGGGGACAGGTGAGACAGGGACAGGGGACAGGTGGGACAGGGACAGGTGAGACAGGGACAGGGGACAGGTGAGACAGGGATAGGGGAGACAGGGACAGGTGGGACAGGGACAGGGACGGGTGAGACAGGGACAGGGGACAGGTGGGACAGGGACAGGGGAGACAGGGAGAGGGGAGACAGGGACAGGGGGGACAGGGACAGGTGAGACAGGGGACAGGTGGGACAGGGGACAGGTGGGACAGGGACAGGTGGGACAGGGACAGGTGAGAGAGGGACAGGGACAGGGACAGGTGGGACAGGGACAGGGGGGACAGGGAGCACAGAGAGCGCCCTCAAGGGTCACCTGTGGCAGGTAGGGACAGATGAGGGGACACAGGACACAAAGTCAGGCAGAGCCTGTCCTTGGGGGACACCTGGGGACAGGGGGGGACAGGAGGAACACAGAGGGACAGGTGGGGACAGGTGAGGCCAGGAGGGCACACAGAGGGGACAGGAAAGGACAGGTGAGGTCGGGAGAGGTCAGGAGGGGACAGAGGGGCCAGGTAGGGTCAGGAGGGGCCAGGGGGGCCAGAGGGGACACAGAGGGGACACAGAGGGGACAGGAAAGGACAGGTGAGGTTGGGAGAGGTCAGGAGGGGACAGAGGGGCCAGGGGGGACACAGAGGGGTCAGGAGGGGACAGGGGGAACAGGGGGGATGGAGGGGTCAGGAGGGGTCAGGCATTGCCAGGAGGGGACAGGGGGGACACAGAGGGGACACAGAGGGGACAGGGGGGACACAGAGGGGCCAGGGGGGACACAGAGGGGACAGGTGGGGCCAGGGGGGACACAGAGGGGACACAGAGGGGACAGGGGGGGCCAGCGCTGTCACCTTGAGGTAGGGCAGGGTCTGCTCCTGGATGAGCTCCACGGTGAGGGGCGAGCGGGCAAAGCCGACGACGCGCGTGTCATCGGGGAGGAGCCCGTCCCGGAACAGCCACCTGCGACAGGGACAGCAGCTGGGACACTGGGACACCACCTGTGTGCCACCTGTGTGCCACCACCTGTGTGTGCCACCTGTGTGTGCCACCTGCGACAGGGACAGCAGCTGGGACACTGGGACACCACCTGTGTGCCACCTGTGTGTGCCACCTGCCACAGGGACAGCAGCTGGGACACTGGGACACCACCTGTGTGCCACCTGTGTGTGCCACCACCTGTGTGCCACCTGTGTGTGCCACCTGCGACAGGGACAGCAGCTGGGACACTGGGACACCACCTGTGTGCCACCTGTGTGCCACCTGTGTGTGCCACCTGGGACAGGGACAGCAGCTGGGACACTGGGACACCACCTGTGTGCCACCTGTGCCACCTGTGCCACCTGTGCCACCATCTCTGTGCCACCTGTGTCACCTGTGTGTCACCTGTGTGCCACCTGTGTGCCACCTGTGTGTCACCTGTGTCACCTGTGTGCCACCTGTGTGCCACCTGTGTGTCACCTGTGTCAACCTGTGTGTCACCTGTGTGTCACCTGTGTCAACCTGTGTGTCACCTGTGTGCCACCTGTGTGCCACCTGTGTGTCACCTGTGTGCCACCTGTGTGTCACCTGTGTGTCACCTGTGTCAACCTGTGTGTCACCTGTGTGCCACCTGTGTGCCACCTGTGTGTCACCTGTGTCACCTGTGTGCCACCTGTGTGCCACCTGTGTGTCACCTGTGTGTCACCTGTGTGCCACCTGTGTGCCACCTGTGTGTCACCTGTGTGTCACCTGTGTCACCTGTGTGCCACCTGTGTGTCACCTGTGTGCCACCTGTGTGTCACCTGTGTCACCTGTGTGCCACCTGTGTGTCACCTGTGTGCCACCTGTGTGTCACCTGTGTCACCTGTGTGCCACCTGTGTGCCACCTGTGTGTCACCTGTGTGCCACCTGTGTCACCTGTGTGTCACCTGTGTGCCACCTGTGTGCCACCTGTGTCACCTGTGTGCCACCTGTGTGCCACCTGTGTGCCACCTGTGTGCCACCTGTGTCACCTGTGTGCCACCTGTGTGTCACCTGTGTGTCACCTGTGTCCCCAAGCCCCTGGGGACGCCCCCAGCATTGTCACCACCCCCGTGGGGATGCCAGGCCTAGGGTGACACCAGTGCCACCAACGCTCCTCAGGGAGGTGACAGCGGCGACGGGGGCGGCTGTCCCTGTGTCACCCTGGGACAGGTGACACACAGGGACAGGTGACACACAGAGGGGACAGGTGACACAGAGCGACAGGTGACACATGGGGACAGGTGACACACACAGGGACAGGTGACACACAGGGACAGGTGACACACACAGGGACAGGTGACAGAGAGGGGACAGGTGACACATGGGGACAGGTGACACACGGGGACAGGTGACACACATGGGGACAGGTGACACACAGGGACAGGTGACACACATGGGGACAGGTGACACACATGGGGACAGGTGACACACACAAGGACAGGTGACACAGAGGGACAGGTGACACACGGGGGGACAGGTGACACACAGGGACAGGTGACACACAGGGACAGGTGACACACACAGGGACAGGTGACACACAGGGGACAGGTGACACACGACAGGTGACACACAGGGACAGGTGACACACAGGGACAGGTGACACACACAGGGACAGGTGACACACAGGGGACAGGTGACACACGGGGACAGGTGACACACACAGGGACAGGTGACACACGGGGACAGGTGACACACACAGGGACAGGTGACACACGACAGGTGACACACGGGGACAGGTGACACAGAGCGCCAGGTGACACACGGGGGGACAGGTGACACACGGGGACAGGTGACACAGAGGGACAGGTGACACACGGGGGGACAGGTGACACACACAGGGGACAGGTGACACACACAGGGACAGGTGACACGGGGACAGGTGACACAGAGGGGACAGGTGACACAGAGGGGACAGGTGACACACACAGGGACAGGTGACACACAGGGACAGGTGACACGGGGACAGGTGACACACACAGGGGACAGGTGACACACGGGGACAGGTGACACACACAGGGACAGGTGACACGGGGACAGGTGACACACACAGGGACAGGTGACACACGACAGGTGACACACGGGGACAGGTGACACACACAAGGACAGGTGACACAGAGGGACAGGTGACACACGGGGGGACAGGTGACACACACAGGGACAGGTGACACAGAGGGACAGGTGACACAGGGACAGGTGACACACAGGGACAGGTGACACACACAGGGACAGGTGACACACACAGGGACGGGTGACACATGGGGACAGGTGACACACGACAGGTGACACACAGGGACAGGTGACACACGACAGGTGACACACGGGGACAGGTGACACAGAGCGCCAGGTGACACACGGGGGGACAGGTGACACACACAGGGGACAGGTGACACACACAGGGACAGGTGACACGGGGACAGGTGACACAGAGGGGACAGGTGACACACACGGGGACAGGTGACACACACAGGGACAGGTGACACGGGGACAGGTGACACACACAGGGGACAGGTGACACACGGGGACAGGTGACACACACAGGGACAGGTGACACACACGGGGACAGGTGACACACAGGGACAGGTGACACACATGGGGACAGGTGACACATGGGGGACAGGTGACACACGGGGGGACAGGTGACACACAGGGACAGGTGACACAGAGGGGACAGGTGACACACACGGGGACAGGTGACACACACGGGGACAGGTGACACACAGGGACAGGTGACACACATGGGGACAGGTGACACATGGGGGACAGGTGACACGGGGACAGGTGACACACAGGGGACAGGTGACACACAGAGGGACAGGTGACACACACGGGGACAGGTGACACACATGGGGACAGGTGACACACAGAGGGACAGGTGACACACATGGGGACAGGTGACACACAGGGGACAGGTGACACACATGGGGACAGGTGACACACACAGGGACAGGTGACACAGAGGGACAGGTGACACACACGGGGACAGGTGACACACATGGGGACAGCTGACACACGGGGACAGGTGACACAGAGGGGACAGGTGACACACATGGGGACAGGTGACACGGGGACAGGTGACACACAGAGGGGACAGGTGACACAGAGGGGACAGGTGACACACACGGGGACAGGTGACACACATGGGGACAGGTGACACGGGGACAGGTGACACACAGAGGGGACAGGTGACACAGAGGGGACAGGTGACACACATGGGGACAGGTGACACACATGGGGACAGGTGACACACAGGGGACAGGTGACACACACAGGGGACAGGTGACACACGGGGACAGGTGACACACACAGGGACAGGAGCAGCAAAGGGACAATGTGGGGACACGGGCTCATGCTGGGGACACTGGTGCCAGCTGGTGCCACTCAGCTGTGGTGACACTGAGGACACAGCAGACAATGGCAGCTCTGAGTGGCTCTGGTGGCCCTGGGGACAGGTGGCCTTGATGACACCATTGTTCCTATTGTCCCCTCGGTGTCCCCACTGTCCCCAGGGGTCCCCTCGGTGTCCCGGATGTCCCCATTGTCCCCATGTGTCCCCAATGTGTCCCCACTGTCCCCCCACTGTCCCCAATGTGTCCCCATGTGTCCCCACTGTCCCAATGTGTCCCCAATGTCCTCATGTGTCCCCATGTCCCCCATGTCCCCCCAATGTCCCCATGTCCCCCCATTGTCCCCACTGCCCCCATTGTCCCCAATGTGTCCCCACTGTCCCCCCATTGTCCCTTCAGTGTCCCCATGTCCCCTCACTGACCCTACTGTCCCCATTGTCCCCACTGTCCCCCCACTGTCCCCCCTTTGTCCCCACTCTCCCCCCATTGTCCCCACTGTCCCCGCTGTCCCCCCATTGTCCCCATGTCCCCCCATTGTCCCCAATGTTCCCCCATTGTCCCCCATGTCCCCCCATGTCCCCCCATTGTCCCCACTGTCCCCCCATTGTCCCCAATGTCCCCCCATTGTCCCCCCATGTCCCCCAATGTCCCCCCATTGTCCCCACTGTCCCCCATTGTCCCCAATGTCCCCCCATGTCCCCCCATTGTCCCCACTGTCCCCCATTGTCCCCCCATGTCCCCCCATTGTCCCCACTGTCCCCCATTGTCCCCCTACCATATCGTGGGGTAAATTTTCTTCCTGGCCAGGTCTCCCTGTGTGGGGGGAGGGGCGCTCAGGGTGGAGGAGGGGCGGGGCCAGCGCTGGGTGTGGCCCCTGCCCCTCCCCCACCCCCCGGAATGTGCTGAGTCAGCGGCGCCGCCCCTCCCCCACCCCCGCCCCGCCCGTTCCGTGGGAGGGGTTGGGAAACGGGGGTGGGGGGGGGGGAGGGGCGGAGGAGGAAGTTGGGGTGCGGGTGGGGGAGGGGCGGGTGCCGCACCCCAACTCCTTCCCCTCCCCCACCCTCCAGTGACCCCAAATGACCCCGCCCGAAACGGCCCCAATTCCCGCCCCTCCCCCAATTCCTGCCCCTCCCCCAAATCCTGCCCATCCCCCAATGTCCTCCTCACCCCCTTCAGTTTGCCCCAAAATCCCCCCCAAATCCCCCAATTCTCCCCTCCCAAATCCCCCCAAAATCCCCTCAATTCTCCCCAAAATTCCCCCAAATCCCAATTTTCCCCAAAATCCCCCCAAAATCCCCTCAATTCTCCCCAAAATCCCCCAAAAATCCCTCAATTCTCCCCCCCAAATCCCCCCAATTCTCCCCAAAATCCCCTCAAAATCCCCCAAAATCCCCCAAAATCCCCCCAATTCTCCCCCAATCCCCCAAATCCCAATTTTCCCCAAAATCCCCCCAAAATCCCCCCAATTCTCCCCCAAATCTCCCCAAATCCCAATTTTCCCCAAAATCCCCCCAATTCTCTCCCCAAAATCCCCCCAATTCTCCCCCAAATCCCCCAAAATCCTCTCAATTCTCCCCCAAAATCCCTCCCAAATCCCCCCCAAATCCTCCCAAATCCCCCCAATTCTCCCCAAAATCCTCTCAATTCTCCCCCAAATCCCCTCAAAATCCCCCAAAATCCCCCCAATTCTCCCCCTCACCCCCAATTTCCTTTATTTCCCCCCAAATCTCCAAATTCCCATCATTTCCCCCAATTTTTTTTCCAGATTTCCATATTCCCCCTTACTGCCCCCCCAAAATTCTGCCCCCAAATCCCTTTATTTATTCCCCCCACAAGCCCCAAATTTCTGCCCCCAATTCTTCCCAAACCCCAAATTTCTTCCCCCAACCCCAAATTTCTGCCCCCAATTCCCCCCCAAACTCCTTTATTACCCCCAAACGCCCCCCAAAACCCCTTTATCCCCCCAACCCCCAAATTCCTGCCCCCAATTCTTCCCCCAAACCCCAAATTTCTGCCCCCAAACTTCCCCAATTCCTTTATTCTTCTAGAACTCTCAAATTTCTGCCCCTAACCCCCCCAAATCCCAAATTTCTGCCCCCAATTCCTTCCCCAACCCCCCCAAACCCCAAATTCCTGCCCCAACCCCCCATAAAACCCCAAATTTCTGCCTCCAATGCCCCCAAACCCCAAATTCCTGCCCCAAATTCCCCCCTAAACCCCAAATTCCTGCCCCAAATTCCCCCTCAAACCCCAAATTCCTGCCCCAACCCCCCAAATTCCTGCCCCAACCCCCCTCAAACCCCAAATTTCTGCCCCCAACCCCCTCAAACCCCAAATTCCTGCCCCAACCCCCCCAAATTCCTGCCCCAACCCCCCCAAATTCCTGCCCCAACCCCCCTCAAACCCCAAATTTCTGCCCCCAACCCCCTCAAACCCCAAATTCCTGCCCCAAATTCCCCCTCAAACCCCAAATTCCTGCCCCAACCCCCCCAAATTCCTGCCCCAACCCCCCTCAAACCCCAAATTCCTGCCCCAACCCCCCTCAAGCCCCAAATTCCTGCCCCAAATTCCCCCCCAAACCCCAAATTCCTGCCCCAAATTCCTCCCCAAACCCCAAATTTCCCCCCCAAACCCCCCCCAAACCCCAACCCCCCGGGCCTTTCCCGGCCCCGTCCGCACTCACGGAGGCTCCGAGGATGACGAGGACGTGCGGGTGGCCCTGGAGGAAGGCTCCGTCCCGGCTCAGCTCCTGCCGGAGCATCCCGCACACCTGCGAGCGGCTCAGCTGCGCCCCGCCCGGCGCCGGCTCCCCGGGGCCCGGCATCGCTCCTGGGGCAGGAGCGGGCACTTGGGGGGCAGGACCGGGCACTTGGGGGGCAGGTTCGGGCACTTGGGGGGCAGGGCTGGCACTTGGGGGGCAGGTTCGGGCACTTGGGGGGCAGGACCGGGCACTTGGGGGGCAGGGCTGGCACTTGGGGGGCAGGGCTGGCACTTGGGGGGCAGGTTCGGGCACTTGGGGGGCAGGGCTGGCACTTGGGGGGCAGGTTCGGGCACTTGGGGGGCAGGTTCGGGCACTTGGGGGGCGGGTTGGGGCACCCCGGGCAGGATTCGGGGAGCAGAGGAACAGGTTGGGGCACCCCAGGGCAGGATTGGAGGGGATGTGGGGCAGGAAGGGGCGCCTGGAGGGAGGGGTGGGAACTTGGGGGGCGGGGCTGGCACTTGGGGGGTGGGTTAAGAAATTGGGGGGCGGGGCTGGCACTTGGGGGACAGGGCTGGGGCACTTGGGGGGCGGGATTTGGGGTTCGGATCGGGCACTTGGGGGCGGGATTTGGGGTTCGGATCCGGCACTTGGGGGGCAGGTTCAGGCACTTGGGGGGCGGGATTTGGGGTTCAGATCGGGGATTTGGGGGGCGGGATCGGGCACTTGGGGGGCAGCGCTGGCACTTGGGGGGCGGGATCGGGCATTTGGGGGGCGGGATCGGGCACTTGGGGGGCGGGATTTGGGGTTCGGATCGGGGATTTGAGGGGCAGGTTCGGGTACTTGAGGGGCGGATTCGGGCACTTGGGGAACCGGATCGGGCACTTGGGGGGCAGGGCTGGCACTTGGGGGGTGGGTTAAGAAATTGGGGGGCAGGACCGGGCACTTGGGGGGCAGGACCGGGCACTTTTGGGGCGGGTTCGGGGAGCAGAGGAACAGGTTGGGGCACCCCAGAGCAGGATTGGAGGGGATGTGGGGCAGGAGGGGGCACCTGGAGGGAGGGGTGGGAACTTGGGGGGCAGGGCTGGCACTTGGGGGGTGGGTCAAGAAATTGGGGGGCAGGGCTGGCACTTGGGGGACAGGGCTGGGGCACTTGGGGGGCGGGATTTGGGGTTCAGACCGGGCACTTGGGGGGCAGGGCTGGCACTTGGGGGGCGGGATTTGGGGTTCAGATCGGGGATTTGGGGGGCGGATTCGGGCACTTGGGGGGCGGGATTTGGGATTTGGGGTTCGGATCAGGCACTTGGGGGGCGGGATTTGGGGTTCGGATCGGGGATTTGAGGGGCAGGTTCGGGTACTTGGGGAACCGGATCGGGCACTTGGGGGGCAGGGCTGGCACTTGGGGGGCAGGGCTGGCACTTGGGGGGCAGGACCGGGCACTTTTGGGGCGGGTTCGGGGAGCAGAGGAACAGGTTGGGGCACCCCAGGGCAGGATTGGAGGGGATGTGGGGCAGGAAGGGGCACCTGGAGGGAGGGGTGGGAACTTGGGGGGCGGGATTGGCACTTGGGGGGCGGGATTTGAGGTTTTGGGGTGCGGATCGGGAATTGGGGGCGGGATTTGGGGTTCGGATCGGGGATTTGGGGTGAATTTGGGATTTGGGGTTCAGATCGGGGATTTGAGGTGAATTTGGGATTTTGGGGGGAGGATTTGGGATTTTGGGGCGGGATTTGGGGTTTGGGGTTCGGATCGGGGATTTGGGGTGAATTTGGGATTTTGGGGGGAGGATTTGGGATTTTGGGGCGGGATTTGGGATTTGGGGTTCGGATCGGGGATTTGGGGTGAATTTGGGATTTTGGGGGGAGGATTTGGGATTTGGGGTTCGGATCGGAGATTTGGGGTTCGGATCGGGGATTTGGGGTGAATTTGAGATTTGGGGTTCAGATCGGGGATTTGAGGTGAATTTGGGATTTTGGGGGGAGGATTTGGGATTTTGGGGCGGGATTTGGGATTTGGGGTTCGGATCGGGGATTTGGGGTGAATTTAGGGTTTGGGGGCGGGATTTGGGATTTTGGGGCGGGATTCGAGATTTGGGGTTCGGATCGAGGATTTGGGGGCGGGATTTGGGATTTGGGGTTCGGATCGAGGATTTGGGATTTCGGGGCTGGGATCTGGGGTTTGGGGGTGGGATGGGGAATTTGGGACCTGGAGTGGGGTTTGGGGTTGGGTGGGGCAGGATCGGGGATCTGGGGGTGATTTTGGGATTTTGGTGGCAGGATTTGGGATCTGGGGTTGGCTTTGGGGATTTGGGGTGGGGTTTGGGGTTGGGTGGGGCGGGATCGAGGATTTGGGGTTGGGGCTTGGGATCTGGGGGGGGATTTGGGAACTGGGGCGGGGTTTGGGATTTTGGGGTGGGATCGGGGATTTTGGGGTGGGATTTGGGGTTGGGTTCTGGGATTTAGGGGTGGGATTCGGCCCCCGGGGCCGGGATTTGGGGGAGATGGGGCGGGACACGCCCTCCCCCCATTGTCCCCCCAAATCCGCCCCAATTTCCCCCCCAGAGCCCCCAAATCCCCCCCATTTCCGCCTTCAGCCCCCCCAAACCCCTCAGAGCTCCCTCCCCATCCCCCCAGAAACCCCCAGGCCCTCACGGACCCCCCAATTCCCCTCAAATCTCCCCAAATTTTCCCAATTTTCCGCCTTCCCCCCCCATCAATTCCCCCTCAACGCCCCCCAGACCCTCACGGAGCCCTGGACACCCCCAGACCCCAAATTTCCGCCTCCACTGACCCCAAATTCCCCCTAAATCCCCCAAATCTCCCAGATTCTCCCCAAATTTCCCTCAAATCCACCAAATTCCCCTCAACCCCCTCCCCATTTCCGCCCCAAAGCCCCTCACATCCCCCCTCAGCTCCCTCCTGACGCTGCCCCCCAGGCCCCCATGGACTCCCCGGGCCATTTTATAGCCCAGATCCCCTCACGTTTTCCGGAATTCCCCCGAATTTCTTTAAAATTCCCCAAATTTCCCCATCATTTCCTGGTCCCCCCGCACCTTCCCGCTCCGGCCGCGCTCGCGCCGCCTCCCCCACGCTCGCGCGGCTCCCCATCCCTTCACAGAGGCCACGCCCTCCGCCACGCCCTGCCCCTTTATCCACCAATCACCGCCGAGCTTCTTATCTCACTAACCAATCGCCGCCGAGCTTCTTCTCCCGCCAACCAATCACCGCCGAGCGCGGGTGGAGCTACACATGGAGGCGTAACCAATCAGCGCTCTCCGACTCTCAGCGTTGCTATGGCGCCGCCATGACATTTACCGAGGCGGAAGTAGCAGTGGGGGCGCGGTGACGTCACGCGCTTCCGCCGGAAGCAGGAAGTGGCGGCGCCGCCGGGATCCCAAAAATCCCCGAATTGGGCCCAAAACCGCCCGAGCTCGGCCCCGAAGCGGCCCCGAACCGCGCCCGGGCCCCCGGAGCCGCCGATGAGCGGCGGGCGCTGGCGGCGGCCCGCAGAGATGGTGCAGCCGGGGCCCGAGGCGGAGCCGGCGCTGGCGGAGGCGCTGCAGCGGCTGCGGGCGGAGAACCGCGAGCTGAGGAGTGAGAACGGGGAACTGGGGGGACTGGGAGGGACTGGGGGGGACTGGGATCAAACTGGGGGGGGACTGGGAATGAACTGGGGGGGACTGGGAGGGACTGGGAGGGACTGGGGGGGACTGGGAGGGGATTGAATCCAAACTGGGAGGGACTGGGAGGGACTGGGGGGGACTGGGAATGAACTGGGAGGGACTGGGGGGGACTGGGATCAAACTGGGAGGGACTGGGTGGGACTGAGATAAACTGGGAGGGACTGGGAATGAACTGGGAGGGACTGGGAATGAACTGGGAGGGACTGGGAGGGGATTGAAACCAAACTGGGGGGGACTGGGAGGGACTGGGAATGAACTGGGGGGGACTGGGAGCGACTGGGAGGGACTGGGATCAAACTGGGGGGGACTGGGAAGGGGACTGGGAGGGAACTGGGAATAGCCTGAAACCAGACTGGGAGTACTGGGAGGAACTGGGGGGGACTGGGACAGACGGGGGGGATACTGGGAGGGACTGGGGGGGATACTGGGAGGGACTGGGGGGGAACTGGGAGGGATTGGGAGCACTGGGAGAGGATTGGGGGTGACTGGGAGGGGATTGAAACCAAACTGGGGGGACTGGGAATGAACTGGGGGGGACTGGGAGGGACTGGGATCAAACTGGGGGGGACTGGGAACAGCCTGAAACCAAACTGGGAGCACTGGGAGGGACTGGGAGGGGACTGGGGACACTGGGAATGAACTGGGGGGAGCTGGGGGGCACTGCAGGTGTCCCCAAGGGTGTCTTCTGTCCCCATTGATGTCCCCGATGTCCCCCACGATGTCTCCAAGGTGCTCAATGTCCTCTCCTGTCCCTCATCTTCCCGACATCCTCGGGGTCCCCAATGTCACCCCAATGTCACCCCAGTGTCCCCACAGTGTCCCCACAGTGTCCCCAATGTTTTCAGTGTCACAATGGCCCCCCCAGTGTCCTGACCCCCAACGTCCCCAGTCCCTGCTGATGTCCCCAATATCTCAATGGCCCAGTGTCCCCAACCTGCCCAATGTCCCCACTGTCCCCAATGTCCCTGATGTCCTCAGTGTCCCTCCCAATGTCCCCATTGTCCCTGCTGCTGTCCCTGCTGCTGTCCACAGGAACTCTGTGTCACTGCTGTCCCCAATGTCCCCAGGTGCCATGTGTCACCACATGCAGTCACTGCTGTCCCCAATGTCCCTAATGTCCCCTCTGATGTCCCCAGTGCTGTCCCCGATGGTGTCCCCATTGTCCCCAGGTGCCCTGTGTCACTGCATGCAGTCCCCAGGGTCCCCAATGCTGTCCCCAATGTCCCCAATCGTGTCCCCAGGTGCCCTGTGTCACTGCACGCAGTCCCTGCTGATGTCCCCAATGTCCCCAATGCTGTCCCCATTGTCCCTTTGCTGTCCCCAGGTGCCCTGTGTCACTGCACGCAGTCCCTGATGCTGTCCCCAATGCTGTCCCCAATGTCCCCAGTGGTGTCCCCATTGTCCCCAGGTGCCCTGTGTCACTGCACGCAGTCCCTGCTGGTGTCCCCAATGGTGTCCCCATTGTCCCCAATGTCCCCAGGTGCCCTGTGTCACTGCACGCAGTCCCTGATGCTGTCCCCAATGCTGTCCCCAATGCTGTCCCCATTGTCCCCAATGTCCCCAGGTGCCCTGTGTCACTGCACGCAGTCCCTGATGCTGTCCCCAATGCTGTCCCCAATGGTGTCCCCATTGTCCCCAGTGTCCCCAATGGTGTCCCTTTGCTGTCCCCAGGTGCCCTGTGTCACTGCACGCAGTCCCTGATGCTGTCCCCAATGCTGTCCCCAATGGTGTCCCCATTGTCCCCAATGTCCCCAGGTGCCCTGTGTCACTGCACGCAGTCCCTGCGCCTCCGCCTGGACGAGCTGCGCCGGCTGCAGCTGCAGCGCCGGGGGGAGCGGGAGCTGCTGCGGGGCCGCTGGGGCCAGGCCCGGGAGCTGGTGCTGCACCTGCGGGGACAGCGCGGGGACAGCGCCGGGGACAGCGCCGGGGACAGCGCTGACAGCAGCAGGGACGCCCCCGAGGACGTCGGGGACACCTCCGGGGACACCAGGGACAGCCTTGGGGACATCAGGGACACCCGCGAGGACACCAAGAGCAGCCTTGGGGACACCAAGAGCAGCCCCGGGGACACCAAGGACACCCCATGGGACATCAGGGACACCGAGACCACCCCTGGGGACAGCAAGGACAGCCCTGGGGACAGCAAGGACACCCCCAGGGACAGAAAGGACAGCCCTGAGGACATCAGGGACACCCTCAGGGACACCCTCAGGGACACCCTCAGGGACACTGGGGACAGCTGCAGGAGCACCCCTGACACCAGCACCAAGGTGGGTGTGACCCCCCCTGGCTGTGTCCCCGCTCTGTGTCCCTTCTGTCCCCTCTGTCCCCCCAGTGTCCCCCTCATGTCCCCCCACCCCTGCCACTGCACCCAGTTGTCCCCAGTGTGTCCCCCAATGTCCTCCCCACTCCTCCCAGTGTCCCCTCCCTGGCCCCAGTGTCCCCCTGGAGTGTCCCCAATGTCCTCAAATGTCCCCAGTGTCCCCCAATGTCCCCCTGGGGTGTCTCCAATGTCCCCCTGATGTCCCCGATGTCCCCACAGCCCCCCCCTCAGTGTCCCCTCCCTTGGACGATGTCCCCAATGTCCCACCAATGTCCCAAATGTCCCCACAGCCCTCTCTCTCGGTGTCCCCTCCCTTGGACGATGTCCCCAATGTCCCCAATGTCCCCCCAATGTCCCCAATGTCCCCACAGCCCTCTCTCTCGGTGTCCCCTCCCTTGGACGATGTCCCCAATGTCCCCCCAATGTCCCCAATGTCCCCACAGCCCCCTCTCTCGGTGTCCCCTCCCTTGGACGATGTCCCCGCTGTCCCGGAGCCCCCCCCGGCCCCCCCCGGGGCCCCCCCGGAGCCCAGGTGAGCCCCTCCCCCGTGTCCCCCCTGTCCCCCCTGGGGACCCCCTGATGTCCCCAAGCCCTCCTGACCCCCCTCGTGTCCCCCCAGCTCCGAGGAGCAGCTGAGGCAGCGCCTGGCAGAGGCTGAGGCTGAGTGAGTTGGGGACACTTGGGGGACAGTGGGGGACACTGGGGACCGTGGGGGGACAGTGGGGACAGTGGGGACAATGGGGACAGTGGGGACATTGGGGGAACAGTGGGGACATTGGGGACAATGGGGAATTGGGGACAGTGGGGATACTGGGGACATTGGGGGGATTGGGGGATTGCAAACATTGGGGACATTGGGGGAACAGTGGGGACATTGGGGACACTGGAGGGAATGGGGACATTGGGGATGTTGGGGACATTGGGGAATTGGGGACACTTGGGGGATTGGGGACATTGGAGGGAATGGGGACAGTGGGGACAGTGGGGGGACGTTGGGGACAGTGGAGACATTGGAGGGACTGGGGACACTGGGGACACCTGGGGACTTTGGGGGGATTGGGGACACCTGGAGACATTGGGGACACTTGGGGGGACATCGGGAACACTGGGGAGACACTGGGGACATTGGGGATGTTTGGGACAATGGGTTGAGTGGGGACACTGGGGGGACTGGGGACACCTGGGGACAGTCTGGGAGCACTTGGGGACAGTGTGCGGGCATCTGGGGACACTTGGGGATGGTCTGGGGACACTGGGGGTGGCATTGGGCACCGTTTGGTCACACCAATGACCCTTGGTGACATCGGTGACACCGGTGTCACTGTCCCAGGCTGGTGGCCCTGCGGGTGGCGTTGGGCAGGGTTTGGTGGCATTGGTGACACCGGTGTCACTGTCCCAGGCTGGTGGCCCTGCGGGTGGCGTTGGGCAGGGTCTGGTGGCATTGGTGACACCGGTGTCACTGTCCCAGGCTGGTGGCCCTGCGCTCCCGCGTGGCCGTGGCCGAGCTCCAGGCTCAGGATGTTTCCCGCGCGGCCGAGCTGCAGCTGCAGGGACTGCGCCGACAGCTGGAGGTACCGGGGACACTGGGGACACTGGGGACAGCTGGGGACATGGGGACACTGGGGACACTGGGGACACTGGGGACAGCTGGAGGTACCGGGGACACTGGGGACAGCTGGGGACACATGGGGACAGCTGGGGACATGGGGACACTGGGGACAGCTGGAGGTACCGGGGACACTGGGGACAGCTGGGGACACATGGGGACAGCTGGGGACATGGGGACACTGGGGACATGGGGACACATGGGGACATGGGGACATGGGGACATGGGGACAGCTGGAGGTACTGGGGCCATGGGGACATGGGGACACCTGGGGATAGTGGACACTAGGCACACATGGGGACAGCCCTGGGGACAGCTGGGGACAGCCATGGGGACAAGCTGGAGGTAGCAGGGGACAGGGGACACGTGGGGACAGCTGGGGACACGTGGGGACACCAGGGACATCCCTGTGGACATGAGAGCACCTGGGGACAGCCCTGGGCACATGGGGACAAGTGGGGACACTGGGGACAGCTGGGGACACCCGACACACCTGGGGATAGCTGGGGACACACAGGGGTGACCCTGTCCCTGTCCCTGTTCCCAGGTGCCACAGGGGGTGACAGTGTCCCTGTCCCCATCCCTGTCCCCAGCAGGACACAGGGGTGACAGTGTCCCTGTCCCTGTCCCCGTCCCTGTCCCCAGGTGACACAGGGGGTGCCAGTGTCCCTGTCCCTGTCCCTGTCCCTGTCCCCAGGTGACACAAGGGGTGACCCTGTCCCTGTCCCCAGCAGGACACAGGGGTGACAGTGTCCCTGTCCCTGTCCCTGTCCCCAGGTGACACAAGGGGTGACCCTGTCCCTGTCCCTGTCCCTGTCCCCAGCATGACACAGGGGGTGCCAGTGTCCCTGTCCCTGTCCCCAGGTGCCACAGGGGGTGACAGTGTCCCTGTCCCTGTCCCTGTCCCTGTCCCCAGCAGGACAAGGCCCAGGTCCAGGCCCAGGTGACGTCGCTGCTGGGGGAGCTCCGGGAGAGCCAAAATCGCCTGGAGAGGAGCCGGGCAGAGAGAGAGCACCTGGAGCGCAGGTGGGGACACCTGGGGACACCTGGGGGGACATGGGGACACCTGGGGATCAGGGACACCACTGCAGAGCCGGGCAGAGAGAGAGCACCTGGGGCACAGGTGGGGACACCTGGGGGGACATGGGGGGGACACCTGGGGGGACATGGGGGGGACACCTGGGGTCATCTGAGGGGATATGGAGGGACATGGGAACACCTGGGGGGACACGGGGACACCCGGGGAGACACCTGGGGGAACACCTGGGGGGACATGGGGGAGACACCTGGGGACACCTGGGGAGACATGGGACACCTGGGGGGACAATGGAGGGACACCTGGGGACACACCTGGGGACACCTGGGGGTCAGGGACTGTCCCCGAGGGGAGGAGTCAGCACAGCAGAGCCGCGGAGCGGGAGCTCCTGGGGCACAGGTGGGGGTGACACCTGCGCAGGTGACATCGGTGACACTGGGGTGTGACAGGGCTCAGGGAACGCTGAGCAGTGCCACCAGCTCAGGGAGGTGACACTGGGTGACACAGGGTGACAATGGGTGGCACAGGGTGACAGTGGGTGACAATGGGTGACACCGGGTGTCCCTGCGGTGTCCCTGCGGTGTCCAGGGCCCGCGGTGACGCCGAGCAGTGCCAGCAGCTGGAGGAGGTGGCACTGGGTGACAATGGGTGACAGTGGGTGACAATGGGTGACACTGGGTGACACTGGGTGTCCCTGCGGTGTCCAGGGCCCGCGGTGACGCCGAGCAGTGCCAGCAGCTGGAGGAGGTGGCACTGGGTGACAATGGGTGACAGTGGGTGACAATGGGTGACACTGGGTGACACTGGGTGTCCCTGCGGTGTCCAGGGCCCGCGGTGACGCCGAGCGGTGCCAGCAGCTGGAGGAGGTGGCCCAGGGCCACCAGGTGCAGCTGGACCAGCTCCGGCTCCAGGTGACCAACCTGGAAACCGCCCTGAGGGTGGAGCGGCGCGGGGCCACCGAGGAGAAGTGAGTGACAACGGTGGGGACAATGGGGACAATGGGGACAATGGGGGGGAGTGAGTGACATTGGGGACATTGGGGACACTGGGGACACCGGGGGGAGTGAGTGACAACAGTGGGGACAATGGGGACACTGGGGACAATGGGGACAATGGGGACAATGGGGGGGGAGTGAGTGACATTGGGGACATTGGGGACACTGGGGACAAGGGGGGGAGTGAGTGACAACACTGGGGACACTGGGGGCAGTGAGTGACATTGGGGACAATGGGGACATTGGGACAATGGGGACAATGGGGACAATGGGGGGAGTGAGTGACAACACTGGGGACATGGGCGGGGGTGGCACCTGGGGACACCCATGGGTGTCCCCAGTGTCCCCTCAGTGTCCCCAGTGTCCCCGTGGGAGTTGGTGGCACTCGAGGCCACCCATCCCCATGAGGGGACACAGGGAGGCACTCGCAATGTCCCCAGTGTCCCCAAGGCAGAAGCCGCCTGTCCCCGACGATGTCCCCAATGTCCCCAGTGTCCCCAGTCAATGTCCCCAGTGTCCCCAGTCAATGTCCCCAGTGTCCCCAGTCAATGTCCCCCATTGATGTCCCCACTGTCCCAGGAGGAAGCTGGTGCAGCTGCAGGCTGCCTGTCCCCATTGTCTCTGATGTCCCCAATGTCTCCACTGTCCCCAGTCAATGTCCCCAGTGTCCCCACTGTCCCTGATGTCCCCAATCAATGTTCCCAATGTCCCTTCAATGTCCCCTCAATGTCCCCAATGTCCCCACTGTCCCTTCAGGCGGAAGCTGGTGCAGCTGCAGGCCGCCTGTCCCCACTGTCCCCACTGTCCCCAGTGTCCCCTCAGTGTCCCCACTGTCCCCACTGTCCCCAATGTCCCCAATGTCCCCCCAATGTCCCCAATGTCCCCTCAGTGTCCCCATTGTCCCCACTGTCCCCAATGTCCACTCAGTGTCCCCACTGTCCCCACTGTCCCCATTGTCCCCAATGTCCCCATTGTCCCCAATGTCCCCACTGTCCCCGATGTCCCCACTGTCCCCACTGTCCCCATTGTCCCCACTGTCCCCACTGTCCCCGATGTCCCCTCAATGTCCCCAGTGTCCCCACTGTCCCCACTGTCCCCACTGTCCCCAATGTCCCCACTGTCCCCACTGTCCCCACTGTCCCCAATGTCCCCTCAGTGTCCCCACTGTCCCCATTGTCCCCACTGTCCCCGATGTCCCCTCAGTGTCCCCACTGTCCCCACTGTCCCCATTGTCCCCAATGTCCCCAATGTCCCCACTGTTCCCACTGTCCCCTCAGTGTCCCCACTGTCCCCAATGTCCCCACTGTCCCCACTGTCCCCACTGTCCCCAATGTCCCCTCAGTGTCCCCACTGTCCCCACTGTCCCCACTGTCCCCAATGTCCCCACTGTCCCCACTGTCCCCACTGTCCCCAATGTCCCCTCAGTGTCCCCACTGTCCCCGGTGTCCCTCCAGGCGGAAGCTGGTGCAGCTGCAGGCCGCCTACCATCACCTGTTCCAGGAGTACGACGCCCACATCAAGAGCAGCCTGGAGGGGGACAAACAGAGCCAGGTGAGCACAGGGGACACCTGGGGACACCCGGGGACACCTGGAGACACCTGGGGACACCTGGGGACAGGGAGGGTCACGTCCCCTGCCTTGGGGACCTCGGGGCAGCCCCTTGTCCCCTTGTCCCCATCCCCTCCTGGGGACACCTGGAAGGTCCCTGCGGCCCCTTGGGTGGTCCAGGTGCCCTCAGGTGACAGTGCCACCACCCCGTGTCACAGGTGACCCCCAGGTGACACAGGAGCGTGCAGGTGGGGGCCGGGGGTGACACAGGTGACCCCCAGGTGTCACAGGTGACCCTCAGATGGCACAGGTGACCCCCAGGTGTCACTGTAGTGCCCCAGGTGGCACAGGAGCGTGCAGGTGGGGGTCAGGGGGTGACGCCCAGGTGAGCCCCAGGTGTCATTGTCACCTCCAGGTGACCCAGGAGCAGCTGGGGGTGCAGTGGGGGGGGGTGTCCCAGGTGTCCCAGGTGCTCTCTCAGGTGTCCCAGGTGTCCCCGGTGTCCCCGGTGTCCCAGGTGCTGTCCCAGGTGTCCCCGGTGTCCCAGGTGCTGTCCCAGGTGTCCCCGGTGTCCCTGGTGCTGTCCCAGGTATCCCCGGTGTCACAGGAGCTCTCTCAGGTGTCTCAGGTGCTGTCCCAGGTGCTGTCACAGGTGTCACAGGTGTCTCAGATGCTGTCCCAGGTGCTGTCCCAGGTGCTGTCCCAGGTGCTGTCCCCAGTGTCCTGGGTGTCACAGGTGTCCCAGGTGCTGTCCCAGGTGCTGTCCCAGGTGTCACAGGTGTCTCAGATGCTGTCCCAGGTGCTGTCCCAGGTGTCCCAGGTGCTGTCCCCGGTGCTGTCCCAGGTGCTGTCCCAGGTGTCACAGGTGTCTCAGATGCTGTCCCCGGTGCTGTCCCCGGTGCTGTCCCCGGTGTCACCGGTGTCCCCGTGCGTGCAGGTGGCGCAGGAGCAGCTCCGTGAGGCCGAGGCCGCTCTGGCTCTCAAGCAGGAGCTCATCGACCGCCTCAAGGCCGAGGCCGAGAGCCAGCGGGGGCTGCTGGAGACCATCCCGGTGCTGCAGGCCCAGGTGGGGCCCAGGTGGGGCTGGGGGGCCCTGGGGGGCTCCTGGGGGGCTCCTGGGACCCTCCTGGTGCTGCAGGCTCAGGTGGGGCTGGGGGGATCCTGGGGGGGGTCCCGAGCCCTCAGAGCCCCCCAAACCCAGGGCAGCGTCCCCAGGTGGGGCTGGGGGGGATCAGGGGGGATTTGGGGGTTCCCGGAGGGGCTTGAGGGGTCCTGGGGGAGCTCAGGGGGGTCCTGGGGAGGACCTGACCCCCCCAGAGCCCCCCTGAACCCCCCAAATCTCCCCTGACCCCCCCAGAGCCCCCCTGAACCCCCCAAACCCCCCTGAACCCCCCAAATCTCCCCTGACCCCCCCAAACCCCCCTGAACCCCCCAAATCCCCCCTGACCCCCCCTGAGCCCCCCTGAGGAGGTTTGGGGGGGGCCCTGTGGGATTTGGGGGATCCTGGGGGGGTCCTGACCCCACCCCCGAGCCCCCCTAAAATCCAGGCTGAGGTCACCGAGGCGGGGCCGGGGGGGGGGGGTTTGGGGAGATTTTGGGGTTCCCCAGTTGGGATTTGGGTGGATTTTGAGTGGATTTGGGGGTCCCTGGTGGAGTTTGAGGGGTCCCTGGTTGGATTTGGGGGGGCCCTGGTTGGGATTTGGGGTTCTCTGGTTGATTTTGGGGTTCCCTGGCTGGATTTGGTTGGATTTTGGGTGGATTTTGGGGTTTTCTGGTTGGGTTTGGGGTGGATTTGGCTGGATTTGGGGTTCCCCAGTTGGATTTTGGGTAGATTTTGGGTGGATTTTGGGGTTCTCTGATTGGATTTTGGGGTTCCCTGGTTGGGATTTGGGGTTCCCCAGTTGGGTTTGGGGTGGATTTTGGGTGGATTTGGAGGTCCCTGGTGGAGTTTGAGGGGTCCCTGGTTGGATTTGGGGTTCCCGGTTGCATTTTGGGGTTCCTGGTTGCATTTTGGGGTTCCCGGTTGGATTTTGGGGTTCCCTGGTTGCATTTTGGGGTGGATTTTGGGGTTCCCGGTTGGATTTTGGGGTTCCCGGTTGGATTTTGGGGTTCCCTGGTTGCATTTTGGGGTTCCCGGTTGGATTTTGGGGTTCCCGGTTGGATTTTGGGGTTCCCGCCCCCAGGCCGACATTTACCGGGCGGATTTCGAGGCGGAGCGCGCGGCGCGGGAGGAGCTGCACGGGCAGCGCGAGGCCCTGCAGGAGGAGCTGAACCAGCTCAGGCAGCGGCTGGGCGGGGACGGGGCCCGGTACGGCAGGGACAGCCCAAAACAGCCAAAAACAGCCAAAAACAGCCAAAACAGCCAAAAAACAGCCCCAAAAACAGCCCCAAAACCAGCCCCAAAACCAGCCAAAACCAGCCAAAAAACAGCCCAAAACAGCCAAAAACCAGCCAAAAACAGCCAAAACCAGCCCCAAAAACAGCCCAAAACCAGCCCCAAAACAGCCCCAAAACCAGCCAAAAACCACCACAAAACCAGCCAAAAACAGCCCCAAACCACCACAAAACCAGCCAAAACCAGCCCCAAACCACCACAAAACCAGCCAAAAACAGCCAAAAACCACCTGAAAAACAGCCCAAAAACAGCCAAAACCAGCCAAAAACAGCCCCAAACCAGCCCAAAACCAGCCCAAAACCAGCCAAAAAACAGCCCAAAACCAGCCAAAAACAGCCCCAAAACAGCCCCAAAACCAGCCCAAAACCAGCCCCAAAACCAGCCAAAACCAGCCAAAAAACAGCCCAAAACCAGCCAAAAAACAGCCAAGACCAGCCAAAAACAGCTCCAAAACCAGCCAAAAACAGCCCAAAACCACCCCAAAAACAGCTCCAAACCAGCCCCAAACCAGCCCAAAAACAGCCAAAAAACAGCCCCAAAACAGCCCCAAAAACAGCCCCAAAAACAGCCAAAACCACCTGAAAAACAGCCCAAAAACCAGCCCAAAACCAGCCCAAAATGCGCCAAAAACCAGCCCACAAACAGCCCCAAACCCGCCTAAAACCAGCCAAAACCAGCCAAAAACCAGCCAAAAACCAGCCCCAAAACCACCCCAAAACAGCCAAAAACACCCCAAACCAGCCAAAACCAGCCAAAAAACACCCCAAAAACAGCCCCAAACCAGCCCAAAAACAGCCAAAAAACAGCCCAAAACCACCCCAAAACCGGCACAAAAACAGCCCACAAACAGCCCAAAACCAGCCCCAAACTACCCCAAAAGAGCCCAAAATCACCGTGGCACACCCTAAAATTACACTGGAACACCCCAAAACCACCCCCAAAATACCCACAAAACACCCCAAATCCTCCTCCAGATCCCCCCCAAATTCCTCCAAAATCCCCCCAAATCGCCCCCCGACCCCCCCAAATCCTCCCAACCCACCCAATGCCCTCCACACCCCAAATCCTCCTCCAAATCCCCCCCAAACCCCCCAAATCCCCTTCAAAATTCCCCTGAAACCCCCAACCCACCCAAAACCCCCAAATCCCTCCCAGACCCCACAAACCGCCCAAATCCGCTCAAAACCTCCCAAATCCCTCCAAAATCCCTCCCAAATCCCACCAAATCCCCCCCTAATTCCCCCAAATCCCCCCGAAACCCCTCAACCCCTCACCAAAGCACCCCCAAAACCCTCCCAAATCCCTCGCAGACCCCCCCAAATCCCCCAAAATCCCCTGAAAACCCCCAACCAAACCCCCCCAAAATCCTCTCAAAACCCCCCAAACCCCCTTAAATCCCTCCCCCCAAACCCCCCCCAAAACCCTCCCAAAATCCCCTCAAAAGCCACCCAAATCCCACCAAATCTCTCCCCCAACGCCCCCAAATTCCCCTAAACTCCCCAAATCCCCCCAAATCCCCCCAAAATGCCCCAAAATGCCCCCAAAATGCCCCAAAATGCCCCCAATTCCCCTTGCAGGGCCCGTCTGGAGGAGATGCGGAACCGGCACTCGGAGCCGGCCCCGGCCCCGGGGGGGGGTGAGTACAGGGGGGGGGGCCCGGGACCCCCAAACCCCCCTGGGGGGGCGGGGCAGGGTCTGACCGCGCCCCTCCCCCATCCCCAGCAGGTTTTGGGGGGCCCCTGCCCCCCCCCGAGGAGAGGCCCACGCTGTGCTGCCCCAAGTGCCAGTACAAGGCCCCGGACCTGGACACGCTGCAGATCCACGTCATGGACTGCATCATGTGAGGGGCCAAAACTGCCCCCCTGCGCCCCAAAAACAGCCCCAAAAAGAGCCCCAAAACTGCCCCCGGAACCCCAAAACCAGCCCCAAAACAGCCCCAAACCAGCCCCATAAACAGCTCCCCTGTGCCCCAAAAACAACCCCGGAGCACCCCAAAAATAGACCCATAAACAGCCCCAAAACTGCCCCCCTGCGCCCCAAAACCAGCCCCAGAGCACCCCAAAACCAGCCCCAAAACAGCCCCAAAACAGCCCCAAAAACAGCCCCCTGGAACCCCAAAATCAACCACGGAGCACCCCCAAAATAGCCCCAAAACCAGCCCCCTGGAACCCCAAAACCAGCCCCAAAACAGCCCAAAACCAGCCCCATAAACAGCTCCCCTGTGCCCCAAAAACAACCCCGGAGCACCCCAAAAATAGACCCATAAACAGCCCACCAGAACCCCAAAAACAACCCCGGAGCACCCCAAAAATAGACCCATAAACAGCCCCAAAACTGCCCCCCTGCGCCCCAAAAACAGCCCCACAAACACCCCAAAACCAGCCCCACAGCACCCCAAAAATGGCCCCGAGGACACCCCAAAATCACCCATGGGTCATCTCAAAATCACCCCCAGGGATACCCAAAACCACCCCCAGGAGAGCCCCAAAACCAGCCCTGGGGACACCCTAAAAACAGCCCCACAGCACCCCAAAACCAGCTCCCCTGCAACCCCAAAATCATCCCCGGGGCACCCCAAAACCAGCCCTGGGGGCACCCCAAAAACATCCCTGGGGAGACCCCAAACCAGCGCCCCCAGCACCCCAAAACCACCCCAGGAGTGCCCCAAAATCATCCCCTGGGGCACCCCAGGAATAGCCCAAGGGACCCCCAAAGACACCCCCAGAGTCACCCCAAAACCAGCCCCCCCCAGCACAACAGAAACATCCCCAGAGAGACCCCAAAATAACCTCCAGGGGCACCCCAAAATCACCCCCGGGAGCACCCCAAAAACACCCCCAGGAGGCCCGAAATCATCCCTGGAGGCACCCCAAAACCAGCCCCAGGGGCACCCCAAAATCACCCCCCCGGGCACCCCAAAAACACCCTCTGGTGAACCCCAAAACTCCCCCTGGGCACCCCTAAATTACCCCCAGGACACCTCAAAAACACCCCCAGGGGGTGCCCCAAAAACCCCCCTGGAGGCACCCCCAAATCACCTCTGGTGCACCCCAAAATCACCCCCAGGGTGCCCCAAAACCCCCCGGGAGCCTCAATCCAGGGGGGACCCCAAAACCCCCCCAAAAAACCCCAAATGTTCCTCTGGGAATCCCCTCCCTGGATCCACAGCGGGGATTGGATCATTTTGGGGGGGGGAGCACCCCAAAACCCCCCATGGGACCCCAAAACCCCCCCGGGGAACCCCAAAACTCCCCTGGAGCCTCAACCCGGGGTTTTGGGCATTGGGACCCCCAAAAACCCCAAATGTTCCTCTGGGAATCCCCTCCCTGGATCCACAGAATGAACTGGATCAGGTGGGGGGGGAGCACCCCAAAATCACCCCATGGGGAACCCCAAAACCCCCCCGGGGAACCCCAAAACCTCCCTGGGGTGCCCCAAAACGCCCCTGGAGCCTCAATCCAGGGGGGACCCCAAAACCCCCCAAAACCCCCAAATGTTCCTCTGGGAATCCCCTCCGTGGATCCACAGAATGAACTGGATCAGGTGGGGGGGAGCACCCCAGAATCACCCCATGGGACCCCAAAACCCCCCCGGGGAACCCCAAACCCCCCCTGGGGAACCCCAAAATGCCCCCGGGGGTGCCCCAAAACCCCTCCAAAAAACCCCAAATGTTCCTCTGGGAATCTCCTCCCTGGATCCACAGCAGGAATTGGATCATTTTGGGGGGGAGAGCGCCCCAAAACCCCCCCATGGGACCCCAAAACCCCCCCATGGGACACCCCAAAACCCCCCCATGGGACCCCAAAACCCCCCCGGGATTTTGGGGCCGTCCCCCCTGAATAAACAGCCCCGGATTTGTCTGAAATCTCATTTTATTGCCCCATTTCTGGGGGGTTTCCCCCCAGCACCCCCAAAATCCGGAGCCCCCCAACCCCCCCCTCACTGAGGGGGGGTCTCGGCCCCTCCCCACCCCCGGGGGGGTTTTGGGGGGGGGCGTCACGCGGGGGGGATTTGGGGGGGCTCGGGGGGGGCTTCGCCCGCTGCTCATCGGGCACAGCCGGGGGGGGGGGGGGGGAACCTGGAGGGACCCCAAAAATGGGGGGGGGGGGGAATTTGGGGGTCCCTCGAGCTGGGGCAGGATGGGGGGAGCCCCCCCAGGGGGATTTGGGGTTCACCTGCAGCGCTGGGGGGGCTGGGGGGGTTTGGGGTGCCCAGACCAAAGTGGGGGGGCTTTGATGGGATTTTGGGGGGGTTGACCTGAATTTTGGGGGGACTTTAATGGGATTTTTTGGGGGGTTTGACCTGAATTTTGGGGGGACTTTAATGGGATTTTTTGGGAGGTTTGACCCAATTTTGGGGGAATTTAATGGGATTTTTGAGGGGTTTGACCTGAATTTTGGGGGGACTTTAATGGGATTTTTTGGGCGGTTTGACCCAATTTGGGGGGACTTTAATGGGATTTTTTGGGAGGTTTGACCCAATTTTGGGGGAATTTAATGGGATTTTTTGAGGGGTTTGACCCAATTTGAGGGGAATTTATTTGGTTTTTTTGGGGGAGTTTGATCCAATTTGGGGAGACTTTAATGGGATTTTTTGGGGGGTTTGACCCAATTTTGGGGAGATTTTAATGGGATTTTTTTGGGGAGTTTGACCCAAATTGGGAGAACTTTAATGGGATTTTTTGGGGAGTTTGACCCAATTTGAGGGGACTTGGTTTGGTTTTTTTGGGGGGAGTTTGACCCAAATTGGGAGAACTTTAATGGGATTTTTTGGGGGGTTTGACCCAATTTTGGTGGGACTTTAATGGGATTTTTTGGGGGGTTTGACCCAATTTTGGGGGGACTTTAATGGGATTTTTGAGGGGTTTGACCCAATTTTGGGGGGACTTTAATGGGATTTTTTGGAGGGGGTTGACCTGAATTTGGGCCAATTTGGGGGGACTTTAATTGAATTTTTTGGGGGGTTTGACCCAATTTGGGAAGACTTTAATTGGATTTTTTTGGGGGTTTGACCCAATTTTGGGGAGAACTTTAATGGGATTTTTTGTGGGGTTTGACCCAATTTGGGAAGACTTTAATTGGATTTTTTTTTGGGGGGGGGGGGAGGTTTTGACCTGAATTTTGGGGCAGCTCTGCTGGGATTTTGGTGGGGAGCGCTTGATGAGATTTTTGGAGATTTTGGCCACAGCCGCCGAGCCCAGGGGACGTTTTGGGCTTTCTTTGGGGTCTCTCCCCTGGCAGGGGCTCTGTGGGGTGGCTCTGACCCAACTCCGGGCTCTTCTTTGGGATCCCTTCATTGGGAGCTGTCCCAGGTTTGGGGTCTCCCCCAATTTGGGGATTTTGGGGGGTCTGGGTGGCTCTGACCCAACTCTGGGCTCTTCTTTGGGATCCCTTCATTGGGAGCTGTCTCAGGTTTGGGATTTCCCCCAATTTGGGGATTTTTGGGGGCTCTGTGGGGTGGCTCTGACCCAACTCCGGGCTCTTCTTTGGGATCCCTTCATTGGGAGCTGTCCCAGGTTTGGGATTTCCCCCAATTTGGGGATTTTGGGGGGTCTGGGGTGGCTCTGACCCAACTCCGGGCTCTTCTTTGGGATCCCTTCATTGGGAGCTGTCTCAGGCTCGGGGTCTCCCCCGATTTGGGGATTTTTGGGGTCCCCCCTAGCAGGGGGCGCGGGGGGGCTCCGGGGGGGGGCTGGCGGGGCTCTCGGGGTTCGGGGGGGCCCCTCGGGGGGGCACCTCGATCACCCGGGGTTTGTCGATGACCCGCGCGCCGCGGGGCCCCTTCTCCACCACGCCCACGATCCAGGCCTGGAGCCCCGGGCCCCGGCCCGGCGCCTTCAGCTCCGCGCAGAACCGGGCGGCCTGGGCGCGGGGCAGAACCACCAGGAGCCCTCCTGGGAATGGATGGGAGAGTCACCCAAAAAACACCCCAAAAACATCCTAAATACACCCCAAAAACACCCCAAAAATACCCCAAAAATATCCCAAACACAGCCCAGAACCGGGCGGCCTGGGCGCGGGGCAGAACCACCAGGAGCCCTCCTGGGAATGGATGGCAATGTCACCCCAAAAATATCCTAAATACACCCCAAAAACACCCCAAAAATATCCCAAAAACACCCCAAAAATATCCCAAACACCGTGCAGAACCGGGCGGCCTGGGCGCGGGGGAGAACCACCAGGAGCCCTCCTGGGAATGGACGGGAGAGTCACCCCAAAAATATCCTAAATACACCCCAAAAACACCCCAAAAATATCCCAAATACACCCCAAAAATATCCTAAATACACCCCAAAAATATCCCAAACACAGCCCAGAACCGGGCGGCCTGGGCGCGGGGCAGAACCACCAGGAGCCCTCCTGGGGGAATGGACAGGAGAGTTACCCCAAAAACACCCCAAAAATATCCCAAAAAAACCCCAAAAATATCCCAAAACCACCCCAAAAATATCCCAAAACCAGCCCAAAAATATCCTAAACACAGCCCAAAAATATCCCAAACACAGCCCAAAAACATCCTAAAAACATCCCAAACACAGCCCAAACACAGCCCAAAAATATCCCAGAACCGGGCGGCCTGGGCGCGGGGGAGAACCACCAGGAGCCCTCCTGGGAATGGATGGGAGAGTCACCCCAAAACATCCTAAATACACCCCAAAAATATCCCAAAAATACCCCAAAAATATCCCAAACACAGCCCAGAACCGGGCGGCCTGGGCGCGGGGCAGAACCACCAGGAGCCCTCCTGGGGGAATGGATGGGAGAGTCACCCCAAAAATATCCTAAATACACCCCAAAAACACCCCAAAAATATCCCAAAAACACCCCAAAAATATCCTAAATACACCCCAAAAATACCCCAAACACAGCCCAAAAATATCCCAAACACAGCCCAGAACTGGGCAGCCTGGGCACGGGGCAGAACCACCAGGAGCCCCCCAAAGGGAACGGGGAGGGTCACCCCAAAACCACCCCAAAACCATCCTAAACACACCCCAAAACCATCCTAAACACACCCCAAAACCATCCTAAACACACCCCAAGAACATCCAAAACACACCCCAAAAACACCCCCAAATACACTGAAACACCAAAGACCACCCCAGAACACCCCAAAAATACCCTGAAACACCCCAGAATCACCTGCACCCACCCCAAAACACCCCAAACCCGCAGGCACCCGACCCCATTTACGGGGCTGCCCTGGCCGTGCCCTGCAGCAGCGCCCCAATCCCAATCCAGTGCCCCAATCCCATTCCAGCGCCCCAATCCCAATCCAGTGCCCCAATCCCATTCCCAGTGCCCCAATCCCAATCCAGTGCCCCAATCCCATTCCAGCGCCCCAATCCCAATCCAGTGCCCCAATCCCATTCCCAGTGCCCCAATCCCAATCCAGTGCCCCAATCCCATTCCCAGCGCCCCAATCCCATTCCCAGTGCCCCAATCCCAATCCAGTGCCCCAATCCCATTCCAGCGCCCCAATCCCAATCCAGTGCCCCAATCCCAATCCAGTGCCCCAATCCCAATCCAGTGCCCCAATCCCATTCCCAGTGCCCCAATCCCAATCCAGTGCCCCAATCCCATTCCCAGCGCCCCAATCCCAATCCAGTGCCCCAATCCCATTCCAGCGCCCCAATCCCATTCCAGCGCCCCAATCCCATTCCCAGTGCCCCAATCCCAATCCAGTGCCCCAATCCCATTCCAGCGCCCCAATCCCATTCCAGCGCCCCAATCCCAATCCAGTGCCCCAATCCCATTCCAGCGCCCCAATCCCATTCCCAGTGCCCCAATCCCAATCCAGTGCCCCAATCCCATTCCAGCGCCCCAATCCCATTCCAGCGCCCCAATCCCAATCCAGTGCCCCAATCCCATTCCAGTGCCCCAATCCCATTCCCAGTGCCCCAATCCCAATCCAGTGCCCCAATCCCAATCCAGTGCCCCAATCCCATTCCAGTGCCCCAATCCCATTCCCAGTGCCCCCAATCCCATTCCAGTGCCCCAATCCCATTCCCCCCAATCCCATTCCCAGCGCCCCAATCCCATTCCAGTGCCCCAATCCCATTCCAGTGCCCCAATCCCATTCCAGTGCCCCAATCCCATTCCCAGTGCCCCCAATCCCATTCCAGTGCCCCAATCCCATTCCCAGTGCCCCCAATCCCATTCCAGCGCCCCAATCCCATTCCCAGTGCCCCAATCCCATTCCTGGGCCCCAATCCCATTCCAGTGCCCCAATCCCATTCCAGCGCCCCAATCCCATTCCTGGGCCCCAATCCCATTCCCAGTGCCCCCAATCCCATTCCCAATGTCCCCAAGCCCATTCCCAGCTCCCCAATCCCATTCCCAGTGTCCCCATTCTCAGTGTCCCCAGTGCCATTTTTGGGGTTCCCAATCCCGTTTTTGGGGTCCCCAATCCCATTTTTGGGGTCCCCAGGGCCGTACCCGATGTCTCCGGGGCCGTGCCCTGCAGCAGCGCCCCAATCCCATTCCCAGTGTCCCCAATCCCATTCCCAGTGTCCCCAATCCCATTTTTGGGGTTCCCAATCCCATTTTTGGGGTCCCCAATCCCATTTTTGGTGTCCCCAGTCCCGTTTTTGGGGTCCCCAGTGCCGTTTTCGGGGTCCCCAGGGCCGTACCCGATGTCTCCGGGGCCGTGCCCTGCAGCAGCGCCCCGATCCCATTCCCAGTGTCCCCATTCCCAGTGTCCCCAATCCCATTTTTGGGGTCCCCAGTGCTGTTTTTAGGGTTCCCAGTCCTGTTTTTGGGGTTCCCAATCCCATTTTTGGGGTCCCCAGTGCCATTTTTGGTGTCCCCAGTCCCATTTTTGGGGTTCCCAATCCCATTTTTGGGGTCCCCAGTGCCGTTTTTGGGGTCCCCAGGGCCGTTTTTGGGGTCCCCAGTCCCGTTTTTGGGGTCCCCAGTCCCATACCCAAGGTCTCCGGGGCCGTGCCCTGCAGCAATGCCCCAATCCCATTCCCAGCGCCCCAATCCCATTCCCAGTGTCCCTGATCCCATTCCCAGTATCCCCAATCCCATTTTTGGGGTCCCCAGTCCCATTTTTGGGGTTCCCAGTCCCATTTTTGGGGTCCCCAGTCCCGTTTTTGGGGTCCCCAGTCCCGTACCCGATGTCTCCGGGGCCGTGCCCTGCAGCAGCGCCCCCAATCCCATTCCCAGTGTCCCCGATCCCATTCCCAGTGTCCCCAGTCCCAATTTTGGGGTTCCCAATCCCATTTTTGGGGTCCCCAATCCCATTTTTGGTGTCCCCAATCCCATTTTTGGGGTCCCCAATCCCATTCCCAGTGCTCCCAGTCCCATTTTTGGGGTCCCCAGTCCCGTTTTTGGGGTCCCCAGGGCCGTACCCGATGTCTCCGGGGCCGTGCCCTGCAGCAGCGCCCCCAATCCCATTCCCAATGTCCCCAATCCCATTTTTGGGGTTCCCAATCCCATTTTTGGGGTTCCCAATCCCATTTTTGGGGTCCCCAATCCCATTTTTGGTGTCCCCAGTCCCGTTTTTGGGGTCCCCAGGGCCGTACCCGAGGTCTCCGGGGCCGTGCCCTGCAGCAGCGCCCCAATCCCATTCCCAATGTCCCCAATCCCATTTTCTGGGTTCCCAACCCCGTTTTTGGTGTCCCCAGTGCCATTTTTGGGGTCCCCAGTCCCGTTTTTGGGGTCCCCAGGGCCGTTTTTGGGGTCCCCAGTCCCATTTTTGGGGTCCCCAGTGCCGTTTTTGGGGTCCCCAGTGCCGTTTTTGGGGTCCCCAGGGCCGTTTTTGGGGTCCCCAGTGCCGTTTTTGGGGTCCCCAGTCCCGTTTTCGGGGTCCCCAGGGCCGTACCCGAGGTCTCCGGGGCCGTGCCCTGCAGCAGCGCCCCCCGGCCCCCGGCGGCGCGGCTCACGGCCGCCATGCAGGCGATGATGGGCAGGTTGTGGATGACGAAGGCCACGTCCAGGCGCTGCTGCTCCGCCAGCGCCCGCGCGTGCCCCAGCACCCCGAAACCCGTCACGTCCGTGGCCGCGTGCGCCCCGAAGGCGCGCATCAGCCCCGCAGCTGGGGACAGGGACAGGGACAGGGTTAGGGACAGGGTTAGGGACAGGGACAGGGACAGGGACAGGGACAGGGTTAGGGACAGGGTTAGGGACAGGGACAGGGACAGGGACAGCATCAGCCCCGCAGCTGGGGACAGGGACAGGGACAGGGACAGGGACAGGGACAGGGACAGCATCAGCCCCGCAGCTGGGGACAGGGACAGGGACAGGGTTAGGGACAGGGACAGGGTTAGGGACAGGGACAGGGACAGGGACAGGGACAGGGACAGCATCAGCCCCGCAGCTGGGGACAGGGACAGGGAGGGGACAGGGACAGGGCTAGGGACAGGGACAGCATCAGGGACAGGGACAGGGACAGGGACAGCATCAGCCCCGCAGCTGGGGACAGGGAGGGGACAGGGACAGGGACAGGGTTAGGGACAGGGACAGGGACAGCATCAGGGACAGGGACAGGGACAGCATCAACCTGGCAGCTGGGGACAGGGACAGGGACAGCTCAGGGGACAGAGACAGGGGACAGGGACAGGGACAGGGACAGCCCCCAGGGGTGTCCCCAGGGGTGTCCCCAGTGTTCCCCAGGGTGTCCCCAGTGTCCCCCAGTGGTGTCCCCAGTGTCCCCAGTGTGTCCCCGGTGTCCCCAGTGTTGTCCCCAGTGTCCCCAGAGTGTCCCCCAGGGTGTCCCCAGTGGTGTCCCCAGTGTGTCCCCGGTGTCCCCAGGGTGTCCCCAGTGTTCCCCAGGGTGTCCTCAGGGTGTCCCCAGTGGTGTCCCCCAGGGTGTCCCCAGTGGTGTTCCCAGTGTCCCCAGTGTTGTCCCCAGTGTTCCCCAGGGTGTCCCCAGTGTCCCCCAGGGTGTCTCCAGGGTGTCCCCCAGGGTGTCCCCAGTGTTGTCCCCAGTGTTCCCCAGGGTGTCCCCAGTGGTCCCAGTGTGTCCCCAGTGTGCCCAGGGTGTCCCCAGTGTTCCCCAAGGTGTCCTCAGGGTGTCCCCAGTGTCCCCAGGGTGTCCCCAGTGTTCCCCAAGGTGTCCTCAGGGTGTCCCCAGTGTTCCCCAGTGTGTCCCCCAGTGTGTCCCCCAGGGTGTTCCCCAGGGTGTCCCCAGTGTGTCCCCGGTGTCCCCAGTGTCCCCAGTGTTGTCCCCAGTGTGTCCCCGGTGTCCCCAGTGTCCCTCACCGGTGCGGTTCAGGGTGGCCATGCTGGCCACAGCCTCCTGGTACGCCAGCTCCACCTCCTCACGCGTCACCACCAGCTTGATCTTGTTCCAGCGCTCGGGCTGCGGGGACAGCGGGGACAGTGTGGGGACAGTGTGGGGACAGCGGGGACAGTGTGGGGACAGTGCCAGGGACAGGGTCAGGGACACTGAGGGGACAGCGGGGACAGTGTGGGGACAGTGGGGACAGTGCCAGGGACAGGGTCAGGGACAGGATCAGGGACAGCAGGGACAGCGTCAGGGACACTCTGGGGAGAGGGTCAGGGACATTGAGGGGACAGGGTCAGGGACATTGAGGGGACAGGGTCAGGGACACTGCAGGGGCAGCAGGGACAGGGTCAGGGACACTGTGGGTACACCCTGGGGACACCCTGGGGACAGCCCCGCGGTGCTCAGGGCCCCTTTGGGGACACCAGGGGTGGCTCAGGGACTCCCAGGTGGGAGCTCCATCCCTTCAGGGACATCGGGGGTGGCTTTGGAGTCCCCTGGGGACACCTCAGGTGGGTTCCAGTCCCATTGTGGCTCCTCCTGGGGACACCTGGGTGTGTGCAGACCCGTCTGAGGTGGCCCTGGGGACACAGGGCTGGCTCTGTGCCGCTGTCCCCGCGCAGGTGCTCCCGGGGTCACTCACCATGTCCAGCCACTGGTGGGCGGTGACAGCCATGTGTGTCCCCAGGGGCTTGGTCAGCACCAGCACGTCCCCAGGCACGGCACTGTCCGGCCTGGGCGGGGCTGGGGTCAGCGTGGGACACGCCCTGGGCCTGCCCCCATGTCCCCAAACCCCGCCCCATGTCCATAAACCCTGCCCCCATGTCCCAAACCCCGCCCCATGTCCATAAACCCTGCCCCCATGTCCCCAAACCCCGCCCCATGTCCATAAACCCTGCCCCCATGTCCCCAAACCCCGCCCCCATGTCCCAAACCCCGCCCCCATGTCCATAAACCCTGCCCCCACGTCCCAAAGCCCATTTAATTTCCCCAAACCCTGCCCCATGTCCCAAACCCCACCCAATGTCCCCAAACCCCGCCCCCATGTCCCAAACCCCACCCCCATGTCCCAAACCCCATTTAATTTCCCCAAACCCCGCCCCCATGTCCCCAAACCCCGCCCCCATCCTCCAAACCCGCGCCCCCATGTCCCCAAACCCCACCCACTGTCCCCAAACCCCGCCCCCATCCTACAAACCCCGCCCCATGTCAGTATCACACCAATAATTGACAGGTATCAATGACCCCGCCCACCACACTAATGATTGACAGGAGACAGTGGCCCCTCCCACCCCACCATGATTGACATGTGGCAGTGCCCCCGCCCACTACACCCATGATTGACATGTGCCAGTGCCCCCGCCCACCACACCAATGACTGACAGGAGACATTGGCCCCACCCACCACACAATGATTGTCATGCAGAAGTGGCCACACCCACCAAACCAATGATTGACAGGATACAGTGGCCCCTCCCACCACACTATGATTGACATGTGGCAGTGCCCCCGCCCACCACACCATGATTGACAGGAGACAGCGGCCACACCCACCACACCCATGATTGACAGGAGACAGTGGTCCCACCCACCATGCTATGATTGACATGTGGCAGTGCCCCCGCCCACCACACCATGATTGACAGACCATGGTCCCACCCACCACACCATGATTGACAGGCCATGGCCCCGCCCCCGGCTCACATGATGAACTCGCTGGATTGGCAGACGGCGGTGGCCACGCCCCCCACGATGACCCAGGGGTTCAGCACCGTCTGTCCCCCGGTCACCGACGTCCCCCCGTCCTCGGCCGCGTCCCGGAAGCCCTGGATGATCAGCGGCATCACCTTGTCCCTCTCCTGGGGGGACACCGGCAGCGGCACTGTCACCCCCTGGGTCACTGTCACACCCCCAGTGTCCTCTGCCACCCCGGTCACTGTCACCCCCTGGGTCACTGTCACCCCCCCAGTGTCCCCTGACACCACCCACAGTGTCACTGTCACCCCGGGTCACTGTCACCCCAGGTCACTGTCACCCCCCCAGTGTCCCCTGCCACCACCCACAGTGTCACTGTCACCCCAGGTCACTGTCACCCCGGGTCACTGTCACCCCCTGGGTCACTGTCACAACCACAGTGTGCCCTGCCACCGCCCACAGTGTCACTGTCACCCCCTGGGTCACTGTCACCCCCCCAGTGTCCCCTGCCACCACCCACAGTGTCACTGTCACCTCCTGGGTCACTGTCACCCCCCCAGTGTCCCCTGCCACCGCCCACAGTGTCACTGTCACCCCGGGTCACTGTCACCCCCCGGGTCACTGTCACACCCCGGTCACTGCCACCCCCACAGTGTCCCCTGAAACCCCCCCGGGTCACTGCCACCCCCTGTGTCCCCTGAAATCCCCCACAGTGTCACTGTCACCCCCTGTGTCCCTGTCAACCCCCCACTGTCCCTGTCATCCTCTCAGTATCCTTGTCACCCTGTGTCCCCTGTCACCCCTCCATGCCTCTGTGTCCCTCTATGTCCCTGTGTCTCTCCATGTCACCTGTGTCCCCCCTTGTCCCTGTGTCCCCCTGTCCCTGTCCCCTCCTTGCTCAGCAGCATCAGGACGCTGTCACCCTCAGGCTGTGTCCTTGTGTCCCCTCGTGTCCCCCCTGTGTCCCCCCATGTCCCCCTGTGGCTGTCACCTCCTCGCTCAGCAGCATCAGGACACTGTCACCCCCAGGCTGTGTCCCTGTGTCCCCCCTGTGTCCCCCTGTGGCTGTCACCTCCTCGCTCAGCAGCATCAGGACACTGTCACCCCCAGGCTGTGTCCCTGTGTCCCCCCTGTGTCCCCCCATGTCCCCCTGTGGCTGTCCCCTCCTCGCTCAGCAGCATCAGGACACTGTCACCCCCAGGCTGTGTCCCCCCCATGTCCCTGTGTCCCCCCCATGTCCCTGTGTCCCCCCGTGTCCCCTCCTGTCCCCGTCACCTCGTCGCTCATGCGCTGGCTGACACTCAGCAGCATCAGGACATTGTCGCCCCCAGGCTGTGTCCCTGTGTCCCCCCTGTGTCCCCCTGTGGCTGTCCCCTCCTCGCTCAGCAGCATCAGGACATTGTCACCCCCAGGCTGTGTCCCTGTGTCCCCCCATGTCCCTGTGTCCCCCTGTCCCTGTCCCCTCCTCGGTCAGCAGCATCAGGACGCTGTCACCCTCAGGCTGTGTCCCCCATGTCCCCCTGTGGCTGCCACTTCCTCGCTCAGCAGCATCAAGACGCTGTCACCCTCAGGCTGTGTCCCTGTGTCCCCCCTGTGTCCTCCGATGTCCCCATGTCCCCTGTCCCTGTCACCTCCTCGCTCAGCAGCACCAGGACATTGTCACCCCCAGGCTGTGTCCCTGTGTCCCCCCTGTGTCCCCCCATGTCCCCCTGTGGCTGTCCCCTCCTCGCTCAGCAGCACCAGGACATTGTCACCCCCAGGCTGTGTCCCATGTCCCTGTGTCCCCCCCTGTCCCTGTGTCCCCCCTGTCCCTGTCCCTTCCTCGCTCAGCAGCACCAAGACATTGTCACCCCCAGGCTGTGTCCCTGTGTCCCCCCATGTCCCCCTGTGGCTGTCACTTCCTCGCTCAGCAGCATCAGGACATTGTCACCCCCAGGCTGTGTCCCTGTGTCCCCCCCGTGTCCCCGTGTCCCCCCATGTCCCCCTGTCCCCGTCACCTCGTCGCTCATGCGCTGGCTGACGCTCAGCAGCATCAGGACACTGTCACCCCCAGGCTGTGTCCCCCCATGTCCCTGTGTCCCCCCCGTGTCCCCGTGTCCCCCCGTGTCCCCTCCTGTCCCCGTCACCTCGTCGCTCATGCGCTGGCTGACGCTCAGCAGCATCAGGACATTGTCACACTCTGTCACCCCCATGGCGTACAGGTCACTCAGCACGTTGGCACAGGCGATGCGGCCCTGCAGGGGACAGGGGGGTTGGGGCTCCAGGACAGGACTGGGGGGCCCAAAATGGGATTGGGGGGCCCAAAATGGGATTGGGGGGGACCAAAATGGGGTTGGGGGGCCCAAAATGGGATTGGGGGGGACCAAAATGGGATTGGGGGAGACCAAAATGGGATTGGGGGGGCCCAAAATGGGATTGGGGGGGGGTCTAGGACAGGACTGGGGGGCCCAAAATGGGATTGGGGGGCCCAAAATGGGATTGGGGGGGTCCAAAATGGGATTGGGGGGGTCCAGGACAGAATTGGGGCCCCCAAAATGGGATTGGGGGGGCCCAAACTGGGATTGGGGGGCCCAGAATGGGATTGGGGAGACCCAAAATGGGATTTGGGGGGAATCAAAATGGGATTGGGGGGCCCAAAGTGGGATTGGGGGGGACCAAAATGGGAATGGGGGGCCCAAAATGGGATTGGGGGGCCCAAAATGGGATTGGGGGGGGGTCTAGGACAGGACTGGGGGGCCCTGATGGTGTTTGGGGGGGTCTAGGACAGGACTGGGGGGCCCAAAATGGGATTGGGGACCCAAAATGGGATTTGGGGGGCCCAAAATGGGATTGGGGGGGCCCAAAATGGGATTGGGGCACCCAAAATAGGGTTTGGGGGATCCAGGAGAGGACTGGGGGACCCAAAAGAGGGCTTGGGGGTCCCCAGGTGGGATTTGGGGGGGTCCAGGACAGGAATGGGGGACCCAGAATGGGATTGAGGCACCCAAAATGGGATTGGGGAGACCCAAAATGGGACTGGGGGGCCCAAAATGGGATTGGGGGGCCCAAAATGGGATTGGGGCACCCAAAATGGGATTTGGGGGGACTCAAAATGGGACTGGGGGGCCCAAAATGGGATTTGAGGATCCTGGTGGTGTTTGGGGGAGATGGGGACAGGACTGGGGGGCCCAAAATGGGATTGGGGGGCCCAAAATGGGATTGGGGCACCCAAAATGGGATTGGGGGGGCCAGAATGGGATTGGGGGGCCCAAAATGGGATTGGGGAGACCCAAAATGGGATTGGGGCACCCAAAATGGGATTGGGGAGACCCAAAATGGGATTGGGGCACCCAAAATGGGATTGGGGGGGCCAGAATGGGATTGGGGGGCCCAAAATGGGATTGGGGGGGCCAGAACGGGATTGGGGGGCCCAAAATGGGATTGGGGGGATCCAAGGTGGAGTTTGGGGGCCTTGGGATCAAATTTGTGGGGGTGTGAATGGGATTTGGGGGCCCTGGGAGGGATTTGGGGTGCCCGGGGTAGGACTGGGGGGCTCTGAGTGGATTTGGGGTGCCCAAGATGGGACTGGGGGGTTCTGAGTGGATTTGGGGTGCCCGGGGTAGGACTGGGGAGGTCCCCAGGGTGGGATTTGGGGTTTCCCAAGAGTCCTGATGAGAGCTGGGGGATCCCTGGGGCTGATTTTGGGGTGCAGGAGGGGTTTATGGGGTCCCAGGGATGTTTTGGGGTGCCAGGGGGTATTTCTGGGGTGTTTTTGGGGTGCAGGGGGCATTTCTGGGGTCCCACAGGGGTTTTTGGGGTCCCACGGGTATCTCTGGGGATTTTTGGGGTCCCAGGGGTATCTCTGGGGTCCCAGGGGTATTTCTGAGGTTTTTGGGGTCCCAGGGGTATCTCTGGGGTCCCAGGGGTATCTCTGGGCGTTTTTGGGGTCCCAGGGGTATCTCTGGGGTCCCAGGGGTATCTCTGGGGTTTTTGGGGTCCCAGGGATATCTCTGGGGGTTTTTGGGGTGCAGGGGGGTATTTCTGGGTGTTTTTGGGGTCCCAGGGGTATCTCTGGGGGTTTTTGGGGTACCATCATGTAGGGGTCATCGATGATGGGGTAGAAGAAGTCCGTGGTCTGCACCAGCGAGAGCCCCCCGTGCCTCAGGGGGATCACACACGAGTCCAGGCCGATGCCTGCGGGCACAGGGGGCACTGAGAGACCATGGGGGCACCAAGAGACCATGGGGGGCACCATGGGGGGCACTGAGAGACCATGGGGGCACCAAGAGACCATGGGGGGCACCATGGGGGGCACTGAGAGACCATGGGGGGCACCAGGGGGGCACTGAGAGACCATGGGGGCACTGAGAGACCATGGGGGGCACTGAGAGACCATGGGGGGCACTGAGAGACCATGGGGGCACTGAGAGACCATGGGGGGCACAGGGGGCACTGAGAGACCATGGGGGCACCATGGGGGCACCAGGGGGGCACTGAGTGACCATGGGGGGCACCATGGGGGCACAGGGGGCACTGAGAGACAATGGGGGCACTGAGAGACCATAGGGGCACTGAGTGACCATGGGGGGGACCCAGAGCTCAGGGGGGGCACTGAGCCCATCATGGGGGGCACTGAGTCTGTCCTGGGGGCACAGAGCCCCTCAGAGGGGGCACAAGGGGGGCACCAAGGCCATCGGGGGGGCACTGAGCCCATCATGGGGGGCACAAAGGGGGCACTGAGCCCATCGGGGGGGCACTGAGCCCATCATGGGGGGCACCAAGCACTTATGGGGGGTACTGAGCCCATCATGAGTGGGGCATTGGGCCCTCAGGGCGGGCACTGAACCCATCACAGGGGGCACAAGGGGGGCACCGAGCCCATCATGGGGGGCACAAGGGGGGCACCAAGGCCATGGGGGGGCACTGAGCCCATCAGGGGGGACATGAGTGGGGCATTGGGCCCTCAGGGTGGGCACTGAACCCATCACAGGGGGCACGAGGGGGGAACCAAGCCCATCATGGGGGCACTGAGCCCATCATAGGGGGCACAAGGGGGGCACCACGTGCTCAGGGGGGGCACCAAGCCCATCATAGGAAGCACGAGGGGGGCACCGAGCCCATCATGGGGGCACTGAGCCCATCATAGGGGGCACAAGGGGGGCACCACGTGCTCAGGGGGGGCACTGAGCCCATCACAGGGGGCACAAGAGGGGCACTGAGCCCATCATGGGGGGCACGAGGGGGCACTGAGACCATCATGGGGGCACAGAGCCCCTCAGAGGGGGCACGAGGGGGGCACTGAGCCCATCATGGGGGGCATGAGTGGGGCATTGGGCCCTCAGGGCAGGCACTGAACCCATCACAGGGGGCACGAGGGGGGCACTGAGCCCATCACGGGGGGCACAAGGGGGGCACCACGTGCTCAGGGGGGGCACTGAACCCATCACAGGGGGGACAAGGGGGGCACCAAGCCCATCATGGGGGCACCAAGCCCTCAGAGGGGCACAGGTGGGGCACCAAGGCCATCGGGGGGGCACCGAGCCCATCACGGGGGGCACAAGGGGGGCACCGTGCCCATCACGGGGGCATTAGGCCCATCATAGGGGGCACAAGGGGGGCACCACGTGCTCAGGGGGGGCACCGAGCCCATCACGGGGGGCACGAGGGGGGCACCGAGCCCATCATGGCAGCACAGCCCCCGCCGGGGTGGGGCACGCAGGGCCGGATGGGGCCGGAACGCGGATCCTGTCGGGAGGGGGGACCCGGACCCGGGGGCCACGCCCCTCCCCTGTCCCCTCCCCCCTCCTCCCCTGTCCCCTCCCCCCACGCCCTTTGCCCCCTCCCGCTCTCGCCAGGCCACCTTTGCACCGTGCCCCCCCCACGGGCCCGAAACCCCCCAGGTCTGACCCCTGAGCCCCCAAACCCCTCAGCGCCCTCACTGAGGGCTCCCCCAAACCCCTCAGCGCCCCCGAGCCCTCCTGGCTTCTCCTGAGCCCCCCCTGAAAGCCCCAAACAGCCCCAAACCCCTCAGCGCCCCCTCCGAGGGCTCCCCCAAAGCCTCTCAGTGCCCCCGAGCCCGCCCAGAGCCCCCCAAACTCTTCACTGCCCCCTCCGAGGGCTCCCCCAAACCCCTCAGCACCCCCGAGCTCCCCAAAGCCCACCCAGAGCCACCCTGGCTCCTCCTGAGCCCCCTCAAACCCCTCAGCGCCCTCACTGAGGGCTCCCCCAAACCCCTCAGCACCCCCGAGCCCGCCCGGAGCCCCCCAAACTCTTCAGTGCCCCCTCACAGGGCTCCCCCAAACCCCTCAGTGCCCCCGAGCCCTCCTGGCTTCTCCTGAGCCCCCTCAAAGCCCCAAACAGCCCCAAACCCCTCAGCGCCCCCTCCGAGGGCTCCCCCAAACCCCTCAGCACCCCCGAGCCCGCCCGGAGCTCCCCTGGCTCCTCCTGAGCCCCCCAAAGCCCTAAGATCCCCCGCCATGGGCCCTGAGCCCGCGGAGCCCTCCTGGTTCCCCATGAGCCCCCCAAAGTCCCTCCGTGCCCCCTCCGAGGGCTCCCCCAAAGCCCTCAGCGCCCCCGAGCCCAGGCAGAGCCCTCCTGGTTCCCCATGAGCCCCCCAAACCGCTCAGCGCCCCCTCTGAGGGCTCCCCCAAAGCCCTCAGCGCCCCCGAGCCCACCCAGAGCCCTCCTGGCTCCCCCAAGCCCCCCGTCTGAGGGCTCCCCAAGCCCCTCAGGCTCCCTCAGCCGCACCCCCGGGCTCCCCCCAGAGCCCCCGGGCCCCTGCAGCCCCCCGGGCTCTCCCCACTCTCACCCAGCGCCGGGGCCCCGCCGCTCTCCGCTTCCTGCCCTTCCCCTCCGCCTCCTCCTCCCGGGCGCTGCCCTTCCAGTCCCGCCAGGAGCTTGAGCAGCGTCTCCTGCGGGACTTTGCAGCCTCAGCCGCGCAGCTCGCCGTAGGCCGTGAGGCGCCAGGCCGGGTCCAGCCCCAGCGCCGCGGGGTCCCAGCGCCGCGACCCGCCCGCCACCGCCGCCATCTTGGAATGCACGGGCCCGCCGAGCGCCGCCGCTGCCGATTGGCTGCGGGCCTGCCGCCGTCCGGCGCTGATTGGGCGAGCCGTGAGGGAGGCGGGCGCGGATTGGTGGGTTTGGAGAGGGAGGAGGTGGTGCGAGTGCTGGGCGGGGCGCAATGGGGGTGTGAGAGGTGAGGAGAGCGGCGATTGGTCTGTGGGCGAAGGAGGCGCGGCTCACCTGAGAGAGGAGGAAACAGCGCGAATCGGCGGCGGGAAGCGCGCGAGGCGAGCGCTGATTGGTCAGAGTGGCCGAGAAGGCGGGGCGCCGCGCGAAAGCGCGCGGGGATTGGCCGGACCCTCTGGGGGCGGAGCCGCTCCCATTGGGTGGGCGGGGCCGCGTCGTGGCCGGAAGCGGAAGTGCTGTGCAGGTGCCACCATGGCGGCCCCGGGGGCGGCGGACGGGGGAGGCTCCGGAGACTCCGCGGGGCCCGCGACGGGTGAGGGGGCACGGGCGGGAGCGGCCGGGGGGCAGCGGGGCCCGGGCAGGGCCGGGGGGGGTTGCGGGGTGGGGGATCCGGCTGGGGGTGCGGGGGGCGCTGGGGGGCTGCGGGGTGAGGGGGGCTGGGAGAATGGGGCAGAGCAGGGGGGACGGGGGGATCTGGGGGGTCCGGGGGCATCCCGGGGATCTGGGGGTGCTCTGGGGGGCTAGGGGCGGTTTTGGGGAGTCCGGGGGGCGGGGGTGTCAGGGGGGTGAGGGGGGCTGGGGGCGTTTTCGGGGATCCCCGGGATCTGGGGGTATTGGGGGGTTTGAAGGATCTGGGGGGCTGAGGGTGATTTTGGGGGGTCCGGGTGATCTGGAAGGCAAAAGGGACTGGGGGTGTTGGGGGGGTCTGGGGGCGGTTTTGGGGGGCGTGGGGCAGATGTGGCAGAGGGGTCATGGGCGGGCGGGGCTTTGGGACAGATCCGGGGGGCTGTGATGGGGGGGGGACCCCAGGTGACCCCCGTGTCCGGGTGGGTGAAGTTCCCATCCTGTAGTGCCTGGGGGGGCTCCGGGGGGCTCAGCCTGGTGTTCACCCGCCCCTCAGTGTCCCCTCAGTGTCCCCTCAGTGTGAAGCTCCCATCCCGGGGTGCCTGGGGGGGCTCAGGGGGGGTTTAGCCTGGTGTCCCCCTGTCCCTCTGTGTCCCCAGTGTCCCCCCTCAGTGTCCCAGAAGGTGAAATGTGCCAGCCTGGGCGTGCCTGGAGGGGCTCAGGGGGGCTCAGCCCGGTGTCCCCACCCCTCAGTGGCCCGTCCCTGTCCCCACAGTGTCCCGGTGTGTGAAATACACCAGCCTGGGCGTGCTGGGGGATCTTAGGGGGGGTTTAGCCCGGTGTCCCCACCCCTCAGTGACAGCCAGGTGTCCCTTCAGTGTCCCGGTGTGTGAAGTGCACCAGCCTGGGCGTGCCTGGGGAGGCTCAGCCCGGTGTCCCCACCCCTCAGTGACAGCCAGGTGTCCCCACAGTGTCCCTGTGTGTGAAGTGCGCCAGCCTGGGCATGCTGGGGGATCTCAGGGGGTCTCAAGGTGTCTCAGCTCAGTGTCCCACCCCTCAGTGACCCATCCCTGTCCCCACAGTGTCCCTGTGTGCAGAGTGTGCCAGCCTGGGTGTGCCTGGAGGGGATCGGGGGGGTTTAGCCCGGTGTCCCCCTGTCCCTCAGTGACAGCCAGGTGTCCCCACAGTGTCCCTGTGTGTGAAGTGCACCAGCCTGGGTGTGCTGAGGGGTCTCAGGGGGGGTTTAGCCCGGTGTCCCCCTGTCCCTCAGTGACAGCCCGGTGTCCCTTCAGTGTCCCTGTGTGCGGAGTGCGCCAGCCTGGGCGTGCTGGGGGGGCTCAGGGGGTCTCAGCCGGGTGTCCCCACCCCTCAGTGGCCCATCCCTGTCCCCGCAGTGTCCTGGTGTGTGAAGTGCGCCAGCCTGGGCGTGCTGGGGGGGCTCAGGGGGTCTCAGGGGTCTCAGCCCGGTGTCCCCACCCTCAGTGGCCCGTCCCTGTCCCCGCAGTGTCCCGGAAGGTGAAGTGCGCCAGCCTGGGCGTGCCTGGGGGATCACACTGAGGATTGGGGGGCACAGGGGGTCTCAGCCCGGTGTCCCCACCCTCAGTGACCTGTCTCTGTCCCCGCAGTGTCCCGGAAGGTGAAGTACGCCAGCCTGGGCGTGCTGGTGCTGCAGAACGCGTCGCTGGTGCTCAGCATCCGCTACGTGCGCACCCTGCCCGGGGAGAGGTTCCTGCCCACCACGGCCGTGGTGATGGCCGAGGCCATGAAGGGCAGCGCCTGCCTGCTGCTGCTGCTGATCCAGCACCGGGGTGAGCATGAGGGGACATTGGGGACACTGGGGACATTGGGGACATTGGGGCTGTGCCTGCTGCTGATCCAGCACCGGGGTGAGCATGAGGGGACATTGGGGACAATGGGGACATTGGGGACGTTGGGGACGTTGGGGCTGTGCCTGCTGCTGCTGCTGATCCAGCACCGGGGTGAGCATGAGGGGACATTGGGGACACTGGGGACATTGGGGCTGTGCCTGCTGCTGCTGCTGCTGATCCAGCACCGGGGTGAGCATGAGGGGACATTGGGGACACTGGGGACACTGGGGACATTGGGGACGTTGGGGACGTTGGGGCTGTGCCTGCTGCTGCTGCTGATCCAGCACCGGGGTGAGCATGAGGGGACATTGGGGGCACTGGGGACACTGGGGACGTTGGGGACGTTGGGGCTGTGCCTGCTGCTGCTGCTGATCCAGCACCGGGGTGAGCATGAGGGGACATTGGGGACAATGGGGACATTGGGGACATTGGGGACAGCAGGGACACTGGGGACAGCAGGGACATTGGGGACATTGGCTCTGTGCCTGCTGCTGCTGCTCATCCAGCACAGGGGTGAGAGGGGACATTGGGGACACTGGGGACAATGGGAACACTGGGGACAGTGGGGACAATGGGAACACTGGGGACAGTGGGGACATTGGCTCTGTGCCTGCTGCTGCTGCTGCTCATCCAGCACAGGGGTGAGAGGGGACATTGGGGACATTGGGGACACTGGGGACAATGGGAACACTGGGGACAGTGGGGACAATGGGAACACTGGGGACAGTGGGGACATTGGGGCTGTGCCTGCTGCTGCTGCTGCTCATACAGCACAGGGGTGAGCTGGGGACACTGGGGACATTGGGGACAGCAGGGACACTGGGGACATTGGGGACAGCAGGGACACTGGGGACATTGGGGACATTGGCTCTGTGCCTGCTGCTGCTGCTCATCCAGCACAGGGGTGAGCTGGGGACACTGGGGACACTGGGGACACTGGAGACACTGGGGACATTGGGGGACACTGGGGACACTGGGGACATGGTGACACTGGGGACAGTGGGGACATGAGGGACACTGAGGACATTGGGGACACTGGGGACATTGGGGACAGCAGGGACACTGAGGGACACTGAGGACATGGTGACACTGGGGACAGTGGGGACAGCAGGGACACTGGGGACCTGGTGACATTGGGGACATGGTGACACTGGGGACACTGGGGACACTGGGGACACTGGGGACATGGTGACACTGGGGACAGTGGGGACATGGCGGGGCCAGGGCCACCCTGGCACTGTGCCATCCTCAGCTCTGAGGCGAGCACAGGCTGGGGGGGTGGGGACACAAAGGGGACACGAGGGACCAGGAGGGGACTGGGCAGGGGTCACACGGTGGGGACACTGGGGACATTGGAGGGACGCGGTGACGAGTGGCAGAGACCCGGGGGACACGGGAGGCTCACGGGGGGGTGGCAGGGACGGAGTGGCCGTGGCCACGTCCCCGTGCTGAGCCCTGTCCCCGCAGGCAGCGTCCGGCAGACGGCGGTGACGCTGCACGAGGCCGTGGTGGGACAGTTTGGGGACACGCTGCGCCTGGCTGTCCCCTCCCTCATCTACACCCTGCAGAACAACCTGCAGTACGTGGCCATCTCCAACCTGCCCGCCGCCACCTTCCAGGTGTGACACGGGGACACGGGACACACCGGGGGAGGTGGCACCTGGGGACAGCTGGGACACGGGGACAGGTGGCACATGGGGGGAGGTGGCACTTGAGGGGAGGTGGCACACGGAGGGAGGTGGCACACAGAGGGAGGTGGCACACAGGGACAGCTGGCACACAGGGAGGTGATGAGCTTGGGGACCTTGGTGACTGTCACTGTGTCCCTGTGGCCGTGTTATTGTGACAGCCACAGTGCGCTTGTCACCGTGTCCCTGTGACAGTTATGGTGTCCCTGTGACAGTCACACTGTCCCTGCCCTTGTGACAGTCCCCGTGTCCCTGTGACAGTCATGGTGTCCCTATGACAGTCCCCGTGTCCCTGTGACAGTTATGGTGTCCCTGTGACAGTCCCCGTGTCCCTGGTGACAGTTATGGTGTCCCTATGACAGTCCCTGTGTCCCTGTGACAGTCACGGTGTCCCTGTGACAGTCCCCATGTCCCTGTGACAGTCACGGTGTCCCTGTGCCTGTGTCCGCCTGACAGCCACGGTGTCCTTGTCCTTGTGCCCTTGTGACAGTCACCCTGTCCTTGTCCCCATCTCCCTGTGACAGTCCCCGTGTCCCTGTGGCAGTCACCACCTCCTTGTCCCCGTGTCCCTGTGACAGTTGCAGTGTCCCCATCCTCACGTCCCTGTGACAGTCACCATGTCCTTGTCCCCATGTCCCTGTGACAGTCATGGTGTCCCTGTGCCCATGTCCCTGTGACAATCACCCTGTCCCTGTCCTTGTGCCCTTGTGACAATGTCCGGGGTCCCTGTCCCTGATGTCCCTGCTGGTGACAGTGTCTGTGTCCCTGTTCCCACACCTGTGTGTCCCCACAGGTGACCCTGTCCTCAGGTGTTCTTGTCCCCCATGTGTCACTGTGTCCCCATCCCGCAGGTGACCCTGTCCCTGCTGTCACCAGCTGTCCCTGTCTCCCGGGTGACCCTGTCCCAGGTGACTGGGTCCTTGCTGTCCCTGCAGGTGGCTTTGTCCCTGTCCCAGGTGACTGTCCCCATGTCCCTGTCCCTGCTGTCCTCAGGTGATGTACCAGCTGAAGATCCTGTCCCTGTCCCCACTGACTGTCCCTGTCCCCATTGCTGTCCCCACAGGTGACCCTGTCCCTGTCCCCACTGACTGTCCCCCTTGCTGTCCCCATCCCCGCAGGTGACATACCAGCTGAAGATCCTGTCCCTGTCCCCAGCTGATCCTGTCCCCATGTCCCTGTCCCCATTGCTGTCCCCGCAGGTGACATACCAGCTGAAGATCCTGTTCCTGTCCCTGTCCCCAGCTGTCCCTGTCCCTGCTGTCCCCAGCTGACCCTGTCCCTGTCCCCCTGTCCCCGCAGGTGACGTACCAGCTGAAGATCCTGTCCCCAGCTGATACTGTCCCCATGTCCCTGTCCCTATTGCTGTCCCCAGGTGACCCTGTCCCTGTCCCCACTGACTGTTCCTGTCCCCAGCTGTCCCTGTCCCTGTCCCCCTGTCCCTGCAGGTGACGTACCAGCTGAAGATCCTGTCCCTGTCCCCATCTGACCCTGTCCCCATGTCCCTGTCCCCATTGCTGTCCCCAGCTGACCCTGTCCCCATGTCCCTGTCCCCATTGCTGTCCCCGCAGGTGACCCTGTCGCTGTCCCCACTGACTGTCCCCATGTCCCTGTCCCCATTGCTGTCCCCAGCTGACCCTGTCCCCATGTCCCTGTCCCTGCAGGTGACGTACCAGCTGAAGATCCTGACCACGGCGCTGTTCTCGGTGCTGCTGCTGGGCACGGCGCTGTCGCGGCTGCAATGGCTGTCGCTGGCGCTGCTGTTCGCGGGGGTGGCGCTGGTGCAGGCGGAGCAGGCCCGGGCCGTGCCGGCCGCGGGGGCGCTGCCGCCGTCCGCGGGCCCCGAGGGGCCGCCCCAGAGCTACGCCGTGGGGCTGGCGGCCGTGGCCGCCTCCTGCCTGTCCTCGGGCTTCGCCGGCGTCTACTTCGAGCGGCTGCTGAAGCGCTCGGGCGGCTCCATCTGGCTGCGCAACGTGCAGCTGGGCGCCGTGGGCACGGCCGTGGGGCTGGGCGCCATGCTGGCCGCCGAGGGCCCCGCCGTGGCCGCGCTCGGCTTCTTCTACGGCTACAACGGCGCCGTGTGGGCCGTGGTGGTGAACCAGGCGGCCGGGGGGCTGCTGGTGGCCGTGGTGGTGCGCTACGCCGACAACATCCTCAAGGGCTTCGCCACGGCGCTCTCCATCCTGGCCTCCACGGCCGCCTCGGCGCACCTGTTCGGCTTCCGGCCGCGCGCGCCCTTCCTGGCCGGCACCGCCATGGTGCTCGCCGCCGTGGTGCTCTACGGGCGGCCCCGCGGCCAGGCCGCCGCCCGCGGGCAGGACCCCGGCAAGTCAGTGGGGCCCTAGGGAGGGACGGACACGGGGACGCCGCGGGGCCGAGGGGACGGAGGGAGGGACGGGACGGACGGGGCCGCGAGCGGGGCGGGGAGACCCAGGTGAGGGGTGAGCAGGTGAGGGTGCCAAGGTGAGGGGTGAGAAGGTGAGGGTGCCAAGGTGAGGAGGGGACCCAGGTGAGGGGTGCACAGGTGAGGGTGCCCAGGTGAGGGGACGCAGGTGAGGGGCTGCAGGGTGAGCAGGTGACAGTGTCCAGGTGAGGGGCAGCAAGTGAGGGCTCAGCAGGTGGCAGGATCTCGTTAGGGCTCATTAGGACTCATTAGTATGGTGGAGGAGCTTGGGGGGGGTCCCCAGGGGTCAGCAGGTGAGGGGCAGTAGGTGGCAGGGCCTCATTAGGCTCATTAGAGCTCGTTAAGGTTCATTAGAGCTCATTAGTATGGTGGAGGAGCTTGGGGGTCCCCAGGGCCAGCAGGTGAGGGGACCCAGGTGAGGGGCAGCAGGTGGCAGGGGCTCATTAGAGCTCATTAGGGCTCATTAAGACTCGTTAGGCTCATTAGTCTCATTAGTATGGTGGAGGAGCTTGGGGGTCCCCAGGGGTCAGCAGGTGAGGGGAGCCAGGTGGCAGGGCCTCATTAGAGCTCATTAGGGCTACTTAGGCTCATTAGCCTCATTAGAGTTCATTAGAGCTCATTAAGACTCGTTAGGCTCATTAGGGCTCATTAGTATGGTGGAGGAGCTTGGGGGTCCCCAGGGTCCACAGGTGAGGGGCAGCAGGTGGCAGGGCCTCATTAGGGCTCATTAGAGCTCATTAAGGCTCATTAACCTCATTAGTATGGTGGAGGAGCTTAGGGGTCCTCGGGTCAGCAGGTGAGGGGACCCAGGTGAGGGGCAGCAGGTGGCAGGGGCTCATTAGGCTCATTAGGGCTCATTAGAGCTCCTTAGGCTCATTAACCTCATTAGCCTCGTTAGGATGATGGAGGAGCTGGGGGGTCAGCAGGGGGGACCCCGGTGTTGGCCTTGTTTGGGTGGTGGGGACTCGTTAAGGCTCATTAAGGCTCATTAAGGGACCTGCAGAGGCTCATTAGGGGATGGGGAGCTCATTAAGGCTCATTAGGGACCTGCAGAGGCTCGTTAGGGAGTTCGTTAATGCTCATTAATTGTTGGGGGCTCATTAAGGCTCATTGGGTGCTGGGGGATGCTGAGGTGGAGATTAATGAGGCCAGAGGTTAACGAGGTCAGCAGGGTTAATGAGATCAGAAGTTAATGAGGTTAATGAGGTCAGCAGGGTTAATGGGGTTAATGGGGTTAATGAGGTCAGCAGGGTTAATGAGGTCAGTGGGATTAATGAGGTTAATGAAGGAGCTCTGGGTTAATGAGATCAGTGGGGTTAACGAGGTTAATGAGGTCAGCAGGGTTAATGAGATCAGAGGTTAATGAGGTCAGTGGGATTAATGAGGTTAATGAAGGAGCTCTGGGTTCATGAGGTCAGCGGGGTTAACGAGGTCAGAGGTTAATGAAGGGTTAATGAGGGGCTCATTGGGACCCCGCCCCCCGGCCGGTGGGGGAGGGGCCGGATGTACAGATTTTGTAGGGGGGAGGGGCCGGGCGCGTTTTTAACGAGCTTTGGGGCTAATAAAGGAGGATTTGGTTAAAGCGCGTGCTGGGGGGCACTAACACACTAACCCGGGGGGCTGGGAGCCATAGGGGACATCATGGGATCCTGGGGGATGGATGGGATCCATGGGGGATGGATGGGATCCATGGGGGCCATAGGGGATCCATGGGGATGGATGGGATCCATGGGGATGGATGGGATCCATGGGGGATGGATGGGATCCATGGGGGCCATAGGGGATCCATGGGGATGGATGGGATCCATGGGGATGGATGGGATCCATGGGGGATGGATGGGAGCCATGGGGGACAAATGGGATCCATGGGGGATGGATGGGAGCCATGGGGGCCAAATGGGATCCATGGGGATGGATGGGATCCATGGGGGCCAAATGGGATCCATGGGGATGGATGGGATCCATGGGGGCCAAATGGGATCCATGGGGATGGATGGGATCCATGGGGATGGATGGGATCCTGGGGGATGGATGGGATCCATGGGGGACAAATGGGATCCATGGGGGATGGATGGGAGCCATGGGGGCCATAGGGGATCCATGGGGATGGATGGGATCCATGGGGGACAGCATGGGATCCATGGGGGATGGATGGGAGCCATGGGGGACAAATGGGATCCATGGGGGACAAATGGGATCCATGGGGGATGGATGGGAGCCATGGGGGCCAAATGGGATCCATGGGGATGGATGGGATCCATGGGGGCCAAATGGGATCCATGGGGGATGGATGGGATCCATGGGGGATGGATGGGAGCCATGGGGATGGATGGGATCCATGGGGGACAAATGGGATCCATGGGGATGGATGGGGATGGATGGGATCCATGGGGGATGGATGGGATCCATGGGGGCCAAATGGGATCCATAGGGGCCAAATGTGATCCATAGGGGACTGCCCGGGACCAATGGGATCCATGGGGGCCAAATGGGATCCATAGGGGCGGGATGGGATCCACAGGGAACCAACCCCCTGGACTGTGTGAGATCCATAGGAACTGTCCAGGGCCCTAGAGAATCCATAAGGGACCCTCCCCCCTGGGCCATATGGGATCCATAGGGACCTGCCTGGGACCATACAGGATCCATAGGGGGAGCCCCCAGGGCTGTATGGGATCTATAGGGACCCTCCCCAGATCCCACAGGACCCCTCAGGGATCCATAGGGACCTCCTGGGCCATACAGGATCCATAGGGAGCCCCTGGACCATGTACGATCCATAGGAACTGCCCAGGGCCCTATAGAATCCATAAGGGACCCTCCCCCCCGGGCCATATGGGATCTATAGGGGACCCCCCCAGGGCCGTATGGGATCCCCCAGGGCTCTCCCAGCCCCTGCAGACCCCTCTGGAGCTCCCCGGGCCCTATAGGATCCATAGGGCCTCTCAGGGTCTCTCTCTCTTGCAGGTCTCCCAGCAAGGCCAAGGGCACCTGACGGCACTGAGCGACCCCGGGCCCTATAGAGCGACCCCCTGGGCCCTATAGAGGCTGCCTGGGGCCCTATGGGGCACTATAGGATCCATATGGACCCTCTATAGGGCCCTGTGCTCCCCCCAGGACCCCTCAGTTCCTACAGCTGCCATATGGACCCTCCCCATCATGGGGGCTATAGGGACAGCTCCCCCCAGTCCCTATAGGGGCCATATGGACCCTCCCCATCATGGGGGCTATAGGGACAGCTTCCCCCAGTCCCTATAGGGGCCATATGGACCCTCCCCATCATGGGGGCTATAGGGACAGCTCCCCCCATCCCTATAGGGGCCATATGGACCCTCCCCCCAGTCCCTATAGGGGCCACATGGACCCTTCCCCCCCATCCCTATAGGGGCCATATGGACCCTCCCCCCAGTCCCTATAGGGGCCATATGGACCCTCCCCCCAGTCCCTATAGGGGCCATATGGACCCTTCCCCCCAGTCCCTATAGGGGCCATATGGACCCTCCAGTCCCCATTTGGACCCTCCCCAGTCCCTATAGGAAGACTCAATGACACTCCTGGTCCCCATAGGAGCCCTATGGCCATGCCCCCCTCCCGGGGCCTATAGGAGACCCCCCCAGGTCCCTATAGGGGCCATAGGGCCCCCCCGCGCGGGTTTGAGGTGAATTAAGAGGATTTTGGTCAAACCTTGGCTCCGCGCCATCGCCAGGGGGCGCCACCCCCTTCGCGCTCCCCTTGGCCGTCCGGGAATGATTGACAGAAGCCATCGAGGCGAGGGTTTATTGGTCCCAGAGCGGCCGCGCGGCGCCACTTCCGCCCGAGAAAGGGCGGGAAACCCCCCGGAGCGGAAGTTGGGACCATCGAGAGGCGCTTCCGGCGGGGCGGAGCGGCCGCGCTCTCTGTGGTGCCCGGTCCTCCCAGGCGCTCCCAGCTCCTCCCAGTTGCTCCCAGTGGCCTGGCAGGGCTCAGCGCAGCAGCCGGGCCAGCACCCAGCAGCCCAGCGTCACCCAATGGCTGGCCCAGTTCAGCTCGGACCACTTGCGCACGGTGTAGGCCATGCCGTAGCCCTGAGGGGGTGGGAGGGCGTCAGGGCGCTCCCGAGGGTGGGCGCGACCCCAGACCTCGGGGGGCTCCGGGGGGCTCGGGGGTCCCACCTGCTCCTCCACGGCGTCCTCGGCCTCCACATCGAACAGGGCGCCCAGGTAGGACAGGTGGAACAGGGCCAGGGCGCCCAGGGCCCCGTTCAGAGCCCGCACCCACAGCGTCTGCAGGACCCCAAAAACCCTCCGTGTTCAGAGCCCACACCCACAGCGTCTGCGGGACCCCACAAATACCATCAGGGACCCCCTAAATCCCCTCTGTTCACTGTTCACACCCACAGCATCTGCGGGGACCCAAAAATATCCTCAGAGATCCCCCAAACCCACCCACAGCGTCTGTGGGACCCAAAAATATCAGGGACAACCCTAAACCCCTGAGGTACCCCCCCAAATCCCCCATGTTCACTGCTCACACCCACAGCATCCGTGGTACCCCAAACCCCCTCAGGGAGCCCCAAGGACCCCCCAGATCCCCCCGAGTACCTGCAGGAGCCCTGAGCCCTCCCCCAAACCCCCTCAGAGCCCCCCAGACCCTCTGCCCTCCCCCTGGGCCCCCACCCAGGGGTCCCCAAACCCTCATCCCCCCCCGTTATCACCCCCGGAGACCCCCGAGCCCCCCGGTGTCCCCAGCCTCACGTCCTTGTGGCGGTGGCTGCAGCGGGGGGGGCAGCGCTTGGACAGCACACAGGCATCAAAGATGGCGGCCAGGCGCTGCCTCAGGGCTGCGGGGAGGGTGGGGTCAGCGAGGGACACGCCCACGGCAGGCCACACCCACTCATAGCCCCACCCATCAGCACCCAGACCCTCATAGCTCTGCCCACCAATGCAAGCCCCACCCACACCCTCATTGCCCCGCCTATCATTGCAGACTCCTCCCACACCCTCTCAGCCCTTCCAATCACTGCAGGCCCCACCCACTCATTCATAGCCCCGCCCATCACTGCAGGACACACATCCCTCATAGCCCCGCCCATCATGAAACTGCCCATCACTGCAGGCCACACCCCTTCATAGCCCCACCCATCATCACCCAGACCCTCATAGCCCTGCCAATCACAGCAGGCCACACCCCCTCATAGCCACACCCATCACTGCAGGCTCCTCCCACACCATCATAGCTCCACCCAACACTGAAGGCCACACCCACACCCACATAGCCCCACCCATCATGACAGGCTCCACCCATACCCTCATGGCCTTGCTTATGCAGTGCAGGCCTCACCCACATCCTCATAGCCCCGCCCACCACTGCAGACTCTGCCCACACTCAGCCCTGCCCATCACGGCAGGCACCACCCACATCTTCATAGCCCCGCCCATCTCTGCAGGCTCCTCCCACACCTCATAGTCCTGCCTATCACTGCAGGCCACACCCACACCCCATGGCCACACCCATCACTGCAGGCACACCCCCTTAATAGCTCCACCCATCAGCACCAAGACCCTCATAGCCCCGCCCATCTCTGCAGGCACCACCCAGTGCTTTATAGCCCCACCCATCACCACAGGCTCCACCCACAGCCCCATAGCCCCGCCCATCGCTGCAGATCCCACCTACCCACTCATAGCCCCGCCCATCACCACAGGCTCCACCCACCTATCATAGCCCTGCCCACAATGGCCCAATCCAGCAGGCTCCACCCACACCCTCTTAGCCCCGCCCAGCACAGTAAGGCTCCTCCCACAACACTTGAAACCCCACCTACTCTACTCAGGCCCCACCCACACCTCATCCACTATCACCACTGTAGCCCCACCCACATCCCCAACCCCACCCACCTTTAGGCCACACCCACCGTTTAAGCCCCACCCTCTGAGCCCCTCCCCCGGCCCCGCCCCTTAAAGGGCCGGCGCTGACCGTGCTCGGCGTAGGTGATGAGGCCCAGGGAGAGCAGCACCGCGGCCAGGTGGAAACTGAGGCCCTGCCGGGGGGGACACCACGGCTTTGGGGGGGCTTTGGGGGGCTCTGGGGGGGCTTTGGGGGGAGCTTTTTGGGGGGTCCAATGGGTTTTGGAGGGGGTCCCAGGCTGGACTGGGGGGACTCTGGGGGGTTTTTGTGGTGTCTGGGGTGGGCCCATGGGGGCTTTAGGGGGTCTAGGGGGCATTGGGGGGGGTCCAAGGGGCTTTGAGGGAGTCTGAGGGGCTTTTTAGGGGCTCCAGGGGGCTTTTTAGGGGGCCAGGGGGCTTTTTAGGGGGCCAGGGGGACTTTGGGGGAGTCCCCTGCTGGATTTGGGGGTGGTCCAGGGGGCTTTTAGGGGGTCCAAGAGACTTTTGTAGGGGTCTGGGGGGGTTTTGGGGGGTCCCTGCTGGATTGGGGGTGGTCCAGGGGGCTTTTGGGGGTGTCCCAGGCTGGATTGAGAGGATCTGGGGGGCTTTGGGGGGAGCTTTTTGGGGGGTCCAATGGGCTTTGGAGGGGGTCCCAGGCTGGACTGGGGGGACTCTGGGGGGCTTTTGGGGTGTCTGGGGGGCTTTGGGGGGGGTCCATGGGGGCTTTGAGGGAGTCTGAGGGGCTTTTTGGGGGGTCCAGGGGGCTTTTTGGGGGGCCAGGGGGACTCTGGGGGAGTCCCCTGCTGGATTTGGGGGTGGTCCAGGGGGCTTTTAGGGGGTCCAAGAGACTTTTGTAGGGGTCTGGGGGGGTTTTGGGGGGTCCCTGCTGGATTGGGAGGCCTGAGGGGCTCCAGGGGGGTTTAAGGGGCTTTTCTGGGAGGACCAGGAGGGGTTTTGGGGGTGTCTGGGGGGCTTTTGTGGGGTGGTTCTGGGGGGAGTCCCAGGCTGGAGATGGGGGGGGTCCATGGGGCTTTTGGGGGGGTCTGGGGGCTTTGGGGCTGTTTTTGGGGTGGTTTTGGGGTGGTTTTGGGGTCCCTCACGTGCAGCAGGGCGCTGGGGTGGTTTTGGGGTGGTTTTGGGGCTGTTTTAGGGTATTTTGGGGTGGTTTTGGGGTCCCTCACATGCAGCAGGGCACTGGGGTGGTTTTGGGATGGTTTTTAGGATGTTTTTAGGGTATTTTGGGGTGGTTTTGGGGCTGTTTTAGGGTATTTTGGCGTGGTTTTGGGGTGGTTTTGGGGTCCCTCACGTGCAGCAGGGCGCTGGGTGGTTATGGGATGGTTTTTAGGATGTTTTTAGGGTATTTTGGGGTGGTTTGGGGGCTGTTTTAGGGTATTTTGGGGTGTTTTTGGGGTCCCTCACGTGCAGCAGGGCGCTGGGGTGGTTTTGGGGTGGTTTTGGGGTGTTTTTAGGGTATTTTGGGGTGTTTTTGGGGTGTTTTTGGGGGTCCCTCACGTGCAGCAGGGCGCTGGCTGCGTAGGTGCCCAGCACGGCGGCGAAGGTGCCCAGGCAGCGAGCGGTCTGGAACACGTCTGTGGGGACAGCAGGATGGACACCGGTGACACCGGGGACACCAGGGACACCGGTGACACCGGGGACACCGGGATGGGACACCAGGGACACCAGGGACACCGGGGACACCGGGGACACCGGGATGGGACACCAGGGACACCAGGATGGGACACCAGTGACACCAGGGACACCGGGGACACCAGGATGGGACACCAGGGACACCGGGGACACCGGGGACACCGGTGTGGGACACCAGTGACACCGGGGACACTGGGGACACCAGAGCGGGACACCAGTGTGGGACATCAGTTACACCAGTGACACCAGTACGGGACACCTAGGACACCAGTGTGGGACACCAGTGACACCAGGGACACCAGTGTGGAACACCAGTGACACCAGTATGGGACATCAGTTACACCAGTATGGGACACCAGTGACACCAGTACAGGCCCCAGGGCTCCCCAGTTCCTCCCAGTGCCCCTCCCACTGTTCCAGTCCCTCCCAGTCCCCCCCAGTCCCTCCCAGTCCCCCCAGTGTCCCCAGTCCCTCCCAGTCCCCCCCAGTGTCCCCAGTGTCCCCAGTCCCTCCCAGTGTCCCCAATGCTCCCCAGTCCCTCCCAGTGTCCCCAGTCCCCCCAGTGTCCCCATTCCCTCTCCCAGTCCCCCCCAATTCCCTCCCAGTCCCCCCCAGTGTCCCCAGTCCCTCCCAGTCCCCCCCAGTGTCCCCAGTCCCTCTCCCAGTCCCCCCAGTGTCCCCAGTCCCCCCCAGTGTCCCCAGTCCCTCCCAGTCCCCCCCAGTGTCCCCAGTGTCCCCAGTGCTCACAGGTGTGCAGCCAGCGGGACATGGGCAGGTTCCAGTTTGTCACCACCTCGGCCATGGAGCGCGGCAGCTCCACCCGCAGGGGCCGGGACACTGCCAGATCCCTGGGGACACACAGGGGACAGTGTGGGACACACAGGGACAATGTGACACACAGGGGACACAGGGACAGTGTGTGACACAGGGGACACAGGGACACACAGGGACAGTGTGTGACACACAGGGACAATGTGACACACAGGGGACACAGGGACAGTGTGTGACACAGGGGACACAGGGACACACAGGGACAGTGTGTGACACACAGGGACAGTGTGGGACACAGGGGACACAGGGACAGTGTGTGACACAGGGGACACAGGGACACACAGGGACAGTGTGTGACACACAGGGGACACAGGGACACAGGGACAGTGTGTGACACACAGGGACAATGTGACACACAGGGGACACAGGGACACACAGGGACAGTGTGTGACACACAGGGGACACAGGGACAGTGTGTGACACAGGGGACACAGGGACACACAGGGACAGTGTGTGACACAGGGACAGTGTGTGACACACGGGGACACAGGGACAGTGTGTGACACACAGGGACATAGGGACAGTGTGTGACACAGGGGACAGTGTGAGACACACAGGGGACACACAGGGACAGTGTGTGACACACAGGGACAATGTGACACACAGGGACATAGGGACAGTGTGTGACACAGGGACAGTGTGAGACACAGGGACAGTGTCACACTCTCAGTGTCACTTGGGGTGTAGGCAGTGTCACACTAGCAGTGTCATAGTGTCACACACTCAGTGTCACCCAGGGGTCAGTGTCAGTGTCACAGGGGTCAGTGTCACAGTGTCACACACAGGGGTCAGTGCCACACAGGGGTCAGTGTCACAGTGTCACAGTGTCACCCAGTGTCACACAGTGTCCCCGTGTCCCTGTCCCTCACCAGTGCAGGTGCTCGTGGCGCTCGCTGTGCACTCAGTGTCACACACAGGGCTCAGTGTCACACACAGGGCTCAGTGTCAGTGTCACAGGGGTCAGTGTCGCAGTGTCACACAGTGTCACACAGTGTCACACAGTGTCACACAGTGTCCCAGTGTCACACAGTGTCACACAGTGTCACACAGTGTCCCAGTGTCACACAGTGTCACACAGTGTCCCAGTGTCACACAGTGTCCCAGTGTCACACACAGGGCTCAGTGTCACACACAGGGGTCAGTGTCGCAGTGTCACACAGTGTCACACAGTGTCACACAGTGTCCCAGTGTCACACAGTGTCCCTCACCAGTGCAGGTGCTCGTGGCGCTCGCTGTGCCCTGACCCTGCCAGCGTGGCCGTGGCCTCGGACAGGAAGGCCACGAAGTAATTGCTGAAGTGGAAGGAGAGGGCGCTCTCGTAGGCACGGAGCCACCTGGGGACAGGGACAGGGACAGGGGACAGGGACAGGGAGAGGGGGACAGGGGGACAGGGACAGGGACAGGGGACAGGGACAGGGAACAGGGGACAGGGACAGGGGACAGGGGATAGGGACAGGGGATAGGGACAGGGACAGGGACAGGGAACAGGGGACAGGGAGAGGGGGACAGGGGGACAGGGACAGGGGGACAGGGCCAGGGACAGGGACAGGGGACAGGGGACACCAGGGACAGGGACAGGGGGACAGGGACAGGGACAGGGACAGGGACAGGGGCAGGGACAGGGGCAGGGACAGGGGGACAGGGGGACAGGGACAGGGACAGGGGGACAGGGACAGGGGACAGGGGACAGGGACAGGGACAGGGACAGGGGACAGGGACAGGGGACAGGGACAGGGACAGGGGGACAGGGAGAAAGGGACAGGGACAGGGATAGGGGACAGGGACAGGGACAGGGGACAGGGACAGGGATAGGGGACAGGGGATAGGGACAGGGACAGGGACAGGGGATAGGGACAGGGGGACAGGGACAGGGACAGGGGGACAGGGGACAGGGACAGGGACAGGGGACAGGGGACAGGGGATAGGGGACAGGGACAGGGGACAGGGACAGGGACAGGGGATAGGGGACAGGGACAGGGGGACAGGGACAGGGAACAGGGGACACAGGGACAGGGACAGGGACGGGGACAGGGGGAAAGGGACAGGGACAGGGACAGGGGGAAAGGGACAGGGGACAGGGACAGGGGACAGGGGACAGGGGACAGGGACAGGGGACAGGGACAGGGGACAGGGGACAGGGACAGGGGACAGGGGGACAGGGACAGGGACAGGGACAGGGGGAGAGGGGATAGGGACAGGGGGACAGGGACAGGGACAGGGACAGGGGGGGACAGGGGGGTTTGGGGTTTGTGTTTGGGGGGGATGTCAGGGGTTTGGGGGGCACAGGGGTCGTTTTGGGGAGTTTGAGGTTTGGGGGGACAGGGGGGGGTTTGGGGGATTTGGGGGAGTTCAGGGTTTGGGGGAGATTTGGGGAAAACAGAGGAGTTTGGGGTTTGGGGGAGATTTGGGGGGAATTGGGGGAGTTCAGGGTTTGGGGGATTCGGGGGAGTTCAAGGTTTGGGGGGGATTTGGGGGAAAATGGGGGAGTTCAGAGTTTGGGGGAGTTTGAGATTTGGGGGAGATTTTGGGGGAACAGGGGAGTTTGGGGTTTGGAGAGGATTTGGGAGAGTTCGGGGTTTGGGGGGGATTTGGGGGATAGGGGAGGTTTTGGGGGGGATTTGGGGGATGTGGGGGGTTTGGGGGGGATTTGGGGGGGATTTGGGGGATAGGGGAGGTTTTGGGGGGGATTTGGGGGATAGGGGAGGTTTTGGGGGGGATTTGGGGGATGTGGGGGGGTTTGGGGGGGATTTGGGGGAGGGGACACCCACACTTTAGGGTGCCACCCCCATCTCCTGTCCCCTCCATGTCCCCCCCCCCATCCCTGATCCCCCCTGTGACCCCTGGGCTCCCCTTCCCAGGGACCCCCAAATCCCCTCGGGCTCCCCCAAATCCCCTCGGGCTCCCCCAAACCCCTTCCCCATCCCTAAGGACCCCATTTCTGTCCCACTCCCACCCTGGGAGCCCCCAAATCCCTCCTGGGCCCCCCAAATCCCCCCCAAATCCCCCCAAACTCCTCCAGGCCCCCCCAAAATCCCACCAGACCCCTCCTGCACCCCCCAAATTCCTCCTGGACCCCCCAAACCCCTCTTGGTGACCCCAAACGCATCCTGGGCTCCCCCAAACCCCTCCAGGCCCCCCAAAATCCCCCCAAATTCCTCCTGGCTTTCCCCAAATCCCCCCCAAATGGCCCCAAACCCCTCCAGGCTCCCCCAAAATCCCCCCAAACCCCTCTTGGCCACCCCAAAATCCCACCAGACCCCTCCTGGGACCCCCCAAACCCCTCCAGGCCCCCCAAAATCCCCTCAAACCCCTCTTGGCCACCCCAAACCCCTCCTGGGACCCCCTAAATCCCCCCCAAATTCCCCCAATCCCCTCCAGGCTCCCCCAAACCCCTCTTGGGATCCCCCAAAATCCCCCCAAACCCCTCCAGGCTCCCCAGAATTCCCCCAGACCCCTCCTGCACCCCCCAAACCCCTCCTGGGACCCCTCAAATTCCCCCCCAAATGGCCCCAAACCCCTCCTGGGTTCCCCCAAACCCCTCCTGGGACCCCCAAATCCCCCCCAAATTCCCCCAAACCCCTCCTGGGACCCCCTAAATCCCCCCAGACCCCTCCTGCACCCCCCAAATTCCTCCTGGACCCCCCAAACCTCTCCAGGCTCCCCTAAATCCCCCCCAAATCCCCCCCAAACCCCTCCTGGGTTCCCCCAAATCCCTCCAGGCCCCCCAAATCCCCCCAAACGCCTCCTGGGACCCCCAAATCCCCCCAAATCCCCCCCAAATCCCCCCAATGCCCTCACCTGGCCAAGACGCTCCTGGGCAGCACCGGGGGAACAGAAACGTCAGTGAGGGGGGGCTGGGGGTCCCCAAGGGATTTTGGGGGTCCCTGGGGAGGGTTTGGGGTCCCCCAGAGCACATTCAGGGGTTCCCACCAAGGCTCAGGGGCCCCTGAGGGGTTTGGGGGGTCCTGGAAGGGTTTTGGGGTTCCCTGAGGGGTTTGGGGGTCCCTGGAAGGGTTTTGGGGTCTCTGGGGGGTTTAGGGGGTCCTGAAAGGGTTTTGGGGTCCCTGAGGGGGTGTGGGGGCTCCTGGGAGGGTTTGGGGGCTCCTGGAAAGGTTTTGGGGCTCCTGGAAGGGTTTTGGGGTCCCTGAGGGGTTTGGGAGTTCCTGGAAGGGTTTTGGGGCTCCTGGGGAGTTTGGGGGTTCCTGGAAGGGTTTTGGGGTCCCTGGGGGGGTTTGGGGGCTCCTCGGGAGTTTGGGGGTTCCTGGAAGGGGTTGGGGATCCCTTGGAAGGGTTTGGGGGCTCCTGGAAGGGTTTTGGGGTCCCTGAGGGGTTTGGGGGCTCCTGGAAGGGTTTTGGGGTCCCCAGGGGGATTTGGGGTCCCTGGGGGGTTTTGGGGTCTCTGAGGGGTTTGGGGTCCCTGAAGTGTTTGGGGGCTCCTGGAAGGGTTTTGGGGTCCCCGAGGGGGTTTTGGGGGATCCTGGGAGGGTTTGGGGGCTCCTGGAAAGGTTTTGGGGCTCCTGGAAGGGTTTTGGGGTCCCTGAGGGATTTGGGGGTTCCTGGAAGGGTTTTGGGGCTCCTGGGGAGTTTGGGGGTTCCTGGAAGGGTTTTGGGGTCCCTGGGGGGGTTTGGGGTCCCTGGGGGGGTTTGGGGGCTCCTCGGGAGTTTGGGGGTTCTTGGAAGGGGTTGGGGATCCCTTGGAAGGGTTTGGGGGCTCCTGGAAGGGTTTTGGGGTCCCCGAGGGGGTTTTGGGGGATCCTGGAAGGGTTTTGGGGCTCCTGGAAAGGTTTTGGGGTTCCTGGGGGGTTTTGGGGTCCCTGAGGGGTTTGGGAGTTCCTGGAAGGGTTTTGAGGTTCCTGGAAGGGTTTTGGGGTCTCAGGGGAGTTTGGGGGGGATTTGGGGGGGATTTCTGGGGGATTTTTGGTGGAATATGAGGGGGATTTTGGGAGGGGATTTGGGGGGATTTTGGGAGGGGATTTTAGAAGGGATTTGGGGGGGATTTTGGAGGAGATCCTGGGGGCATCTTGGGGGGATTTTGGGGAGGATTTGAGAGGGATTTTGGGTGAATTTTGGTGGAATTTGGGGGATTTTGGGAGGGGATTTTGGGTGGAATTTGAGGGGATTTTGGGAGGAATTTGGGGGGATTTTGAGATGGATTTGGGGAAAATTTGAGGTGGATTTGGGGAAGATTTTGGGTGAATTTTGGTGGAATTTGAGGGGATTTTGGGAGGGATTTGGGGGGATTTTGGGAGGGGATTTTGGGTGAATTTTGGTGGATTTTGGCTGAATTTTGGTGGAATTTGGGGGTATTTTGGGAGGGCTTTTAGCGTATTTTGGGGTTATTTTGGGGGTATTTTGGGGGGTATTTTGGGGGATATTTTGGGGGGTATTTTGGGGGCATTTTGGGGGGTATTTTGGGGGCATTTTGGGGGCATTTTGGGGGGTATTTTGGGGAGTATTTTGCGGGTATTTTGGGGATATTTTGGGGGGGATTTTGGGGGTACTTTGGGGGTACTTTGGGGGTATTTTGGGGGCATTTTGGGGGGTATTTTGGGAGGGATTTTAGGGCATTTTGGGGGCATTTTGGGGGTTATTTTGGGAGGGATTTTAGGGCATTTTGGGGGGATTTTGGGGGCATTTTGGGGGGTATTTTGAGGAGTATTTTGCGGGTATTTTGGGGGTATTTGGGGGATATTTTGGGGGATATTTTGGGGGGTATTTTGAGGAGTATTTTGCAGGTATTTTGGGGGGTATTTTGGGGGGTATTTCAGGGGGTATTTTGGGGGATATTTTGCGGTATTTTGGGGGTATTTTGGGGGTACTTTGGGGGTACTTTGGGGTCCCACCTGCGCAGGGCCCGTGCCCCATAGAGGGGCAGCAGGCTGGAGAACAGGAACGGGGCCAGGCAGGTGCTGACCAGGAGGCAGAGCAGGGCCAGGCCCAGGCTGCGCAGCCCCTTCCGGGCCCAGGCTGCGCTCTGGGGGGACAGCGGCTCAGGACAGACACACGGACACGCACGGGGACACCCCCAAATCCACTGACAGACACAGGGGCACCCCAAACCCACACAGACACCCCGAACCCACACAGGCACCCCCAAACCCACACAGACACCCCCAAACCCCCACAGACACCCCCAAACCCACAGACACACACAGGGACACCCCAAACCCACACAGGCACCCCCAAACCCCACAGACACACGGACACGCACAGGGACACCCCCAAATCCACTGACAGACACAGGGACACCCCAAACCCACACAGACACCCCCAAACCCACACAGACACCCCGAACCCACACAGGCACCCCAAACCCACACAGGCACCCCCAAATCCACTGACAGACACAGGGACACCCCAAACCCACACAGGCACCCCGAACCCACACAGGCACCCCCAAACCCCACAGACACACACAGGGACACCCCAAATCCACTGACAGACACAGGGACACCCCAAACCCACACAGGCACCCCCAAATCCACAGACAGACACACGGACACGCACGGGGACACCCCAAACCCACACAGACACCCCCAAACCCACACAGACACACGGACACGCACGAGGACACCCCAAACCCACACAGGCACCCCCAAATCCACAGACAGGCACACAGGCACCCCCAAACCCACACAGGCACCCCCAAACCCCACAGACACACGGACACGCACGGGGACACCCCCAAATCCACTGACAGACACAGGGACACCCCAAACCCCCACAGACACCCCCAAACCCCCACAGACACACACAGGGACACCCCCAGACACCCCCAAACCAAATCCCCATCACTGACACCCCCAAACCCACAGGGACCCCCCCGAAACCCCCTTTTTCCCTCAAATCCCCCCATTTCCCCCCAAACCCCCACGTTCCCCAAACTCCCATTTCCCCCAAATCCACCAAACCCCCATTTTCCCTCATTTCCCCTAAATCCCTGTTTTTCCCCAAATCCTCATTTTTTCCCCATTTTTCCCTGTTTTTCCTCCATTATCCCCATTTTTCCTCATTTTTCTGTTTTTCCCCCATTACCCTGTTTTTTCCCTGTTTTTCCCCCATTATCCCTGTTTTTCCCCATTTTTCCCCCATTTTCCCATTTTTTCCTCTTTTTCCCCCATTATCCCATTTTTCCCCATTTTTCCCCCATTATCCCGTTTTTCCCCATTTTTCCCTGTTTTTCCCCATTTTTCCCCCATTTTCCCATTTTTACTCTTTTTCCCCCATTATCCCATTTTTCCCCATTTTTCCCCCATTATCCCGTTTTTCCCCATTTTTCCCTGTTTTTCCATTATCCCTGTTTTTCCCTGTTTTTCCCCATTTTTCCCCCATTATCCCATTTTTCCCCCATTATCCCTGTTTTTCCCCATTTTTCCCCCATTTTCCCATTTTTTCCTCTTTTTCCCCATTATCCCATTTTCCCCGTTTTCCCCCCACTATCCCGTTTTTTCCGTTTTCCCCCATTATCCCCGTTTTTTCCCTGTTTTTTCCCATTTTTCCTCCATTATCTCCGTTTTCCCTATTTTCCCCCATTTTCCCCCATTTTTCCCCCATGATCCCATACCAGGGGCGGTCCCTCCACGGCTCTCAGGTAGGTCCCGAAGGGCTCCCAGGGCCCGAACACCACGGAGCCGGGGGAGCACAGGTACCCCAGCACCTGGGCGGGGCTGGGCTCGGCCCCGCCCGCCGCCCGGTCCAGGTCAAAGCCCAGCGACACGGCCTTCATGGCCACCACCATCTGCGCCCCTGCGGCACCGCCACCGCGTCACCCCGACAGCGGGGGGACCCCGATAGCCGGGGGAACCCGACAGCGGGGGGACCCCGATAGCCGGGGGGAACCCGACAGCGGGGGGACCCCAATAGCCGGGGGGAACCCGACAGCGGGCACCCCAATAGCCGGGGGGAACCCGACAGCGGGGGGACCCCGATAGCCGGGGGGAGAACCCCAATATCCGGGGGGAGCCCGACATTGGGCATGCCAATATCCGGGGGGACCCCAATATCCGGGGGAGACCCCAATATCCGGGGGGACCCCGACAGCCGGGGGGACCCCGATATCCGGGGGGGAACCCAATATCGGGGGGGAACCCAACATCGGGGGGGACCCCAATATCCGGGGGGAACCCAATATCCGGGGGGGAACCCAATATCCGGGGGGACCCCAATATCCGGGGGGAACCCAACATCGGGGGGAACCCCAATATCCGGGGGGACCCCAATATCCGGGGGGGAACCCAACATCGGGGGGGAACCCAACATCGGGGGGACCCCAATATCCGGGGGACCCCGATATCGGGGGGACCCCATTATCGGGGGGGAAGCCAATATCCGGGGGGGAACCCAATATCCGGGGGGACCCCGACATTGGGCACGCCAATATCCGGGGGAAACCCCAAATCAGGGGGGAACCCAAGGTCAGAGGGGAGCCCGACATCAGGGGGGACCCAGCATTGGGCGGGACCCAGCATCGGGGGAAACCCCAGTATCGGGGAGGACCCCAGTATGGGGGGGACCCCAATATCCGGGGGGAACCCGACATCGGGGGGGACCCCAACACCGGGGAAACCCCAATATCCGGGGGGAACCCTAAATGGGGGAGGAACCCTAAATCAGGGGGACCCCAATATCCGGGGGGACCCCGACATTGGTCACCCTAATATCCGGGGGGACCCCAATATCCGGGGGGGAACCCAATATCCGGGGGGACCCCGACATTGGGCACGCCAATATCCGGGGAGGAACCTAGCATCGGGCACCCCAATATCCGGGGGGACCCCAATATCCGGGGGACCTGGGGGGGTCCTGGGGTCTCACCTCTCATCTTGTGCCACGTGACCGTGTCCACCATGTGCAGCTCCCTGGGGGCAGGGGCTCCCAGTCACTCCCAGTTCAATCCATCAACCCCCCAGTTCATCCCAGTGCCCCCAAATCCCTTCCCAGTCACTCCCAGTTCAATGTGCCCAACCCCCAGTTCATCCCAGTGCCCCTCCCAGTGCCCCCAGTGCCCCCAATCCCTCTCCCAGTGCCTCCAGTCCCCCCCAGTGCCCTCCCAGTCTCTCCAGTGCCCTCCCATTGCCCCCAGTCCCCCCCAGTCCCTCCCAGTGCCCCCAGTTCCCCTCCCATTGCCCCCAGTCCCCCCCCCAGTGCCCTCCAGTCCCTCCCAGTGCCCTCCAGTCCCTCCCAGTGCCCTCCCAGTCCCTCCCAGTCTCTCCAGTGCCCCTCCCAGTGCCCCCAAATCCCTTCCCAGTGCCCCCAATGACCCCAATCCCTCTCCCAGTGCCTCCAGTCCCCCTCCCAGTCCCTCCCAGTGCCCCCAGTTCCCCTCCCAGTGCCCCCCAGTCCCCCTCCCAGTCCCTCCCAGTTCCCCATACCCCTTGAGCAGGTAGCTGAGGGTGGCCAGGGCCAGGCAAAGCCCCCCAGACACCATCCCAGTGCCCCCCAGTGCCCTCCCAGTCCCCTCCCAGTGCCCCCAGTTCCCCTCCCAGTTCCCCATACCCCTTGAGCAGGTGGCTGAGGGCAGCCAGGGCCAGGCAGAGCCCCCCAGACCCCGTCCCAGTGCCCTCCCATTGCCCCCAACCCCTCTCCCAGTGCCCCCAGTTCCCCTCCCATTGCCCCCCAGTCCCTCCCAGTTCCACCCAGTCCCTCCTAGTCTCTCCAGTGCCCTCCCAGTGCCCCCAGTTCCCCTCCCAGTCCCTCCCATCCCTCCCATTGCCCTCCCAGTCCCTCCCAGTGTACCCAGCTCCCCATACCCCATGAGCAGGTAGCTGAGGGTGGCCATGGCCAGGCAGAACCCCCCCAGACTCTGTCCCAGTCCTTCCCAGTCCCTCACAGTGTCCCCAGATCCCGTCCCAGTCCCTCCCATTGCCCTCCCAGTGTACCCAGTCCCTCCCAGTCCCTCCCAGTGCCCCCAGATCCCGTCCCAGTCCCTCCCAGTGCCCCCAGATCCCGTCCCAGTCCCTCCCATTGCCCTCCCAGTCCCTCCCAGTCCCCCCCAGTGCCCCCAGCTCCCCATACCCCATGAGCAGGTAGCTGAGGGCGGCCAGGGCCAGGCAGAGGCCGCGGTGGGCGCGGGCCCGGCTCAGCAGCAGGGTGAGCACGCAGAGCCCGCTCAGCAGCGCCACCCACAGCGCCTGGGCCCCGAAGAAATGGTGCAGGGCCAGGAGCCCCCCGGCCGCCGCCCCCGCGTGCTTCCCGCCCCGGGGCAGCGCTGAGAGACACGGACGGGGGTCAGGGGGCGCCCCCAAACCGAGCAATGCCCCCAGAGCCCGGGGATCATGAACCCCGAACTGGGGCCTGGAGCCCCCCGGCTGCTGCCCCCGCGTGCTTCCCGCCCCGGGGCAGCGCTGAGAGACACGGACGGGGGTCAGGGGGCGCCCCCAAACCGAGCAATGCCCCCAGAGCCCGGGGATCATGAACCCCGAACCCCGGGGATCCCTGAACCCCAGAGCCCGGGGATCATGAACCCCAAACTGGGCAATGCCCCCAGAGCCTGGGGATCCATGAACCCCAACCCCGGGGATCCCCGAACCCCAAACCCCGGGGATCCCTGAACCCCAAACCCCGGGGATCCATGAACCCCAAACCCCGGGGATCCCTGAACCCCAAACCCCGGGGGTCCCCAAACCCCAAACCCCGGGCACCCCCAAACCTGATACCACCCCAAGAGCCCGGGGATCCCTGAACCCCAAACCCCGGGGGTCCCCAAACCCCAAACCCCGGGGGTCCCCAAACCCCAAACCCCGGGGATCCCTGAACCCCAAACCCTGGGGATCCATGAACCCCAAACCCCGGGCACCCCCAAACCTGATACCACCCCAAGAGCCCGGGGATCCCTGAACCCCAAACCCCGGGGGTCCCCAAACCCCAAACCCCGGGGATCCCCGAACCCAAACCCCGGGCACCCCCAAACCTGGTACCACCCCCACCCTGAGGGTCTCTGAACCCCCAAACCGGACACTGCTCCTACACCCCGGGGATCCCTGAACCCAAAACCACCCCAAACCCCAGGAATCCCCTCACCTGAACGCCCAGGGATCCCCTCACCCAAACTGGACACTGCCCCCACCCTGGGGGTCCCTGAACCCCAAACCCAGCAATGCCCCCACACTCTGGGGGTTCCTGAACCCCAAACTGGACACTGCCCCCACCCTGGGGGTCCCTGAACCCCAAACCCAGCAATGCCCCCACACTCTGGGGGTTCCTGAACCCCAAACTGGACACTGCCCCCACCCTGGGGGTCCCTGAACCCCAAACCCAGCAATGCCCCCACACCCCGGGGGTCCCCTCCAACCCTGGGGATCCCCTCACCCAAAACCGGCAACGCCCCCAAACCCCGGGGGTCTCTGAGCCTGAAACCTCGGGGGTCCCCTCAACCCAATCCCGGTAACACCCCCACACCCTGGGGGTCCCTGAACCTAAAACCAGCAATGGCCCCAAACCCCGGGGGTCCCCTCACCCCAAATTCCGGGGGTCCCCTCACCCAAACTGGGAACATCCCCACATCCCGGGGCTCCCTGAGCCCAAAACCCCGAGGGTCCCCAAACCCCAAACCGGACACTGCCCCCACACCCCGGGGGTCCCTCAACCCCCAGACCCCGGGGATCCCTGAACCCCAAACCGGACACTGCCCCAGACCCTGGGGGTCCCCTCCAACCCCGGGGATCCCCTCACCTGAAAGCCCAGGGATCCCTTCACCCAAATCTGGTAACACCCCCAAACCCCGGGCATCCCCTCACCCAAAACCCTGGGGGTCCCTGAACCCCAAACCAGCAACACCCCCACATCCCAGGGTCCCCAAACCCCCAAACCACGGGTGTCCCCCCACCCAAACCCAGCAACACCCCCACATCCCGGGGGTCCCCAAACCTGAAAACCCCAGGTGCCCTTAGCCCAAAACCCAGAACACTCCCAAAACCCAGGGGTCCCCTCACCTGAAACCCTGGGAACACCCCCAGACCCCGGGTGCCCCTCACCCAAACCTGGTAACACCCCCAGACCCTGGGGGTCCCCTCACCCAAACCCGGGAACACCCCCAGACCCCTGGAACCTCCCGGACCCCCTCGGGCCCCCGGAACTCCCCAGAGCCTCGGAAGCCCCCAGAGCCCCGGTTTCCCCCAGACCCCTGGATGTGCCCCCATCCCTCCGGCCTCCCCAGACCCATGGTACCCCCAAACCCCCAGAGCCCCTGGATATGCCCCCAGCCCTCCGGCCTGCCCAGACCCCCGGAACCCCTCGGCCTCCCGGGTGTCCCCCAGCCCTCCGGCCTGCCCAGGGCCCCGGTTCCCCCTAGTGTCCCCCCGTCCGGCCCCACTCACGCAGTCGGTGCAGCAGCCGCGCCCCCAGGCAGAGCAGCAGCAGCGGCCAGAGCTGGGCCAGGCCCTGGCGCGCCGTGGGCACCACGCAGCCGGGCAGCACCTGCGCCGCGAACTCTCGCGGAGGCAGCGCCGCCATCCCGACCCGAGCGGGGTGCGCTGCGTGCGGGGACCCCGCAAAAACCCCAAAAAGACCCCAAAAAACCCCAAAATCCCCCCAAATCCCCCGCCCGCGCCTCGCCCGGCGCTGCCGCCCGCCCGCCTGAGGGGAAAGGGGCGGGGCCCCCGCGCCCACCAATCAGCACCCGCCGTCCCGCCCCGCTCGGCGGCGCTGACCAATCAGAGCGCAGCGCGGCCAAATGGCGGCGCGCGACGGGGCGGCCGTTGCCAAGGGCGGGGCGCGGTTGCCGGGGAGCGGGGGATGCCGGGGAGGCGGGGCCTGGTTGCTAAGGGGCGAGGCTTTGTTGCTATGGGCGGGGCCTCGTTGCCGGGGATCTGGCCCGTGTTGCTAGGGTCCGTCGCGCTGCTAGGGGCGGGGCCTGACCGGGTTGCTAGGGGCGGGGTTTGCTGGGATGCAGCGACGGCTGCTAGGGGCGTGGCCTGTTGCCAGGCAGCGCGTTGCTAGGGGCGGGGCCTACTTGCTCACAGCGGCGCGCTATTGGCTGTTGCCAGGGCTGGTTGTCAGGGGCGGGGCCTATCGCCATGGCAACCAGGTGCGGCGGGCTCGGCGCGGGGCAGTGTGGGGCGGTGGAGGCCCGGGCCGGCCCACAATGCCCCGCGGCATGGAGCAGTACATCGTGCTGGGCCGCATCGGGGAGGGCGCGCACGGCGTCGTGTTCAAGGCCAAGCACCGCGAGGTGGGGCCGAGGGCTGGCTCGGGGGCTCGGGGTGGGTAACGCGGCCCGGCCGGGCCTCCCTGACCCCCCGTGTCCCCCCCAGACCGGGGAGCTGGTGGCCCTCAAGAAGGTGCCGCTGCGGCGCCCCGAGGAGGGGCTGCCCCCACAGACCCTGCGCGAGATCAAAGCCCTGCGCGAGATGGAGGCGCACCCCCATGTGAGTGACCCCACATCCGGGGGCTCCCCGAGTCCCTGGTGCTCCCCCATAGTCCCTGTTGTCCCCCCATAGTCCCTGTTGTCCGCCCATAGTCCCTTGTGCCCCTTCCCGAGTCCTCGGTGCCCCCCGAGCCCGTCTCGGTGCCACCCTCACAGTCCTGGTGTCCCCATACGGCTCCCCCGTGTCCCCCAGGCCGCCTGTCCCCCCAGCTCAGGGTTCCCCCCTTCTGTAGGGTCCCCGTGTCCCCTCGGTGTCCCCTCCCGCAGCTGAGCCCGCTCTAATCCCGGTGTCCCCCGAGGTGTCACCGTCCCTACGTCCCCTCCAGGTGTCACTGCCCCCGGTGTCCCCCGTGTTCTCTGTGTCCCCACCGATGTCGCTGCTGGATGTCCCCATTGTTGTCCCCACTGTTGTCCCCCCACTGTCCCCGCAGGTGATCCGGCTCCAATCTCGGTGTCCCCCAAGGTATCACTGTCCCTGGTGTACCCAGTGTTCATGATGTCCCTTGCTTGATGTCCCCACTGCTGTCCCCGCTGTCCCCCCAGGTGTCACTGTCCCAGGTGTCACTGTCACTGTCCCTGGTGTCCCCATTGCTGTCCCCGTTGCTGTCCCCACAGGTGATCCGGCTCCGCGCCGCCTTTGCCCAGGGTCCCAGGTGTCACTGTCCCAGGTGTCACTGTCCCAAGGTGTCATTGTCACTGTCCCTGGTGTCACTGTGTCACTGGTGTCACTGTGTCACTGTCAGTGTCCCTGCTGTCCCCGTTGCTGTCCCCACAGGTGATCCGGCTCCGTGCCACCATTGCCCAGGGTCCCAGGTGTCACTGTCACTGTGTCACTGTCAGTGTCCCAAGGTGTCACTGTCCCAGGTGTCACTGTCAGTGTCCCAAGGTGTCACTGTCGCTGTGTCACTGTCAGTGTCAGTGTCCCTGATGTCCCCATTGCTGTCCCCACAGGTGATCCGGCTCCGTGCCGCCTTTGCCCAGGGCCCCGCCGTGGTTCTGGCCCAGGTGTCACTGTGTCACTGTCCCAGGTGTCACTGTCCCAGGTGTCCCCATTGCTGTCCCCATTGCTGTCCCCACAGGTGATCCGGCTCCGCGCTGCCTTTGCCCAGGGCCCCGCCGTGGTTCTGGTGTCACTGTTATTGCCCAGGTGTCACTGTCCCAGGTGTCACTGTGTCACTGTCACTGTCCCAGGTGTCACTGTGTCACTGTCACTGTCCCAGGTGTCACTGTCCCAGGTGTCCCCATTGCTGTCCCCACAGGTGATCCGGCTCCGCGCTGCCTTTGCCCAGGGCCCCGCCGTGGTTCTGGTGTCACTGTCATTGCCCCAGGTGTCACTGTGTCACTGTCACTGTCCCAGGTGTCACTGTCCCAGGTGTCCCCATTGCTGTCCCCACAGGTGATCCGGCTCCGCGCTGCCTTTGCCCAGGGCCCCGCCGTGGTTCTGGTGTCACTGTCATTGCCCCAGGTGTCACTGTGTCACTGTCACTGTCCCAGGTGTCACTGTCCCAGGTGTCCCCATTGCTGTCCCCACAGGTGATCCGGCTCCGCGCTGCCTTTGCCCAGGGCCCCGCCGTGGTTCTGGCCCTGGAGCTCCTGGTTGGGGACCTGGGGGGGCTCCTGCGGGCGGCCCCGGCCCCGCTGCCCCCGGCCCGGGTGAGGGCCCTGCTGGCCATGACGCTGCGGGGGCTGGGCCACGTGCACGGCCAGCACCTCGTGCACAGGGTGAGGCACCCGAAAACGGGGGGAGGGACCCCGAAAACGGGGGGAGGGACACCAAAAACGGGGTTATGGACACCAAAAACGGGGTGAGGGACCCCGAAAACGGGGTTATGGACACCAAAAATGGGATAGGGGAACCCAAAAATGGGAATGGAGACCTCAAAAATGGGATAGGGGAACGCAAAAATGCGGGGGAGCTGGGCCACGTGCACGGCCAGCACCTCGTGCACAGGGTGAGGGACCCCGAAAACGGGGTGAGGGACCCCAAAAATGGGAATGGAGACCCCAAAAATCGGATAGGGAAACCCAAAAATGGGGGGGGGCCTGGGCCACGTACACGGCCAGCACCTCGTGCACAGGGTGAGGGACCCCAAAAATGGGAATGGGGACCCCAAAAATGGGGTGAGGGACCCCGAAAATGGGATAGGGGACCCTGAAAATGGGGTGAGGGACCCCAAAAACGGGAATGGAAACCCCAAAAATGGGATAGGGGACCCCAAAAATGGGGAGGCTGGGCCACATTCATGGCCAGCACCTCGTGCAGAGGGTGAGCCCCAAAAATGGGAATGGGGACCCCAAAAACGGGGTGAGGGACCCCAAAAATGGGGTTATGGACCCCAAAAATGGGAATGGGGACCCTAAAATCGGGGTCAGGGACCCTAAAAATATGGGGGGCATTGGGAAATGGGGGGACACTGGCACCACTGGCTGCGCTGGGTGAGGGACCCCAAAATAAGGGAGGACCCCAAAAATGGGGGGGAACCCTGGGACTGGGGAGAGGCACCTCCCACCCCACATGAGCACCCCAAAACTGGGTGGGCACCCCAAAATCGGAGTGGAAGAGGCTCAGACAGCTTCAGGACACCCCAAAAACGGGATGGGCAGCTGAGGGGGACCCCAATATCCCCCAATACCCCAAATATCAATACCCCTGCAGGGATTGAAAGTGCTGGGGCTCCCCAAAATCGAGGGGGGCACCCCAAAACTGGGTGTGGGACCCCAAAACCAGGGCGGGGGGAGGCTCAGCTGCAGGACACCCCAAAACCGGGGTGGGCACCTGAGGGGGACCCCGATATCTGCAGGGATTGGATTGAAAGGGTTGGGGCTCCCCAAAATCGATGGGGGGCACCCCAAAACTGGGTGTGGGACCCCAAAATGGGGGCTGGGGGAAGCTCAGGCGGCTGCAGGACACCCCAAAACCAGGGTGGGCACCTGAGGGGGACCCCAATATCTGCAGGGATTGGATTGAAAGGGTTGGGGCACCCCAAAATCGAGGGGGCGCCCCAAAACTGGGTGGGGGACCCCAAAATCAGGGCGGGGGGAGGCTCAGCTGCAGGACACCCCAGGGTGGGCACCTGGGGGTACCCCAATATCTGCAGGGATTGGATTGAAAGTGCTGGGGCACCCCAAAATCGATGGGGGCACCCCAAAATCGAGGGGGGCACCCCCATACCCGCATTCCGGGGGTGTTCCCAGTGTGAAGGGAGGCGTTCCCCGAGCATGGGGGTCCCCCCTGATGCCGTTTTTGGGGTGCAGGACCTCAAGCCGGCCAACCTGCTGCTGGACAGCGCCGGGCGCCTCAAGCTGGCGGATTTTGGGCTGGCGCGGGTGCTGGGCCCGCCCTCGGGGCGCCCCTACAGCCACCAGGTGGCCACCAGGTACCGATTTCGGGGTGTCCCCACCCTCGGGGGGCCGGGGTGCCCCCCGGAAAGCCGAGGGGACCCCCCTGACCCCCCCTTTGTGCAGGTGGTACCGAGCCCCGGAGCTGCTCTACGGAGCCCGGCACTACGACGAGGGCGTGGACCTGTGGTGGGTGTGCCCGGGGATTTTGGGGGGTCCCCGGGGATTTTGGGGGGTCCATGTGGGATTTTGGGGGCTCCCCCCGGGAATTTGGGAGCTCCCCCCAGGATTCTGTGTGTCCCCCGTGGATTTTTGGGGCTCTCCTGGCATTGGGGGGCGTTCCTGTGGGATTTTGGGGTCCCCTGTGGGATTTTGGGGTGTCCCCGTGGATTCTGGGGGCTCCCCGTGGATTTGGGGGTGTCCATGTGGGATTTTGGGGCCTCCCCTCGGGATTCTGGGGGGTGTCCCCATGGATTTTGGGGGCTCCCCATGGATTTTGGGGGGTCCCCGTGGATTTGGGGGTGTCCATGTGGATTTTGGGGTGTCCCCGTGGGATTTTGGGGGAACCCTGTGGGATTTTTGGGGGTGTCCCCGTGGATTTTAGGAGCTCCCCCCGGGATTTTGGGGTGTCCCCGTGGATTCTGTGGGCTCCCCGTGGATTTTGGGGATCCCTGTGGGATTTTTGGAGGTGTCCCCGTGGATTTTAGGGGCTCCCGGTGGATTTTAGGGGTGTCCCCCATGGATTTTTGGGGATCTCCTGGGATTGGGGGGCGTTCCTGTGGGATTTTGGGGTCCCCTGTGGGATTTTGGGGGTGTCCATGTGGGATTTTGGGGGCTCCCCTCGGGATTCCGGGGGGTGTCCGTGGGATTTTGGGGGCTCCCCATGGATTTTGGGGTGTCCCCGTGGATTTTGGGGGGTGTCCCCCCGGGATTTTGGGGGGTCCCCGTGGATTTTGGGGGCTCCCCCCGGGATTTTGGGGGGTCCCCTGTGGGATTTTGGGGGTGTCCCCGTGGATTTTGGGGTGTCCATGTGGATTTTAGGGGCTCTCCCCGTGGATTTTGGGGTCCCCTGTGGGATTTCAGGGGGGGTCCCTTTGGGATTTCTGGGGGTCGCCATGGGATTTTGGGGGTCCCGTGGGATTTTGGGGGCTCCCCGTGGATTTTGGGGTGTCCCCGTGGATTTTAGGGGTGTTCCCCCCGGGATTTTAGGGGCTCCCCCGGGATTTTGGGGTGTCCCTGTGGATTTTGGGGGGTGTCCCGGTGGATTTTAGGGGTGTCCCCTGTGGATTTTGGGGATCTCCTGGCATTGGGGGGCGTTCCTGTGGGATTTGGGGATCCCCTCTGGGATTTCTGGGTGTCCCCATGGGATTTTGGGGTGTCCTGCTGGATTTTTGGGTGTTATCCTTGATTTTTAGGGATCAGCTGGGATTTTGGGGTGTCCCCGTGGATTTTGGGGGTTCCCCCTGGGATTTTGGGTGTCCCCTGTGGATTTTTGGGGATCTCCTGGGATTGGGGGCATCCCTGTGGGATTTTGGGGATCCCTGTAGGATTTCAGGGTCCCTGTGGGATTTTGGGTATCCCTGTGGAATTTTGGAGGGGTCCCTGTGGGATTTCGGGGATCCCTTTGGGATTTTAGGGATCCCTTTGGGATATCGGGGTCCCTTTGGGATTTTGGGGGATCCCTGTGGGATTTTGGGGTCCCTGTAGGATTTCGGGGGATCCCTGTGGGATTTTGGGATCCCTGTGGGATTTCGGGGTCCCTTTGGGATTTTAGGGATCCCTGTGGGATTTCGGGGGTCCCTTTGGGATTTCGGGGGTCCCTTTGGGATTTCGGGGATCCCTGTGGGATTTTGGGGGTCCCTTTGGGATTTCGGGGGTCCCTGTGGGATTTCGGGGGGGTCCCTTTGGGATTTTGGGGGTCCCTTTGGGATTTTGGGGGGTCCCTTTGGGATTTAGGGGGTCCCTGTGGGATTTTGGGATCCCCTGGGATTGGGGGGGTCCCTTTGGGATTTCGGGGTCCCTTTGGGATTTCGGGGATCCCTGTAGGATTTCGGGGTCCCTGTGGGATTTTGGGGTCCCTGTGGGATTTCGGGGGGTCCCTGTGGGATTTCGGGGATCCCTGTGGGATTTTAGGGATCCCTGTGGGATTTCGGGGTCCCCCCAGGGCCGTGGGCTGCATTTTCGGGGAGCTGCTGACGCTGTCGCCGCTGTTCCCGGGGGAGAACGACATCGAGCAGCTGTGCTGCGTGCTGCGCGCCCTGGGGACACCCAGCCCCCGCGACTGGCCGGTACTGGGGGCACTGGGAGCACTGGGGGGGACTGGGAGGGACTGGGAGGGACTGGGAGAGGGACTGGGAGAGGGACTGGGAGAGGGACTGGGAGGGACTGGGAGAGGGACTGGGACGGACTGGGAGGGACTGGGGGGGACTGGGAGAGGGACTGGGAGCACTGGGAGGGACTGGGAGGGACTGGGGGGGACTGGGAGAGGGACTGGGACGGACTGGGAGGGACTGGGGGGGACTGGGAGCACTGGGAGGGACTGGGATGGACTGGGAGAGGGACTGGGAGCACTGGGAGGGACTGGGAGGGACTGGGAGCACTGGGAGGGACTGGGAGGGACTGGGAGGGACTGGGAGCACTGGGGGGGACTGGTCTGTACCGGTCTATACTGGTTTATGCGGGTCCATACAGGTTTACACTGGTCCATACTGGTCCGTACTGGTCCATACTGGTTCACACTGGTTCCCGTCCCCCAGGAGCTGTCTGAGCTGCCCGATTTCCCCAAGCTGCGGTTCTGCCCATGGGCCTGTACTGACCTGCACTGGTTTATACTGGTCCATACTGGTTTATGCAGGTCCATGCAGGTTTTTGCTGGTCCATACTGGTCCATACTGGTTCACACTGGTTCCCATCCCCCAGGAGCTGGCAGAGCTGCCCGATTTCCCCAAGCTGCGGTTCCGGCCATGGGCCTGTACTGACCTGCACTGGTTTATACTGGTCCATACTGGTCCATACTGGTCCATACTGGTTCACACTGGTTCCCATCCCCCAGGAGCTGGCAGAGCTGCCCGATTTCCCCAAGCTGCGGTTCTGCCCATGGGCCCATACTGGTTTATACTGGTCTATACTGGTTTATGCAGGTCCATGCAGGTTTATACTGGTCTATACTGGTCCATACTGGTTTATGCAGGTCCATACTGGTCCATACTGGTCCATACTGGTTCACACTGGTTCCCGTCCCCCAGGAGCTGGCAGAGCTGCCCGATTTCCCCAAGCTGTGGTTCCGGCCATGGGCCTGTACTGGTCTATACTGGTTTATACTGGTCTGTACTGGCCCATACTGGTTTATACTGGTCTATACTGGTTTATGCAGGTCCATGCAGGTTTACACTGGTCCATACTGGTCCATACTGGTTTACACTGGTTCCCGTCCCCCAGGAGCTGGCAGAGCTGCCCGATTTCCCCAAGCTGCGGTTCCGGCCGCGGGCGGCGCCGCCGCTGGCGCTGCTGGTGCCGGGCGCTGAGCCCGCGGCGCTGGACCTGCTGCAGCAGCTGCTGCGCTACCGGGCACGGCTGCGGCCACGGGCACACCAGGTACCGGCAGCACTGGGGGCACTGGGAGGGACTGGGGGGACTGGGGGGACTGGGAGGGACTGGGAGGGACTGGGAACACTGGGGGGACTGGGAGCACTGGGGTACCCGTGATGGAGCCGTTGTCCTGCTGCATTACCGGGCACGGCTGCGCCCATGGGCACACCAGGTACCGGGAGCACTGGGGGCACTGGGAGCACTGGGAGGGACTGGGAACACTGGGAACACTGGGAGGGACTGGGGGGACTGGGAGGGACTGGGAGCACTGGGGTACCCGTGATGGAGCCGTTGTCCTGCTGCATTACCGGGCACGGCTGCAGTACTGGGAGTACTGGGGGGGACTGGGAGGGACTGGGAGAGACTGGGGGGGGGCTGGGAGGGACTGGGGGGACTGGGAGAGACTGGGGGGGACTGGGAGGGACTGGGGTACCCGTGATGGAGCCGTTGTCCTGCTGCGCTACTGGGCACGGCTGCAGTACTGGGAGTACTGGGGGGGACTGGGAGGGACTGGGGGGACTGGGGGGGGACTGGGAACACTGGGAGGGACTGGGGGGACTGGGAGGGACTGGGAGCACTGGGGGCACTGGGAGCACTGGGAGGGACTGGGAACACTGGGAGGGACTGGGAACACTGGGGGGACTGGGAGCACTGGGGTACCCGTGATGGAGCCGTTGTCCTGCTGCATTACCGGGCACGGCTGCGCCCATGGGCACACCAGGTATGGACTGGGAGGGACTGGGGGGGACTGGGAGGGACTGGGGGGGACTGGGGGGGACTGGGAGCACTGGGAGGGACTGGAGGGACTGGGAGGGACTGGGGGGAACTGGGAGCACTGGGGGGAACTGGGAGCACTGGAGGGAACTGGGAGGGACTGGGGGAATGGGGAACTGGGGTACCTGTGATGGAGCCGTTGTCCTGCATCACTACTGGGCACACCAGGTACTGGGAGCACTGGGGGGCACTGGGAGCACTGGGAGGGACTGGGAGGGACTGGAGGGAACTGGGAGGGACTGGGGGAATGGGGAACTGGGGTACCCGTGATGGAGCCGTTGTCCTGCTGCGCTACCGGGCACGGCTGTGACCCCGGGCACACCAGGTATGGACTGGGAGCACTGGGGGGGACTGGGAACACTGGGAGGGACTGGGGGGGACTGGGATGGACTGGGGGGAACTGGGAGCACTGGGGGGAACTGGGAGCACGGAAGGAATGGGGAACTGGGGTACCCGTGATGGAGCCGTTGTCCTGCTGCGCTACCGGGCACGGCTGCGGTACTGGGAGTACTGGGGGGGACTGGGGGGACTGGGGGGACTGGGGGGGGACTGGGAACACTGGGAGGGACTGGGAGAGACTGGGGGGGGCTGGGAGGGACTGGGGGGACTGGGGGGACTGGGGGAATGGGGAACTGGGGTACCCGTGATGGAGCCGTTGTCCTGCGTCACTACCGGGCACACCAGGTACTGGGAGCACTGGGGGGCACTGGGAGCACTGGGGGGCACTGGGGGGACTGGGAGGGACTGGGGGGACTGGGGTACCCCAGATTGGCTGCCCTGGACCTGCTGCAGCTGTCCCAGGTGTGTTTTTGGGGGGGTCCCAGGTGTGTTTGGGGGGTCCCAGGTGTGTTTTTGGGGGGTCCCAGGTGTGTTTGGTCCCAGGTGTGTTTTTGGGGGGGGTCTCAGGTGTATTTGGGGGTCTCAGGTGTGTTTGGGGAGGGGTCTCAGGTGTATTGGGGGGGGGTCTCAGGTGTATTGGGGGGGGTCCCGGGTGTATTTGGGGGTCCCGGGTGTATTTGGGGGCTCCCAGGTGTATTTGGGGGGTCCCGGGTGTGTTTTTGGGGGGTCTCAGGGACTGACAGCCCCAGAACCCTCATTGGGGGGGGGGTGGGGGTCACTCAGGCCCCTCCCCCCCCCATTTTTGGTGGTGTTTGGGGGTCCCCGCCCCCCCTGACGCCCCCTCCCCCCCAGGCCCTGCTCCACCCGTTCTTCTTCGGGCCCCAGGAGCTGAGCCCCCCCCCGGCCCCGGGGGGGCCCCGCGCGCCCCCCGAGTTCAGCCTGGACACGGCGCTGGAGCTGCCCCCCCGCGGGGCCCTGGGACCCCTCCCCGAAATGGGGGACCCCTGAGAGACCCCCAACCTGCCACTGCCCCCCCACGGGGCCCTGGGACCCCTGCCCAACATGGGGGACCCCTGAGAGACCCCCAAATGGGGGACCCCCACTGACCCCCCCCATTGACACCCTGGGACCCCTGCCCAAAATGGGGGATCCCTGAGAGACCCCCAACCTGCCACTGACACCCCCTGCGGGGCCCTGGGACCCCTCCCCAAAATGGGGGACCCCTGAGAGACCCCAACATGGGGGACCCCCACTGACCCCCCCCACTGACACCCTGGGACCCCTCCCCAATATGGGGGACCCCCATTGACACCACTCCAATGTGGGGGACCCCTGCCCAGCCTGGGAGACCCCCACTGACCCCTCCCCAATAGAGGGGACCCCCACTGACACCCCCATTGACACCCTGGGACCCCTCCCCAATGTGGGGGACCCCTGAGAGACCCCCAGGGGCCCTGGGACCCCTGCCCAATATGGGGGACCCCTGAGACCCCTCCCCAAAATGGGGACCCCCATTGACCCCCCAGGGGCCCCTGAGACCCCTGCCCAATGTGGGGACCCCCCCCGACCCCCCCCAGGGACCTGGGACCCCTCCCCAATATGGGGGACCCCCATGGAGCTCTGGGACCCCTCCCCAAATTGGGGACCCCCCCCTGCCCCTCCCCCCCCATCGATGACCCCTCCCCATTTTGGGGATCCCCAGGGGTCCCCGGGGGGGGCTCTGGGACCCCTCCCCACCATTGACCCCCCCGGATTTGGGGGGACCCCAGCCTCAAACCAGCGCCCCCAGGAGCAGCAAAAATGGGGAAAATCCCACCCAAAACCCCCGGATTTGGGGCCAAAACCTCGGATTTGGGGCCAAAACCTCGGATTTGGGGCGAAAACCTCGGATTTGGGCAAAAAACCTCGGATTTGGGGTGAAAACCTCGGATTTGGGGCCAAAACCTCGGATTTGGGGTGAAAACCTCGGATTTGGGCAAAAAACGTCGGATTTGGGGTCAAAAGCTCGGATTTGGGGTCAAAAGCTCGGATTTGGGGTGAAAACCTCGGATTTGGGGCCAAAACCTCGGATTTGGGCAAAAAACCGTCGGATTTGGGGTGAAAACCTCGGATTTGGGGTGAAAACCTCGGATTTGGGCAAAAAACCTCGGATTTGGGGTGAAAACCTCGGATTTGGGCAAAAAACCTCGGATTTGGGGTGAAAACCTCGGATTTGGGCAAAAAACCTCGGATTTGGGGTGAAAACCTCGGATTTGGGGCCGGAGCTGCAGCAGGAGATGAAAACCGCCCGGGTTGGAGCCAAAACCTCCAGATTGGAGCCCAAATCAGAGGTGAGGAGAGAAAAAAAATCTGAATTTTGGGGGCAGAAAATGTTGGGGTTTAGGGTGAAAATCCCTGAGTTTTGGTCCAAAATTCCGAATTTCAGGCTGCAAATTTCCCGTTTTAGAGGGGAAAAATTTCAGTTTTGCCTTGAAAATTCCGGATTTAGATGAAAACTCTCAGTTTCAGGTTAGAGCTGCTAAGTTTGGGTGAGGATTTGTGAGTTTTGGGTTCAAATTTGTGATTTTCAGCGGAAACATCCAATTTTTGGGGTGAGGATTTGTGAATTTTGGGTTCAAATTTGTGATTTTCAGCGGAAACTTCCAATTTTTGGGGTTGGTAATAGAAATTCCAGGCTGAAAATTCCAATTTTTTTTGGGTGGGAAACCTCCAGCTTTGGGGCAGAAAACGCCAAATTTGGAATAAAAAATAAAAAAAATAAATAGTAAATAATAAATAAATAAATAAATAAATAAATAAATAAATAAATAAATAAATAAATAAAATAATGAATAAATAAATAAATAAAATAAATAAATAAAACTTTGGTGCCAGAAATGAGAATTTTGAACCAAAAAAATCTCCCAGGTTCTGCCATTAAAGTCCAAATTCTCATTTTGGTGTCTGAAAGGCCCAATCTGGGAGTGAATTTCACAATTTTAGACCAAATTTTAGGGTAAAACACCCAAATTTGGGCCTCGGCTCCGTTTCTGCTGAAATCCCCAATTTTGTCTCCTAAAAATGCAAAATTTGGGGCTCCAATTTCCTGATTTGTTGCCCTAAAAAACCCCCAAAATTAGGAAAATCCCCATTTTGATGCCAACACTGGGAATTTCAGGCTGAAAATCCCAAACTTGGCCTGGAAATGCTGAATTTTACCCTGAAACCTCAAATTTTGGGCTGGAATTCCTGAACTTTGGTCCAAAGATGACAAATTTTAGGTTAAAAACCTGGAATTTGACTCCGAAATTCAAAATTTTGTTGCTGCCAACTCCATTTTTCCCTCAAAAATTGGCTTTTTTTGGGTTTATTAAGGGCTGAAAATGTCCAATTTGTGGCTCAAAATTCCCATTTTGCTGCTGAAAAAAGTGAATTTGAGGCTGAAAATCCCAAATTTTTACTTGACAGCCTCAAATTTCATGCCGCAAACCTCGGTTTTGGCCCAAAACTGCCATTTTCAAGGCATGAAAATCCTTATTTTTATTTTTTTTATTCCTTGAAACCTCAAATTTTGGGGCCAAAAATGCCAAATTTTCAGTTCAAACCCCCAATTGGCCTGAATTTGGGGTGAAAGCGCTGGAATTTGGGGTGTCAGGCCTGAATTTGGGGTGCCAGTGTGGAATTTGGGGTGCCAGGGCCTGAATTTGGGGTGAAAGTGCTGGAATTTGGGGTGTCAGGGCCTGAATTTGGGGTGCCAGTGGGGAATTTGGGGTGTCAGGGCCTGAATTTGGGGTGCCAGTGTGGAATTTGGGGTGTCAGGCCTGAATTTGGGGTGAAAGTGTGGAATTTGGGGTGCCAGGGCCTGAATTTGGGGTGTCAGGCCTGAATTTGGGGTGCCAGTGGGGAATTTGGGGTGTCCCTTCCGTTTTTGGGGTGTCAGTGTGGAATTCTGTCCCCGTTTTTGGGGTGTCTGTAGGGTTTTGGGGCCCCATTCCCCATTTTGGGGTGTCAGTGTGGAATTTGGGGCACCATTCTCAATTTTTGGGGCGCCATTCTCCATTTTTGGGACACCATTCCCCATTTTTGGGGCGCCATTCCTGGTTTTTGGGGGTGCCATCCCCCATTTTGGGGTGTCAGTGGAATTTGGGGCACCATTCCCCATTTTTTGGGGCACCATTCCCCATTTTGGGGTGCCATTCCCAATTTTTTGGGGTTCCATCCTCCATTTTTAGGGGGCTCCATCCCCCATTTTTTGGGGTTCCATTCCCGGATTTTTTGGGGTTCCATTCCCCATTTTTTGGGTGCCATTCCCGGATTTTTTGGGGTGCCATTCCCCATTTTTTAGGGGTGCCATCTCCCATTTTTGGGGGCACCATCTCCCTTTTTTGGGGTGCCATTCATGGTTTTGGGGTGCCATTCCCGGATTTTTGGGGTGCCATTCCTGGTTTTAGTGTGTCAGTGTGGAATTGGGGGTGCCATTCCCTGGTTTTGGGGTGCCATTATCCATTTTTGGGGTGCCATTCCCGGTTTTTGGGGTTCCATCCCCGATTTTTTTGGGGCGCCATTCCCCATTTTTTGGGGTGTCAGTGTGGAATTTGGGGTGAGCATCCCCCATTTTTTGGGGATCCATTCCCCATTTTTGGGGGTTCCATCCCCCATTTTTTGGGGGTTCCATCCCCCATTTTTTGGGGGTTCCATCCCCCATTTTTTGGGGCTCCATCCCCGGATTTTTTGGGGTGCACCATCCCCTATTTTGGGACACCATTCTCCATTTTGGGGGTGCCATTCCCCATTTTTTGGGGGTGTCATCCCCCATTTTGGGGTGCCAGTGTGGAATTTGGGGTGCCATCCCCCATTTTTTGTGGTTCCATTCTCCATTTTTGGGGGTGCCATTCCCAGTTTTTTTGGGGGCACCACCATCCCCCATTTTTGGGGGTGCCATTCATGGTTTTTGGGGTGCCATTGCCGGATTTTTGGGGTGCCATTCCTGGTTTTAGTGTGTCGGTGTGGAATTGGGGGTGCCATTCCCTGGTTTTGGGGTGCCATTATCCATTTTTGGGGTGCCATTCCCGGTTTTTGGGGTTCCCTCCCCATTTTTGGGGGTCCCATCCCCAATTTTTTTGGGGCACCATTCCCCATTTTTTGGGGTTCCATTCCCAGCTTTTTTGGGGATCCATTCCCAGTTTTTGGGGGTTCCATCCCCCATTTTTTGGGGCTCCATCCCCGGATTTTTTGGGGTGCACCATCCCCTATTTTGGGACACCATTCTCCATTTTGGGGGTGCCATTCCCCATTTTTTGGGGGTGTCATCCCCCATTTTGGGGTGCCAGTGTGGAATTTGGGGTGAGCATCCCCCATTTTTTGGGGTTCCATTCTCCATTTTTGGGGGTCATTCCCCATTTTGGGGGTGCCATTCCCAGTTTTTTTGGGGCACCATTCCCCATTTTTGGGGTTCCATCCCCGGATTTTTTGGTGGTGCCATCCCCCATTTTTGGGGGCGCCATTCTCCATTTTTGGGGTGTCAGAGTGGAATTTGGGGTGCCATCCCCCATTTTTGGGGCTGCCATTCCCCATTTTTTGAGGGCACCACCCCCCCATTTTTGGGGTTCCATCCCCCATTTTTTTGGGTGCCATCCCTCATTTTTGGGGCACCATTCCCGGATTTTTGGGGTGCCATCCCCCATTTTTTGGGGGGTTCCATCCCTCATTTTTTAGGTGCCATCCCCCATTTTTGGGGGCACCATTCCCCATTTTTGGGGGTGTCATCCCCCATTTTTGGGGTGCCGCTCCCCATTTTTGGGGGCACCATTCCCCATTTTTGGGGCGCCATTCCCGGTTCTGGTCTGTTCCCCCATTTTTGGGGGCACCATCCCCCAGTTCTTGGGGTTCCATCCCCGTTTTTTTGGGTGCAATTCCCATTTTTTGGGGCACCATTCCCAGATTTTTGGGGCTGCCATTCCCCATTTTTTGAGGGCACCACCCCCCATTTTTGGGGTTCCATCCCCGGATTTTTTGGTGCTGCCATCCCCCATTTTTGGGGTGCCATCCCCCATTTTTTTAGGGTGCCATCCCCCCATTTTTGGGGTTCCATCCCCATTTTTTTAGGGTGCCATCCCCGGTTTTTTTAGGGTGCCATCCCCCATTTTTGGGGTTCCATCCCCCATTTTTTTAGGGTGCCATCCCCCGGTTTTTTAGGGTGCCATCCCCCATTTTTTGAGGGCACCACCCCCCATTTTTGGGGTTCCATCCCCCGGTTTTTTAGGGTGCCATCCCCCATTTTTGGGGCGCCATCCCCCATTTTTGGGGTGCCATCCCCCGTTTTTTTGGGTGCCATCCCCCATTTTTGGGGCTGCCATTCCCCATTTTTTTAGGGTGCCATCCCCCATTTTTTTAGGGTGCCATGCCCCATTTTTGGGGTTCCATCCCCGGTTTTTTTAGGGTGCCATCCCCCATTTTGGGATGCCATTCCCCATTTTTTAGGGTGCCATCCCCCATTTTTGGGGTTCCATCCCCCATTTTTTTAGGGTGCCATCCCCCATTTTTGGGATGCCATTCCCCATTCTTTGAGGGCACCATTCCCGGATTTTTGGGGTTCCATCCCTGGTTTTTTTAGGGTGCCATCCCCCATTTTTTGAGGGCACCATCCCCGGTTTTTTTAGGGTGCCACCCCCCATTTTTGGGGCTGCCATTCCCCATTTTTAGGGTTCCATCCCCCATTTTTTTAGGGTGCCATCCCCCGGTTTTTTAGGGTGCCATCCCCCATTTTTGGGGCTGCCATTCCCCATTTTTTTAGGGTGCCATCCCCCCATTTTTGGGGTTCCATCCCCCCATTTTTTTAGGGTGCCATCCCCCATTTTTGAGGGCACCATCTCCCCATTTTTGGGGTGCCATCCCCCATTTTTGGGATGCCATTCCCCATTCTTTGAGGGCACCATCCCCCATTTTTGGGGTTCCATCCCCCGGTTTTTTAGGGTGCCACCCCCCCATTTTTGGGGCACCATCCCCCATTTTTGGGGTTCCATCCCCCGGTTTTTTTAGGGTGCCATGCCCCATTTTTGGGGTTCCATCCCCCGGTTTTTTTAGGGTGCCATCCCCCGGTTTTTTAGGGTGCCACCCCCCATTTTTGGGGCTGCCATTCCCCATTTTTTGAGGGCACCATCCCCCATTTTTTTAGGGTGCCATCCCCCCATTTTTAGGGTGCCATCCCCCGGTTTTTTAGGGTGCCATCCCCCATTTTTGGGGCTGCCATTCCCCATTTTTTTAGGGTGCCATCCCCCATTTTTAGGGTGCCATCCCCCGGTTTTTTTAGGGTGCCATGCCCCATTTTTGGGGTGTCCCCCGCCCCGGCCCTGCCCCCGCTCTGGCCGGAGCTGATAAGGCCCCGGCCCCGCCCGCCCCCCCCAGCAACCGCCGTGGCCCCAGGATCTGATAAGGCCTTATCAGCCCCCGGCAGCCCCGGGGCCGTTACCGCCCCCCCGGCCCTGCACCCCAAAACCCAGAACGCCCCAAAATCCCCCAAAACGCCCCAAAAATCCCCAAAATCCCCCAGGCCCCGCAGGCCCCACAGCGCCAGGTGAGCCCTGCCCCCCCCCAACCCCCCCAGGGCCCCCCCAAAGGTTTTGGGGTGTCCAAAGGGGGGGGGGGGGGAGGGGCAGGGGTGGGGTCCTGGAGCCCCTCCCACCGTTCCCCCCCCCCCCCAGTGTCCGTCCGTCTGTCCGGGCGGGACAGGGACAGAGGGACAGGGACGGACGGACAGGGACGGACACGGCGGCTCCAGGTCAGGGACCCCCCCCCCCCCGGGTTTGGGGGTTCAGGGGGGTCCGGGGGGGGAGGGGACCCCAAAAAGGCCCCCCGGGGGTGGGGGAGAGGGGTCGGGGGGGGGTTGGGGGTTTGGGACCCCCCCAGTTTGGGGATTTTGGGGGTGCCCGGTTTGGGGGTTCCCAGGGGTTTGGGGGTCCCAGGTTTGGGGATTTTGGGGTTTTTGGGGTCCCAGGTTTGGAGATTTTGGGGTTTCAGGGTTTGGGGGTCCCCAGGGGTTTGGGACCCCCTGATTTGGGGTTTGGGGGTCCCCAGTTTGGGGATTTTGGGGTTTGGGGGTTTCAGGGTTTGGGGATTCCCAGGGGTTTGGGGGTCCCAGGTTTGGGGTTTTTGGGGGTTTTGGGGGTTTTGGGGTCCCAGGTTTGGGTGCCCAGTTTGGAGATTTTGGGGGTGCCCAGTTTGGGGGTCCCCAGGGGTTTGGGACCCCCCAATTTGGGGATTTTGGGGGTGCCCAGTTTGGGGATTTTGGGGTTTGGGGGCGCTTGGTTTGGGGGTTTTGGGGTTTCAGGGTTTGGGGGTTCCCAGAGGTTTGGGACCCCCCAGTTTGGGGATTTTGGGGTTTGGGGGTGCCCAGTTTGGGGGTTTGGGGGTTTCGGGTGTTTGGGGGTCCCCAGTTTGGGGTTTTTGGGGTTTTTGGAGTTTGGGGGTCCCAGGTTTGGAGATTTTGGGGTTTGGGGGTTCCCAGGGGTTTGGGACCCCCCAGTTTGGCGATTTTGGGGTTTGGGGGCCCTGGTTTGGGGGTTTCGCGTGTTTGGGGGTTCCAGGTTTGGGGGTTTCGGGGTTTTTGGGGATTTTGGGGTTTGGGATCCCCAGTTTGGGGGTTCCCAGGGGTTTGGGGTCCCCAGTTTGGGTTGGTCAGAGTTTGGGGATTTGGGGGTTTGGGGCTTCGGGGATTTTGGGGTCTGGGGCTCCCCAGTTTGGGGTGGTCAGGGTTTGGGGGTTCCCAGGCGTTTTGGGATCCCAAATTTGGGGGTTTGGGTGTCCCCACTTTGGGGACTTTGGGGGTTTGGGGGCACCCGGGGGTTTGGGGGTTCACAGGGGTTTTGGGACCCCCTAATTTGGAGATTTTGGGGTTTGGGGGTTCCCAGTTTGGGGATTTTGGGGTTTGGGGATCTCCGGTTTGGGCATTTCAGGGTTTGGGGCCCCCCATTTTGGGGATTTCAGAGTTTGGGGGTCCCCAGGGCTCCGTGGGAGGATTTTTGGGGTGCGGCTGTGACCCGCAGGGGTTGGGGACCCCCAAATCCCCATTTGGGAGTCCTGGGGGTCCGGGGGTGACTGGGGGGCATTGGGGGCTTTGGGGTCACGCAGGAACTTTGGGGTGCTCATGTGGGATCCCACAGGGGTTTTGGGGTGCAGATCTGGGATCCCACAGGGGTTTTGGGGTGCTGGTTTGGGATCCCACAGGGGTTTTTGGGGTGCTGACCTGGGGGCTCTCTGCAGGCACCCCCTGTAGATTTGGGGTCCCACAGGATTTTGGGGTTTTTGGGGTGCTGACCTGGGGTTTTTGGGGTGCTGGTCTAGGGTCCCAGAGGGGTTTTTGGGGTGCTGATTTGGGTTTTTGGGGTCCCAGAGGTGTTTTTGGGGCGCTGCTTTGGGGTTTTTGGGGTGCTGCCCTGGGCTCTCTCTGCAGGCTCCCCCCGTGCCGGTTTTGGGGTCACTCAGGGGTTTTTGGGGCGCTGCTTTGGGGTTTTTGGGGTGCTGATCTGGGGTCTGTCTGCAGGCACACCCTGTGCCGGTTTTGGGGCGCTGCTCTGGGGGTTTTGGGGCACTGACCTGGGCTTTTTGGGGTGCTGATTGGGGTTTTTGGGGCGCTGACCTTGGCTCTCTCTGCAGGCTCCCCCCGTGCCGGTTTTGGGGTCCCAAAGGGGTTTTTGGGGTCCCAGAGGTGTTTTTGGGTGCTGATTTGGGTTTTTGGGGCGCTGATTTGGTGTTTTTGGGGTGTTGATTTGGTGTTTTTGGGGTGTTGATTTGGTGTTTTTGGGGCGCTGATTTGGGTTTTGGGGTGTTGATTTGGTGTTTTTGGGGCGCTGATTTGGGTTTTTGGGGTGTTGATTTGGTGGTTTTGGGGTGCTGATTTGGGTTTTGGGGTGTTGATTTGGTGTTTTTGGGGTGCTGATTTGGGTTTTTGGGTGCTGCCCTGGGCTCTCTCCGCAGGCTCCCCCGTGCCGGTTTTGGGGTCCCCCATGGAGTTTGTGACGCTGGGGGGGCCGGAGGGGCCCCCCCCGTTCCCGGACGAGGCCGGGCCCTTCCTGGGGCTGGGGGCGCCCGAGGGGCTGGAGCCGGGGGGGCTGCTGGGGCCCCTCCCCCCCGCGCCAGGTACCCCGGGTCACCCCTGGGTCACCCCAATGTCACCCCCGGGTCACCCCAATGTCACCCCTGGGTCACCCCTGGGTCACCTGTGTCACCCCAATGTCACCCCCGGGTCACCCCAATGTCACCCCTGGGTCACCCCTGGGTCACCTGTGTCACCCCAATGTCACCCCAATGTCACCTGGGTCACCCCAAGTCACCCCCTGTGTCACCCCAAGGTCATCCCCTGTGTCACCCCTGGGTCACCCCAATGTCACCCCCTGGGTCACCCCTGTGTCACCTGGGTCACTGTGTCACCCCAATGTCACCCCAATGTCACCCCCTGTGTCACCCCCGGGTCACCCCTGTGTCACCTGTGTCACTGTGTCACCCCCTGGGTCACCCCAATGTCACTCTCTGTGTCACCTCTGGGTCACCCCTGTGTCACCCCCTGGGTCACCCCCCTGTGTCACCCCGTGTCATCCTCATGTCACCCCTGTGTCACACCCGGGTCACCCCTGGGTCACCCTGTGTCACCCCCTGTGTCACCTGTGTCACCCCTGTCACCCCCGGGTCACCCCCTGTGTCACCCCCGGGTCACCCCTGGGTCACCCCTGGGTCACCCCCAGGTCACCCCAATGTCACCCCTGGGTCACCCCTGGGTCACCCCCGGGTCACCCCTGGGTCACCCCAATGTCACCCCCGGGTCACCCCTGGGTCACCCCTGGGTCACCCCCGGGTCACCCCAATGTCACCCCAATGTCACCCCTGTGTCACCCCAAGGTCATCCCCTGGGTCACCCCTGGGTCACCCCCTGTGTCACCCCTGGGTCACCCCTGGGTCACCTGGGTCACCCCTGTGTCACCCCAATGTCACCCCCTGTGTCACCCCTGGGTCACCCCTGTGTCACCCCCGTGTCACCCCCTGTGTCACTGTGTCACCCCTGTGTCACCCCCCCGTGTCACCTGTGTCACTGTGTCACCCCAATGTCACCCCCTGTGTCACCCCCGGGTCACCCCTGTGTCACCTGTGTCACTGTGTCACCCCCTGTGTCACCCCAATGTCACCCCCCTGTCACCCCTGGGTCACCCCTGGTCACCCCCGGTCACCCCGTGTCACCCCAATGTCACTCTCTGTGTCACCCCAATGTCACCCCTGTGTCACCCCCGGGTCACCCCTGTGTCACCCCAATGTCACCCCCTGTGTCACCTGTGTCACCCCTGTCACCCCAATGTCACCTGTGTCACTGTGTCACCCCCCTGTCACCCCTGGTCACCCCCGGTCACCCCCTGTGTCACCCCAATGTCACTCTCTGTGTCACCTCTGGGTCACCCGTGTGACCCCCTGTGTCACCCCCGTGTCACTGTGTCACCCCCTGTGTCACCCCAATGTCACCCCAATGTCACCCCCTGGGTCACCCCAATGTCACCCCAATGTCACCCCCTGGGTCACCCCCTGTGTCATCCTCATGTCACCCCTGTGTCACCCCCGGGTCACCCCCAATGTCACCCCTGTGTCACTCCCTGTCACACCCAGGTCACCCCTGGGTCACCCTGTGTCACCCCAATGTCACCCCAATGTCACCCCCTGTGTCACTGTGTCACCCCCGTGTCACCCCTGTCACCCCCCTGGGTCACCCCCTGTGTCACCCCCAATGTCACCCCCAATGTCACCCCCTGGGTCACCCCTGGGTCAGCTGGGTCACCCCAATGTCACCCCTAGGTCACCCCTGTGTCACCTGGGTCACCCCCGGGTCACCTGTGTCACAGTGTCACCCCCCGGGTCACCCCCAATGTCACCTCTGGGTCACCCCCTGTGTCACCCCTGGGTCACCCCCCGGGTCACCCCCAATGTCACCCCTGGGTCACCCCCTGTGTCACCCTCATGTCACCCCCAGGTCACCCCTGTGTCACTGTGTCACCCTGTGTGTCACCCCCGGGTCACCCCCAGGTCAAGCCCAGGTCACCCCCCATGTCACCCCTGTGCCACCCCCTGTGTCATCCCCATGTCACCCCCCCCGTGTCACCTGGATCACCTGTACCTGTGTCACCCCCCCGTGTCACCTGGGTCACCTGTACCTGTGTCACCCCCCCGTGTCACCCCCTGTGTCACCCCCTGTGTCACCTGTGTCCTCCCTGTCCCTTCAGTCCCCCCCTGTCCCCAGTGTCCCCTCTGTCCCCTCTGTCCCCCCGGCCGTGTCCCCCATGTCCCTCCATCCTCCTTGTCCCCAGTGTCCCCGCACGTGTCCCTGTGCCCCTTCCCCAGTGTCCCCAGTGTCCCCAATGTCCCCAATGTCCCCCTGAGCCACCCCTCACCGCTGTCCCTCCATTTCCCCCGTGTCCCCAATGTCCCCCCTCTGTCCCTGATGTCCCCAATCAATGCCACCCTGTCCCCCTCTGTCCCTGATGTCCCCCCATGTCCTCAATGCCCTCCCCTGTGTCCCCATTGTCCCCCGTGTCCCCATGCCCCACCATCCCTGCTGTCCCCCTGTCCCTGATGTCCCTGTGTCCCTCCAATGTCTCCACTGTCCCCAATGTCCCCTCAATGCCCCCCCATGTCCCCCCTGTCCCTAATGTCCCTGGTGTCCCCAATGTCCCCCCTGTCCCTGATCTCCCCCACAATGACCCCAATGTCCCCAGGCCGGCTGTCCCTGGTGCCCTGGGCTGAGGGGGAGTCCCTGGTGTCCCTGGTGTCCCCCCAATGTCCCCAATGTCCTCAGTGTCCCTGGTGTCCCCAATGTCCCCTCAGTGTCCCCCCTGTCCCCAGGCCGGCTGTCCCTGGTGTCCCCAATGTCCCCAATGTCTCCAGGCCGGCTGTCCCTGGTGTCCCCAATGTCCCCACTGTCCCCAGGCCGGCTGTCTCTGGTGCCCCAGGCTGAGGGGGGTCCCTGGTGTCCCTGGTGTCCCCCCAATGTCCCCAATGTCCCCTCAGTGTCCCCAATGTCCCCTCAATGTCCCCAATGTCCCCAGGCCGGCTGTCCCTGGTGCCCTGGGCTGAGGGGGGGTCCCTGGGGGGTCCCTCCTGGCCCCCTCCCCCCCCGGAGCCCCCCCGGTTCCTGGAGCTGCTGCAGCCCCCCCGGAGCCCCCCCCCCGCGGGACCCCCCCTGCTGCCCCCCCCGGGAGCCCCGAACTGCGGTGAGAGACTGGGGGGGACTGGGGGGGACTGGGAATGGGACTGGGATAAACTGGGAATGGGACTGGGGGGGACTGGGGGGGACTGGGATGGACTGGGGGGGACTGGGATAAACTGGGAATGGGACTGGGGGGGACTGGGGGGGACTGGGAATGGAACTGGGAATGGGACTGGGATGGACTGGGATGGACTGGGGGGGACTGGGAATGGGACTGGGGGGGACTGGGATGGACTGGGAATGGGACTGGGAATGGGACTGGGATGGACTGGGATAAACTGGGATAAACTGGGATGGACTGGGGGGGACTGGGATGGACTGGGATGGACTGGGATGGACTGGGATGGACTGGGGGGGACTGGGAGGGACTGGGATAAACTGGGGGGGACTGGGAATGGGACTGGGATGGACTGGGGGGGACTGGGATGGACTGGGAATGGGACTGGGAGAGACTGGGATGGGACTGGGATAAACTGGGATAAACTGGGAGAGACTGGGAATGGGACTTGGGGGGACTGGGATCAAACTGTGGTGAGACTGGGGGCACTGGGAGGGACTGGGGGGGGCTCACTGGGGTGCACTGGTTCATACTGGGATGCACTGGGAAGCAAACTGGGGTTGTACTGGTTTATAGTGGAGCTAATTCTGATCCAGACTGGGGCACAGACTGGTTTGTGTTGGCTTGTACTGGTTTATACTGGCCCATACTGGTTTATACTGGTGCACGATATCCTATGGTGGTCTCTATGGCTTATACTGGTCCGTACTGGTCTATACTGGTCCATACTGGTTTATACTGGTGTAGGATATGCCATAGCAGTCTGTACTGGTTTATACTGGTCAGTGCTGGTTTATACTGGTGCAGGATATCCTATGGTGGTCTCTATGGTTTATACTGGTCCATACTGGTTTATACTGGTGTAGGATATGCAGTAGTGGTCTGTACTGGTTTATACTGGTGCTTGCTGTTCCATAGTGGTCTGTACTGGTTTATACTGGTCTGTACTGGTCTGTACTGGTTTGTACTGAGCAGAAAGTCTGAACTTTGGGGGGTACTGTGGGGGTGCTGCCCTCTGGTGGTCTGTAGTGGTTTATACTGGGCCATACTGGTCTGTACTGGTCCGTACTGGTCCGTACTGGTCTGTATGTGTCCATACTGGTCCGTACTGGTGCAGACTGGTCCCTAGTGTCCCATACTGGTTCTTATTGGTCCATACTGGTCCTCACTGGCCCTCACTGGCCCATACTAGTTCTCACCAGTCAATACTGGTCCGTAATGGTCCTTACTGGTCTGTACTGGTCTGTATGGGTCCATACTGGTCCATACTGTCTCATACTGGTCCTTACTGGTCCGTGCTGGCCCGTACTGGCCCTTACTGGTCAATACTGTCCCGTACTGTCCCGTACTGTCTCATACTGGTCCATACTGGTCCGTACTGGTCCTTACTGGTCTGTACTGGTCTGTTTGCGTCCATACTGGTCCTTACTGTCCCATATTGGTCCATACTGGTCCTTACTGGTCCATGCTGGTCAATACTGTCCCATACTGTCCCGTACTGGTTTTTACTGGTCCATACTGGTCCTTACTGGTCCGTGCTGGTCCGTACTAGTCCATACTGTCCCATACTGGTCCTTACTGGTCCTTACTGGTCTATACTGTCCCATATTGTCCCATACTGGTCCTTACTGGTCCATGCTGGTCAATACTGTCCCATACTGTCCTGTACTGGTTTTTACTGGTCCATACTGGTCTGTACTGGTCCATGCTGGTCCTTACTGGTCCATGCTGGTCCATACTGTCCCGTACTGGTTTTTACTGGTCCATACTGCTCTGTACTGGTCCATACTGGTCCGTACGGGTCCATACTGGTCCATACTGTCCCATACTGGTCCATGCTGGTCCATGCTGGTCAATACTGTCCCGTACTGTCCCGTACTGGTTTTTACTGGTCCATACTGTCCTGTACTGGTCCATACTGGTCCGTACGGGTCCATACTGGTCCATACTGTCCCGTACTGGTCCATACTGGTCTATACTGTCCCATATTGGTCCATGCTGGTCCTTACTGGTCCATGCTGGTCAATACTGTCCCGTACTGGTTTTTACTGGTCCATACTGGTCCTCACTGGGCAGAGGCGCGCGAGTGCGTGAACTGCGGGGCGACGGCGACGCCGCTGTGGCGCCGGGACGGCACCGGGCACTACCTGTGCAACGCCTGCGGGCTGTACCACCGGCTGAACGGGCACAACCGGCCCCTGATCCGCCCCAAGAAGCGCCTGGTGAGAGCCCAGACACCCCAAACACAGCCCAAACACGCACCCCAAAAACAGCCCAAACACAGCCCAAAACCAGCCCAAAACCAGACCCCAAAAACTGACCCCAAAAACAGCCCAAACACAGCCCAAACACGCACCCCAAAAACAGACCCCAAAAACTGACCCCAAAAACAGACCAAACACAGCCCAAACACGCACCCCAAAACACACCCCAAACACGCACCCCAAAACACACCCCAAACACAGCCCAAACACGCACCCCAAAAACTGACCCCAAAAACAGACCAAACACACCCCAAACACAGCCCAAATACGCACCCCAAAAACAGACCCCAAAAACTGACCCCAAAAACAGACCAAACACACCCCAAACACAGCCCAAACACACCCCAAACACGCACCCCAAAACACACCCCAAACACAGCCCAAACACGCACCCCAAAAACTGACCCCAAAAACAGACCAAACACACCCCAAACACAGCCCAAATACGCACCCCAAAAACAGACCCCAAAACACACCCCAAACACACCCCAAACACAGCCCAAACACACACACCCCAAAACCACCCCAAAAACAGACCCCAAAACCAGCCCAAAAACACACCCCAAAAACACGCCCCAAAAACATGCCCCAAACACAGCCCAAACACACACCCCAAAAACAGACCCCAAAAACAGACCCCAAAAACATGCCCCAAACAGGCCCCAAAACCAGCCCCAAAACACACCCCAAAAACAGACCCCAAACACAGCCCAAACACACACCCCAAAAACATGCCCCAAACAGGCCCCAAAACCACACCCCAAACACGCCCCAAACACAGCCCAAAACCGCCCCAAACACACCCCAAACATGCCCCAAACACACCCCAAAAACACCCCAAAAACACACCCCAAAACCACACCCCAAAACCACCCCAAAACCAGACCCCAAACACACCCCAAACACACCCCAAAACACACCCCAAAACACACCCCAAAAACACGCCCCAAACACCCCAAAACACACCCCAAAAACACCCCAAACACGCCCCAAAAACAGACCCCAAAAACACGCCCCAAAAACACGCCCCAAACACACCGCAAACACACCCTGGGACCCCAAATACACCCCAGGCATCCCAAATACACCCCAAAAACACCCGGGGACCCCAAAACCACCCCAAAATAACCCTGGGAAACCCCAAATACATCCGGACACCCCAAAAATACTCCAAAACCACCCCAGGACCCCAAAAACACCCCGGGACCCAAATACACCCCAAAACCATCCCAAAAACACCCCGGGGAGCCCAAATAACCCTGGGCACCCCAAAATAACCCCTGGGACCCCAAAATAACCCAGTGGAACCCCAAATACACCTGGGGAACCCCAAAACCACCCTGGGGACCCCAAATTCCCCTAAACCCCTCCTCACATCCCAAATCCCCCTCGAGTCCCTCCCAGCTACGCCCCCAAACCCCACAAATCCCCCCAAAACCCCACAAATCCCCCAAAACCCCACAAATCCCCCCGAAACCCCACAAATCCCCCCAAAACTCCTCAAATCCCCCCAAAACTCCCTCAAGTCCCCCCCAAATTCCCCTCTAATGTCTGCCAGTCCCCCAAATCCCCCAAAATCCCCTTTTAGTCCCCCCAACCCCTCCAAATCACCCCAAATCCCCCCCTCGTTTCCCCCCAAACCCTCTCCAAATCACCCCAAACCCTTCCTTACACCCTAAACCCCCTTAAATCCCCCCAAATCCCCCTTCTCCCCAAAAAGGCTCCCCAAATCCCCCCAAAACCTTCCTTACACCTTAAATCCCCCCAAATCCACCCCAAACCCCCCTCTGCCACCCCCAAATGCTCTCTCAGTGCCCCAAACCCCTCTCAGTGCCCCTAAATCCCCTCTGACGCCCCCAAATCCCCTCTCAGTGCCCCCAAATCCCCTCTCAGTGCCCCTAAATCCCCTCTGCCCCCCCCAAATCCCCTCTCAGTGCCCCCAATCCCATCTCAGCCCCCCAATCCCCCCTCTGTCCCCCCAAATCCCCTCTCAGTGCCCCCAAATCCCCTCTCAGACCCCCAAACCTCCTCTGCCCCCTCAAATCCCTTCTCAGAGCCCCCAATCCCCTCTCAGTGCCCCCAATCCCCTCTCAGTGCCCCTAAACCCCCTCTGCCCCCCCAAATCCCTTCTCAGTGCCCCCAGTCCCATCTCAGTGCCCCCAAACCCTCTCTGCCCCCCCAATCCCCTTTACCCCTCTCAAATCCCTTCTCAGTGCCCCTAAACCCCCTCTCAGTGCCCCCAAACCCCCTCTGCCCCCCAGTCCCCTCTCTGTGCCCCCCAATCCCCTCTCAGACCCCCAAACCCCCTGGTTTACCCAACCCCCTGTCCCAGCTGGTGAGCAAACGCGCCGGCACCGTCTGCAGCAACTGCCAGACCAGCACCACCACGCTGTGGAGGCGCAGCCCCCGCGGGGACCCCGTCTGCAACGCCTGCGGGCTGTACTACAAACTGCACCGGGTGAGGCACCCCAAAACCACCCCAAAATATCCCTAAAATATCCCAAAATATCCCCAAAATATCCCTGAGATACCCCACACCCCGTCTGCAACGCCTGCGGGCTGTACTACAAACTGCACCGGGTGAGGGACCCCAAAACATCCCTAAAACCACCCCAAAATATCCCAAAATATCCCAAAATATCCCTGAGATACCCCACACCCCGTCTGCAACGCCTGCAGCCTCTACTACAAACTGCACCGGGTGAGGGACCCTAAAACATCCCTAAAACCACCCCAAAATATCCCTAAAATATCCCTAAAATATCCCAAAATATCCCCAAAATATCCCAAACCCCGTCTGCAACGCCTGCGGCCTCTACTACAAACTGCACCAGGTGAGGGACCCCAAAATATCCCAAAATATCCCTAAAACATCCCTAAAGTATCCCTAAAATATCTCTAAAACATCCCTAAAATATCCCTAAAATATCCCTGAATATCCCAAAATATCCCCAAAATATCCCAAAATATCCCCGAGATATCCCACACCACGTCTGCAACGCCTGTGGCCTCTACTACAAACTGCACCGGGTGAGGGACCCCAAAACCACCCCAAAATATCCCAAAATATCCCTAAAATATCCCTAAAATATCCCTAAAGCATCCCTAAATATCCCAAAATATCCCTGAGATATCCCAAACCCTGTGTGCAACACCTGTGGCTTGTACTACAAACTGCACTGGGTGAGGGACCCCAAAACCACCCCAAAATATCCCTAAAATATCCCAAAATATCCCTAAAATATCCCTGAGATACCCCACACCCCGTCTGCAATGCCTGTGGCCTCTACTACAAACTGCACCGGGTGAGGGACCCCAAAATAACCCTAAAATATCCCCAAATATCCCTAAAATATCCCTGAGATATCCCAAAATATCCCCAAAATATCCCCAAAATATCCCAAAATATCCCGAAAATATCCCAAACCCCGTCTGCAATGCCTGCGGGCTCTACTACAAACTGCACCGGGTGAGGGACCCCAAAACATCCCTAAATATCCCCTAAATATCCCAAAATATCCCCAAAATATCCCTGAGATACCCCACACCCCGTCTGCAACGCCTGCGGGCTGTACTACAAACTGCACCGGGTGAGGGACCCCAAAACCACCCCAAAACCACCCCAAAATATCCCAAAATATCCCTAAAACACCCCAAAAGATCCCTAAATATCCCTAAACCACCCCAAGATACCTGTAAAACATCCCTGAAACATCCCTAAAATGCCCCTAAAATATCCCTAAAACCCCCCAAACCCCAATCCCTGTGGGCTGTGCTACGAACTGCACCGGGTGAGAGACCCCAAAACCACCCTGAAATGTCCCTAAAACCCCCCAAAACATCCCCGAGTCACCCCAAAACCGGGCCAGGACATCCCAAACCCCCAAATCCCCCCGGTTCAAGGGGGGAGATGGGGCCTGGGGGGGAATTTTTGGGCGCCCGTCACTGATGGGGGTGGGGGTCCAAGACATCACCCCCAGATTTTGGGACCCCTGGATTTGGGGACCACCCCCGGCTTTCAGGATCCACCCCCAGATTTTGGGACCACCCCGGACTGGGGACCCCCCTCCCCGGGGTTTGGGATTCTTGGCTCGGATTTGGGGTCTTCCCCAGATTTGGGGAATCCCCCAAATTTCAGGATCCCCCCTGGATTTTGGGACCACCCTGGAGTTGGGAATCCCCTCCCCCGGGTTTTGGGAGCCCTGGCCTGGATTTTGGGATGCCCCTGGATTTGGGGACACCCCCGGGATTTGGGGAATCCCCCTGGATTTTGGGACCACCCTGGATTTGCTGACCCCTCTCGCCCGGGTTTTGGGACCTCGGCTCAGATTTGGGGACCCCCCCCAGATTTCGGGACCCCCCCTGGATTTCAGGACCCACCTGGATTTCAGGACCACCTCCCTGGATTTGGGGACCCCTGGCTCAGATTATGGGACCTGCCCTGGGTTTGGGGACCCCCGCCAGATTTTGGGACCTGCCCTGGGTTTGGGGACCCCTGGCTCAGATTATGGGACCTGCCCTGGGTTTGGGGACCCCCCCCCCCAGGTTTGGGGACCCCTGGCCCGGATTTTGGGACCCCCCCCGTTTTGGGGCCCCCCCTAACCCGTTCCCCCCCTCGCCAGGTGAACCGGCCGCTGACGATGCGCAAGGACGGGATCCAGACCCGCAACCGCAAGGTCTCGGCCAAGGGCAAGAAGCGGCGCCAGGGGGGGGGCGCCGGCCCCGGGGGGGTCCCCGAAACCTCGGCGGGGCCCCCCCTGCCCCCCCCCGCGCCCCCCCAGCCCCCCCCCGAGGACCCGGCCGCGCTCTTCGCCCTCGGGCCGCTCGTCCTGTCCGGGCACCTGCTGCCCTTCCCCGCCCCCGCCGGGCCCTTCCTGGGGGGCGAATTCGGGGCCGCCCCCGGCGCGGCGCCCCCCGGGCTCAGCCCGCAGCTCTAACGGGGGGGGGGGGGTCCCCAATACAGTTTGGTACCGACAGAGCCCGGCTCAGCCTCGTTCTTTGGGGGGGGGAAATGGGGGGGGCGTGTTCACCTGCGGGGTGCGGGCGGTGTTTGGGGGAACCATAAAAATTCATATTAAAGAGGCTCCCCCACTGTGGGCAACGAATGGTTGGGCCCAAGATGGCGGCCTCCATGGGGCATGGGCAATATGGCGGTGCCCCGAGCACAAACAACATGGCGGCCTCCATGGGGCATGGGCAATATGGCGGCCCCCCGAGCACAAACAACATGGCGGCCTCCATGGGGCATGGGCAATATGGCGGCCCCCCCGAGCACAAACAACATGGCGGCCTCCATGAGCACAGCCAACATGGCCGCCTCCATGAGCACAACCAATATGGCGGCCTCCTGAGCACAACCAACATGGCGCCCCCCGCCATCACCACAGCCAATATGGCGGCCTCCATGAGCAAAACCAATATGGCCGCCCCCACGAGCACAGGCAACATGGCAACCCGTAAAGCGGTGGCCCCGCCCCACATTGGGCCCCGCCCCCAATTGGACCACGCCTCTCCCTGAGCCCCGCCCCGTTAAGCCCCGCCCCGCTGTTCGCGAGTCCACGCCCCAGGCGTGACCAAACCACACCCCCTCATGGCCCCGCCCCTTACTCTCGCTCCTGCCCCGCCCGCCCTTGACGTCATCACGGCGCGCCTCGCGCCAGCGTCGCGCGGGGCTGCAGGTGAGTGAGGCGGCTCCGGCTCCGCCCGGGACCCCCGAACCCCCCCGGGACCCCCGAACCCCCCCGAGCCCTCCCGGGACTCCCCGGCACCCCCGGAGCCCCTCAGGAGCTCCCGGCCCCGTCCCCGCCCCCCCGCCCTCCGGCCCCGTTTGTTTCCCGCCCGCCCCGCCCCCGCTGTGCCGGCCCCGCCCCGGCTCTGCCCCGCCCCGTGTCCCCCCCAGTCCCCGCACGGTGGCCCCCGGTGTCCCCAAACCCGCGTCCATCCCAGGCTCTCGGTGTCCCGCCCCTTCCCCGTGTCCCCTCCCCCGCTGTCCCCCGGTGTCCCCCATTGTCGCCTAAGCCGTGTCCCCCGGTATCCCTGCCCGTGTCCCCGCCCTGTCCCCCCCAGTGTCCCACAGGTGTCCCCCCCATTCTCCCACCGCTATCCCCATTGTCCCTAACCCGTGTCCCCCCCCATTGTCACCCATTGTCCCTAACCCGTGTCCCCCCCATTGTCCCTAACCCGTGTCCCCCCCCCATTGTCACCCATTGTCCCCAACCCGTGTCCCCCCCCCATTGTCCCCCATTGTCCCCAACCCGTGTCCCCCCCATTGTCCCTAACCCGTGTCCCCCCCATTGTCCCCCATTGTCCCTAACCCGTGTCCCCCCGCCATTGTCCCCAACCCGTGTCCCCCCCCATTGTCCCCCATTGTCCCTAACCCGTGTCCCCCCCCCCATTGTCCCCCATTGTCCCTAACCCGTGTCCCCCCCCATTGTCCTCCATTGTCCCTAACCCGTGTCCCCCCCCAGGCCCCCGCGATGCCCCCCCCCGCGCGCCGCTAGAGCCCCCCCGGCTGCCATGGTGAGAGGGGCGGGGCCAGCACAGGGCGGGGCAGGGGGCGGGGCCTAAACGGGCGTGGCTGGAGACTTCGCGCCCCGAAATGGAGCGGGGTCCGCGTGCGGAGGGGGCGGGGCTTACAGGGGGCGGGGCTACAAAGTGGGCGTGGTCACACACAACGCCCACACCTCCGGGCGCCATGTGGCTGACACGTGGTAGGCGTGGTCTGTGTGGAGTGGGCGTGGCCTAATATGGCGTGGCCGTCTGGGCCCCACCTACCATTGCGCCTGAGCGTTCAGTGGGGGGCGTGGCTCATGGGGTGTGGCTTTCTTATGGGCGGGTTTAAGTGGGTGAGGTCGGTGGGCGTTGCTATTGGTGGGCGTGGTCTGTGTGGGCGTGTCTGACGGTGGCTCCGCCCAGGGCCGCGCGGGGCGGCGGCTCCCCCAGCAGGGGGCGCTGGTCCAGGCGCGCCGGCGCGGGCGCGCGCGGGGCCGGAGGGCGGGGCTGGAGGCGGAGCTACAGCAGCTGGTAACGGGGGGGGGGGGGACCCCAAAAATGGGAGGGGGGGGGCTGGGATATGGGGGACCCCAAAAATGGGGGGGGGAGGCTGGGATATGGGGGACCCCAAAAATGGGGGGGGGGGGGCTGGGATATGGGGGACCCCAAAAATGGGGGGGGGGGGGCTGGGATATGGGGGACCCCAAAATGGGGTTTGGGGGATCTGGGATGTGGGGGGCTGGAGCTTCAGCAGCTGGTAATTGGGGGGAAGGGGACCCCAAAAATGAGGTTTGGGGGTTCCTGGGGTGCTGGGTGGGGCGCTCCCAATCTTGGGGCTGTTGGGGGGTTCCTGGGGTACCCCAAATTTTGGCATTTTTGGTGAAGGCCCAGAACAGCGGGAGCCCTTTGGGGGGGCCCCCCTGGTTTGTGGGGTCGTGGTTCAGGACCGGGGGGGTTTGGGGTCCCTTTGGGGGTGGGGGGCTCCTGGGGGGGGGGGTTGGGGTGTCCCAGGAGCCCCAGACCCCAATTGCCCCCCCCCCCCCCACCCTGAGCAGGATTTGGGGGCCGAGGCCGCGGCTCCCACCGGGACCGGGCTGGTCCGAGATGGAGGGCACGGGAACGGGCACGGAGACGGACGGTAGGGAGACCCCAAAACCACCCCAAATACCCCCAAAATATACCCCAAAAACCCCCCAAAATACCCCTCAAAATCCCCTGAATCTCCCCAAAAACGCCCCCAAAATACTTCTCAGAAACCCCCCAAAATACCCCTCAAAAACCCCTGAATCCCCCCAAAAACCCCCAAAATACCCCCCAACATCCCCTGAATCCCCCCCAAAATCCCCTGAATCCCCCCAAAAACCCGTCCAAATACCCCCCAACATCCCCTGAATCCCCCCCAAAAACCCCCCAACATCCCCCCAAATACCCCCCAAAATACCCCCCAAAATCCCCTGAATCCCCCCAAAAACCCCAAAATACCCCCCAAAATACCCCTCAAAATCCCCTGAATCTGCTCAAAAACCCCCCAACATCCCCCCAAATCTCCTGAATCCCCCTAAATATCCCCCAACATCCCCCCAAATACCCCCCAAAATCCCCCCAAAATCCCCTGAATCCCCCAAAAAACCCGCCCAAATACCCCCCAAAATCTCCTGAATCCCCCCAAAAACCCGCCCAAATACCCCCCAAAATACCCTCAAAATCCCCTGAATCTGCTCAAAAACCCCCCAACATCCCCCCAAAAACCCCACAAATTCCCCCCCTGAATCCCCCCCAAATACCCCCAAAATCCCCTGAATCGTCGCCCAAACCCCCCCAAATATTCCCCAAAATTCCCCCAATCCCCCCCCAAATATTCCCCTAAATCCCCCCAATCCTCCCCAAAACCCCTCCAAATACTCCCCAAAATCCCCTGAATCCCCCCAAAAAACCCCCACATACCCCCCCAAATACCCCTCAAATCCCCCAGAGCCCCCAAAATCCCCTGAAATCCCCCCAAATCCCTTGGAGCCCCCAAATCCCCCAGTCCCCACTCAGATCTCCCAAATCCCCCCCAAATCCCCCCTAAATGCCCCAAATCCCCCCAAATCCCCCCCAAATCCCCCCCAAATCTCCCAAATTCCCCCAAATCCCCCAAATCCTCCAAATTTCCCAGAGCCCCTAAACCCCCCAAAATCCACAAAGTCTCCCAAATCCTCCAGAGCCTCCAAATCCCCCAAAACCCCCAAAACTTCCCCCAAATTCCCATCAAAATTCCCCATTTTTCAACCCCTCCAAAATATTGGGGTCCCCCCCGGGGTTTCTGGGGTCCCCCTGACGTTTTTGGGTCCCCCCTGACCTTTGGGGTCCCCGGGGGGGTTTTGGGGTCCCCCTGGTGTTTTTGGGGTCCCCCCCGACCTTTGGGATTCCCCCTGGTGTTTGGGGTCCCTGTGATGTTTGGGGTCCCTGGGGGTTTTTGGGGTCCTCCTTGACCTTTGGGGTCCCCCCGAGGTTTTTGGGGTCCCCCGGGATTTTTGGGGTCCCCTCTGGGGTCCTGGGGGGGGTTCTTGGGGTCCCCCCCCAATCTTTGGGGTCCCCCCTGACCTTTGGGGGTCCCCGGGGAGATTTTGGGGTCCCCCCTTGACCTTTGAGTTCCCCCCGGGTTTTTGGGGTCCCCCGGCGGGTTTTGGGGTCTCCCCTTACCCATGGGTTCCCTGGGGGGGTTTTGGGGTCCCCCCCAACCTTTGAGGTCCCAGGGGAGGTTTTGGGTTTGCCCTGGGGATTTTGGGGTCCCCGGGGGTTTTTGGGGTCCCTGGGGGTTTCTGGAGTCCTGGGGGGGTTTGGGGTCCCTGGGGCAGTTTTTGGGGTCTCCTGACCTTTGGTTTCCCGGGGGAGTTTTTGGGGTCCCCGGGGTGGGTTTTGGGGTTCCCCCTGACCTTTGGGGTCCCCCCGGGTGTTTTTGGGGTCCCCGCTGACCATTGGGGTCCCCCCAGGTGTTTTTGGGGTCCCCGCTGACCTTTGGGTTCCCCGGGGTGGTTTTGGGGTTCCTGGGGGTGGTTTTGGGGTCCCCCCCGACCTTTGGGGTTTCCCGCGGGTGTTTTTGGGGTCCCCGCTGACCTTTGGGGTCCCCCCGGGTGTTTTTGGGGTTCCCGCGGGTGTTTTTGGGGTCCCCGCTGACCTTTGGGTTCCCCTGGGGTGTTTTTGGGGTTCCCGGGGTGTTTTGGGGTCCCTGCTGACCTTTGGGGTTCCCGGGTGTTTTTGGGGTCCCCGGGTGTTTTTGGGGTCCCGCTGACCTTTGGGGTCCCCCCGGGTGTTTTTGGGGTTCCCGGGTGTTTTTGGGGTCCCGCTGACCTTTGGGGTCCCCCCGGGTGTTTTTGGGGTCCCCGCTGACCTTTGGGGTCCCCCCGGGTGTTTTTGGGGTCCCCCCGCAGCCCCCCCGGGGGCCCGGCCCTGCAGGAGCTGTTCCAGCGCTGCGTCCCCGTCCAGGTGAGCCCCGAACTCGGGGTCCCCTCCCTCCCCTTTGGGGGGGTCCCTGCAGATTTCGGGGACCCCCCCTGACACCCCCGTGCCCCCCCAGTGCCGCCCGGCCAGCGACGAGGAGCTGCTGCTGGTGCACAGGTGGGGAACGGGGGTTTGGGGGGCATTTGGGGGGGATTTGGGGGCATTTAGGGGGGAACTGGGGGATTGGGGGGATTTGGGGGAGGTTTGAGGCATTTGGGGGCATTTAGGGGAGGATTTGGGGGCGTTTAGGGGAGGATTTGGGGGCGTTTAGGGGGGGAACTGGGAAGGATTTGGGGGCATTTAGGGGGGGAACTGGGGGATTTGGGGGGAGGTTTGAGGGATTTGGGGAGGTTTGAGGGGGTTTGGGGGGAATTTGAGGGGTTTGAGGGATTTGGGGAGGTTTGAGGGGGATTTGGGGGCATTTAGGGGGGGAACTGGGGGATTTGGGGGGAGGTTTGAGGGATTTGGGGGGGTTTGGGGAGTATTTGGGGGGGATCTGAGGGACGTTTGAGGGGATTTGGGGAGGACTTGGGGGCATTTAGGGGGGAACTGGGGGGATTTGGGGGCATTTAGGGGAGGGTTGAGGGGATTTGGGGGCGATTTGGGGCATTTAGGGGGGGAACTGGGGGATTTGGGGGGAGGTTTGAGGGATTTGGGGGGGATTTGGGGGTTTGGGGGCATTTGAGGCATTTAGGGGGGACTGGGGGATTGGGGGGATTTGGGGGGAGGTTTGAGGGATTTGGGGGCATTTGGGGGCATTTAGGGGAGGATTTGGGGGATTTAGGGGGGGAACTGGGAAGGATTTGGGGGCATTTAGGGAGGGTTGAGGGGATTTGGGGCGATTTGGGGGGTTTGGGCATTTAGGGAGGATTTGGGGCGTTTAGGGGGGGAACTGGGAGGGAATTGGGGAGGTTTGAGGGATTTGGGGGGATTTGGGGGTTTGGGGGCATTTAGGGGGGAACTGGGTGGGATTTGGGGGGCATTTGAGGGATTTCAGGGAGGTTTGAGGGATTTGGGGGGGATTTGGGGGGTTTGGGGGTGCTTGGGGGCATTTGGGGGGATTTGGGGGGGAACTGGGGGGGTTTGGGGGAGGGTTGAGGAGATTTGGGGGCATTTAGGGGAGGGTTGAGGGGCTTTGGGGGGGATTTGGGGGGTTTGGGGGGTTTGGGGGAGGTGTGAAGGATTTGGGGAGGGTTGAGGGGATTTGGGGCGGTTTGGGGGCATTTAGGGGGGGACTGGGGGGATTTGGGGAGGTTTGAGGATTTGGGGGGTTTGGGGAGGATTTGGGGGGATTTGAGGGCGATTTGGAAGATTTAGGGGCATTTAGGGGGGAACTGGGAGGGATTTGGGGGATTTGGGGGGGATTTGAGGGATTTCAGGGAGGTTTGAGGGATTTGGGGGGGATTTGGGGGGATTTGGGGGGATTTGGAAGATTTGGGGTGATTTAGGGGGAACTGGGGGGATTTGAGGGATTTGGGGGGGGTTGAGGGGATTTGGGGGGGATTTGGGGGAGGTTTGAGGGATTTGGGGGCGATTTGGGGGATTTGGGGGCATTTAGGGGGGGGAACTGGGTGGGATTTTGGGGGGATTTGAGGGATTTGGGGGGGATTTGAGGGCGATTTGGAAGATTTGGGGGCATTTGGGGGGAGAACTGGGAGGGATTTGGGGGGGATTTGAGGGGGGTTTGGGGGGGTCTGGGGAAGATTTGAGGGGGGTCTGGGGGATTTGGGGGGATTTGGTGGGGGGATTTTGGGGGGATTTGGGTCAGCTGGGAGGGGGGGTTGGGATGGATTTGGGGTGCAATGAGGGGGGTTTCCAAGGATTTGGGGGGATTTGGGGGATTTGAGGGGGATTTGGGGGGAGCTTGGGGGGGATTTGGGGAGCACTGGGGGTGTCTGGGCGGTTTGGGGAGTCTCTGTGGGGTTTGGGGAGCCCGGGGGTCCCCCAGGATTTGGGGGGGCTCTGGAGACCCCAGGCCGCCCCCTCAGGGTGGGTTTGGGGTCCCCCAGCCCCGCGTTCGTGGCGAAGCTGGAGCCCCCCGAGAGCCCCGGCCCGGTGAGCGCCCCCCGAGGGCGGGGTCGGGAGGGGTCCCCAAATCCCTGAGACCCCCGGGAGGGTTTGGGGTCCCCAAATCCGTGAGACCCCCGGGAGGGTCCCCAAATCCCTGAGACCCCAAATCCCTGAGACTCCCGGGAGGGTTTGGGGTCCCCAAATGCCTGAGACCCCCAGGGAGGGTCCCCAAATCCCTGAGACCCTTGGGGGAGTTTGGGGTCGGGGTGATCCCCAAATCCCTGAGACCCCCAGGAGGGTTTGGGGTCCCCAAATTCCTGAGACCCCTGGGAGAATTTGGGGTCCTGAGGGGGTCCCCAAATCCCTGAGACCCCAGGGGGGGGTTTCCAAATCCCTGAGACCCTTGGGGAGGGTTTGGGGTCAGGGGGGTCCCCAAATCCCTGAGACCCCTGGGAGGGTTTGGGGTCCCCAAATCCCTGAGACCCCAAGGGAGGGTTTGAGGTCCCAAATCCTGAGACCCCTGGGAGAATTTGGGGTCCCCAAATCCCTGAGACCCCAAATCCCTGAGACCCCAGGAGGGTTTGGGGTCCCTTCCCAGCCACCAGGGACCCTCAGGGAGGGGTTTTGGGGTCTCACTGGGGGTTTTGGGGTCCCCCAAACAGCTGGGGGGGTCCCTGGGTGGTTTTAGGGTTCTCCTTGAGGTTTTGGGGACCCCTCCCATGGGGGTTTTGGGGTCTCCCTGAGATTGGCTCCTTTCCAGAGGGGGTTTGGGGTCTCCCTGTGGGGTTTGGGGTCCCCCCTGATTCTGGGCTCCTCCCGTGGGGGTTTTGGGTCCCCCTGTGTTAGAGGCCCCCCCAAACCCCTGTGTTTTCCTCTGGGGTTTTGAGGTCCCTCCCGTGGGGGTTTTGGGGTCTCCCTGAGGAGTTTGGGGTCCCCCCCATCCCCTCTGTTCCCCTCTGGGGTTTTGGGGTCTCCCTGAGGAGTTTGGGGTCCCCCCCATCCCCTCTGTTCCCCTCTGGGGTTTTGGGGTCTCCCCCGGGCATTTCAGGTTCCATTTTTGGGGTCTTGCCCCCTCCCTGGGGTTTTGGGGCCCCCTGTGATTTTGGGGTGCCGGGGGGGAGGGCTCAGGGCATCCCCTGGTTTTGGGGTACCCCAGGGGGCTCAAGGTCCCCCTGATTTTTGAGTCCCCCCCCCGATTTCAGGGTTCCCCCCCTCATTTCAGGGGTTCCCCCCGGTTGATGTTGGGGTTCCCCCTGATTTCGGGTCCCCCCTGTTTTGGGGTCCCCCCGTTGATGTTGGGGTTCCCCAGGGGCTGTTCGGGGTCCCCCTGTTTCGGGGTTCCCCCCGTTGATGTTGGGGTTCCCTCCCCTGATTTCGGGCCCCCCCGTTGATGTTGGGGTCCCCCCGTTGATGTTGGGGTTCCCCCCAGATTTTGGGGTCCCCCCGTTGATGTTGGGGTTCCCCCGGTTGATGTTGGGGTGCCCCCGTTGATGTTGGGGTGCCCCCGTTGATGTTGGGGTTCCCCCCTGATCTCGGGGTCCCCCCGTTGATGTCGGGGTTCCCTCCCCTGATTTTGGGGTCCCCCCGTTGATGTTGGGGTCCCCCCCTGTTTCGGGGTCCCCCTGTTGATGTTGGGGTTCCCCCCCGATTTCGGGGTCCCCTCGGAGCTGTTGGGTTCCCCCCCTGATTTCGAGGTGCCCCCGTTGATCTCGGGGTGCCCCCGTTGATGTCGGGGTCCCCCCCCGACCTCGGGGTCCCCCCCCTGATGTCGGGGTTCCCCCCCTGTTTCGGGGTTCCCCCCCTGATTTCGGGGTGCCCCCGTTGATGTCGGGGTTCCCCCCCGTTGATGTTGGGGTGCCCCCGTTGATCTCGGGGTCCCCCCCTGATTTCGGGGTTCCCCAGGCGCTGTCGGGGCCCCGCGGGGCCGTGGGGGCGGCGCTGGCGCTGCTGGAGCCGGTGCTGGGGGGGGCCCTGCGCAACGGGGCCGCCCTCATCAGGTACGGGGGGCAAAAACGGGGTACGGAGGGGGTAAAAGTGGGGTACAGGGGGCTAAAATGGGGTACGGGGGGGCAAAAACGGGGTACGGGGGGCAAAAACGGGGTACGGGGGGGCAAAAACGGGGTACGGAGGGGGTAAAAGTGGGGTACGGGGGGCCCTGAGCAGGTACAGGGGGCAAAAATGGGGTATGAGAGGGGAAATTGGGGTACGGGGGGCAAAAACGGGGTACGGAGGGGGTAAAAGTGGGGTACAGGGGGCTAAAATGGGGTACGGGGGGGAAAAATGGGGTACGGGGGGCAAAAACGGGGTACGGGGGGGGAAAAACGGGGTACGGGGGGGTAAAATGGGGTACGGGGGGGGTAAAAATGGGGTACGGGGGGGCCCTGAGCAGGTACAGGGGGCAAAAATGGGGTATGAGAGGGGAAATTGGGGTACGGGGGGGCAAAAATGGGGTACAGGGCATGGGAATGGGGTACGGGGGTGCAAAAATGGGGTACAGGGGGGCCCTGATCAGGTACGGGGGGAGGAAATTGGGGTACAGGGGGGGAAATGGGGTACGGGGGGCCCTGATCAGGTACAGGGGGGGCAAAAATGGGGTACGGGAGGAAACTGGGGCATGGGGGAGCAAAAACGGGGTACAGGGGGGGGAAAGGGGGTACGGGGGAGCAAAAATGGGGTACGGAGGGAAAAGGGGGTACGGGGGGGAAAATTGGGGTACGGGGGGGGAAAATTGGGGTATGGGGGGGCCCTGCGCAACGGGGCGGCCCTGATTGGGTACGGGGGGGGGGGTAAAAATGGGGTACGGGGGGGGGAAATGGGGTACGGGTGTGGGGAAAACAGGGTACGGGGGGAGAAAAATGGGGTACGGAGGGAAAGGGGTGCGGGGGGGAAAATTGGGGTACGGGGGGGCAAAAATGGGGTACGGGGGGGAGAATGGGGTACGGGGGGGCCCTGATCAGGTACAGGGGGGGCAAAAATGGGGTACGGGGGGGGAAAAACGGGGTACAGGGCATGGGAATGGGGTACGGGGGGGCAAAAATGGGGTACAGGGGGGCCCTGATCAGGTACGGGGGGAGGAAATTGGGGTACGGGGGGGGAGAAATGGGGTATGGGGGGGCCCTGATCAGGTACGGGGGGGCAAAAATGGGGTACGGGGGGGGTAAAAATGGGGTACGGGGGGGGGAGAAATGGGGTACGGGGGGGGGGAAATGGGGTTCAGGGGGGAAATGGGGTACGGGGGGGGGCCTGATCAGATATGGGGGGGAAATGGGGTACGGGGGGCAGAGAGGGGGAAAAAGGGGGTGCGGGTGGGGGGCAGTAAAGGAGGGGCAGTAAAGGAGGGGCAGTAAAGGAGGGGCAGTAAAGGGGCACGGGGGCAGTAAAGGGGCACGGGGGGCAGTAAAGGAGGGGCAGTAAAGGAGGGGCAGTAAAGGGTCAGCGGGGCAATAAAGGGGCACGGGGGGCAGTAAAGGGGCACGGGGGCAGTAAAGGAGGAGCAGTAAAGGGTCAGCGGGGCAATAAAGGGGCACGGGGGCAGTAAAGGGGCACAGGGGCAGCAAAGGGTTATGGGGGCAGTAAAGGAGGGGCAGTAAAGGGTCAGCGGGGCAATAAAGGGGCACGGGGGGCAGTAAAGGGGCCCAGGGGGTCACAGTGAGGTCTGGGGGGTAAAAGGGCTGGAGGGGGTTTGGGGGCGGGGGGGTCCCTATGGGGTCTGTAGGGGTTGGGGGGGGTTTGTGGGGTTCCCTGTGGATCCATTGGGGTCTGTGGGGTTCCATTGGGGTCTGTGGGGTTCCACAGGGATCCATAGGGGTCTGTGGGGTTCCATTGGGGTCTGTGGGGTTCTATAGGGGTCTGTGGGGTTCCATAGGGGTCTGTGGGGTTCTATAGGGGTCTGTAGAGGTCTATGGGGTTCCACATGGATTCATAGGGGTCTACAGGGACGTATGGGGTTCTATAGGGGTATATAGGGTTCTGTGGGGTTCTATAGAAGTCTATAGGGTTCCACAGGGATCCGCAGGGGTCTGTGGGGTTCCATTGGGTTCTATAGGGAGCCATAGGCGTTTATGGGGTCCCACAGGGGTCGGTGGGGTTCCATTGGGGTTTATGGGGTCCCACAGGGGTCCGTGGGGTTCCATTGGGGTATATAGGGCTCTATAGGGATCCAGAGGGATCTGTGGGGTTCTATTGGGGTATATAGGGATCCATAGGAGTTTATGGGGTTCCATTAGGGTATATAGGGTTCTATAGGGGTTCCACAGGGATCTGTGGGGCTCTATAGGGCTCCCCAGGTGTCCGTGGGGCTCCCTATGGGTCTGTGGGCTCTATAGGGCTCTATAGGGATCCACAGGGCTCTATAGGGCTCCCCAGGTGTCCGTGGGGTATGTAGGGCTCTATGGGGTTCCATAGGGCTCTATGGGGTTCCATAGGGGTCTATAGGGCTCTATAGGGCTCCCCAGGTGTCCGTGGGGTATGTAGGGCTCTATAGGGTTCCATAGGGCTCTATAGGGCTCTATAGGGCTCCCCAGGTGTCCGTGGGGTATGTAGGGCTCTATGGGGTTCCATAGGGGTCTATGGGGCTCTATGGGGCTCCCCAGGTGTCCATGGGGTATGTAGGGGTCTATAGGGCTCTATAGGGCTCTATAGGGCTCTATAGGGCTCCCCAGGTGTCCGTGGGGCTCCCTATGGGTCTGTGAGCTCTATAGGGCTCTATAGGGATCCACAGGGGTCTATAGGGTTCCATAGGGCTCTATAGGGCTCCCCAGGTGTCCGTGGGGTATGTAGGGCTCTATAGGGATCCACAGGGGTCTATAGGGCTCTATAGGGTTCCATAGGGCTCTATAGGGCTCCCCAGGTGTCCATGGGGTATGTAGGGCTCTATAGGGTTCCATAGGGCTCTATAGGGCTCTATAGGGCTCTATAGGGCTCCCCAGGTGTCCGTGGGGTATGTAGGGCTCTATGGGGTTCCATAGGGGTCTATGGGGCTCTATAGGGCTCCCCAGGTGTCCATGGGGTATGTAGGGCTCTATAGGGTTCCATAGGGCTCTATAGGGCTCTATAGGGCTCTATAGGGCTCCCCAGGTGTCCGTGGGGTATGTAGGGCTCTATGGGGTTCCATAGGGTTCCATAGGGCTCTATGGGGCTCTATGGGGCTCCCCAGGTGTCCGTGGGGCTCCCTATGGACCCCCAGGGTCTCTCCGGTGCCTCCGCAGCCCCCAGGACCCCCAGGACCCCCCCCAGCCCGCGGCCGTGGCCGCCCGGGTGGCGCAGAAACAGCTCGGGGTGCAGCGGTGAGGGGGCAACAGCAACGGGGGGGGCAATAACAACGGGGGGGCAATAACGGGGGGGCAACAATGGGGGGGCAATAACAGCGGGGGGGCAATAACGGGGGGGGCAATAACAACGGGGGGGGCAATAACGGGGGGGAATAACAGCGGGGGGGGCAACAGCAACGGGGGGGGCAATAACAACGGGGGGGCAATAACAGCGGGGGGGCAATAACAACGGGGGGGCAATAACAACGGGGGGGGCAATAACAATGGGGGGGGCAATAACAACGGGGGGGCAATAACAACGGGGGGGCAATAACAGCGGGGGGGCAATAACAACGGGGGGGCAATAACAACGGGGGGGGCAATAACAATGGGGGGGGCAATAACAGCGGGGGGGGCAATAACGGGGGGGCAATAACAACGGGGGGGCAATAACGGGGGGGCAGCGGTGAGGGGGCAACAGCAACGGGGGGCAACAACACTGGGGGGGCAATAACAGCGGGGAGCAACAACACTGGGGTGGGGCAATAACAACGGGGGGGGCAATAACGGGCGGGGCAACAACAATGGGGGGGCAATAACAGCGGGGGGGGCAATAACACTGGGGGGCAATAACAGCAGGGGGGGCAATAACAACGGGGGGGCAATAACAGCGGGGGGGGCAATAACAACGGGGGGGCAAAAACAGCGGGGGGGCAATAACAACGGGGGGGGCAACAACACTGGGGGGGCAATAACAACGGGGGGGCAATAACGGGGGGGCAATAACGGGGGGGCAATAACAGCGGGGGGGCAATAACAGCGGGGGGGGCAATAACACGGGGGGGGCAATAACAACGGGGGGGGCAATAACAACGGGGGGGCAAAAACAGCGGGGGGGCAATAACAACGGGGGGGGCAATAACAACGGGGGGGGGGCAAAACTGCGGGGGGGCAACAATGGAGGGAGGGGCAAAACCGGGGAGGGGTAACAATGGGAAGGGGGGCATCTATGGGGGGGCAACAACGGGCGGGGGCAACAACGGGGGGAGGAGGAAAACTGGGGGGGGGCAACAATGGGAAGGGGGGCATCAATGGGGAGAAGGGGCAAAACCAGGGGGGCAGCAATGGGGGCAGGGGCAAAACTGGGGGGGATCATGGGGGGGCATCAGTGGAGGGGGGGGCACCAATGGGGGCAGGGGGGCAGCAATGGGGGGGGCACGGCAGGGAGGGGGGGGGTCCCAGGGGGAATTGAGGGGTCCCAGCTCCCCCACATTGGGCACTTTCTGGGCGGGATTTGGGGTGGTTTGGGTGTTTTTGGGGTTGTTTGGGGGTATTTGGGGTGTCTGGGGGGATTTGGGTGATTTTGGGGTGTCTGGGGGGTATTTGGGGTGGTTTTGGGATGTTTGGGGTGTTTTTGGGGTGTCTGGGGGGTATTTGGGGTGGTTTTGGGGTGTTTGGGTGTTTTTGGGGTGGTTTTGGGGTATTTGGGGTGGTTTTGGGTGGTTTTGGGGTTTTTGGGGGGTGATTTTGGGATGTTTGGGGTGTTTTGGGTGTTTTTGGGGTGTCTGGGGGGTTTTTGGGGTGGTTTTGGGATGTTTTGGGTGTTTTTGGGGTGTCTGGGGGGTATTTGGGGTGATTTTGGGATGTTTGGGGTGTTTTGGGTGTTTTTGGGGTGTCTGGGGGGTATTTGGGGTGGTTTTGGGATGTTTGGGGTGTTTTTGGGGTGTCTGGGGGGTATTTGGGGTGGTTTTGGGGTGTTTTGGGGTGTCTGGGGGGTATTTGGGGTGGTTTTGGGGTGTTTTGGGTGTTTTTGGGGTGTCTGGGGGGTATTTGGGGTGGTTTTGGGGTGTTTTGGGGTGTCTGGGGGGTATTTGGGGTGGTTTTGGGGTGTTTTGGGTGTTTTTGGGGTGTCTGGGGGGTATTTGGGGTGATTTTGGGATGTTTGGGGTGTTTTGGGGTGTCTGGGGGGTATTTGGGGTGGTTTTGGGGTGTTTTGGGTGTTTTTGGGGTGTCTGGGGGGTATTTGGGGTGGTTTTGGGGTGTTTTGGGTGGTTTTGGGGTGTCTGGGGGGTATTTGGGGTCCCAGCCCTGCCCCCCCCAGGGTCCTGATCGTGGACTGGAGCCCCCGGCCCGGGCGGAGCCTGGCCCGGATCTTCCAGGAGGACCCCAGGTGGGTACTGGGGATACTGGGAGCACTGGGGGGACAAACTGGGAGCACTGGGAGCCATGCTGGGAGCCATACTGGGGCCATACTGGGGCCATACTGGGAACACTGGGGGGACAAACTGGGAGCACTGGGGCCATATTGGGAGCACTGGGGGGACAAACTGGGAGCACTGGGGCCATACTGGGAGCACTGGGGGGACAAACTGGGAGCACTGGGGCCATACTGGGAGCACTGGGGGGACAAACTGGGAGCACTGGGGCCATACTGGGAGCACTGGGGCCATACTGGGGCCATACTGGGAGCCATATTGGGTGGACAAACTGGGGATACTGGGGCCATACTGGGAGCCATACTGGGGCCATACTGGGAGCCATACTGGGAGCACTGGGGGGACAAACTGGGAGCACTGGTCCATACTGGGCTGTCCCCCAGGCTCTCTCCCCTTCCCCAGCATTCTGTACTGGGGGTCCTGGTCTGTACTGGTCCATACTGGTCCCTAACTGGTCCATACCGGTCTATACTGGTCCATACCGGTCTATACTGGTCCATGCTGGTCTGTACCGATCCATATCTGTCCATACTGGTTGGTACTGGTCCATACCAATCTATACTGGTCCATACTGGTCCGTTCCAGTCTATACTGGTGTATACTGGTCCGTACCAGTGTCTACTGGTCCATACTGGTCCGTACTGGTCCGTGCCGGTCCATACTGGTCTGTACTGGCCCATACTGGTCTGTATTGGTCCATACTGGTCCATACCGGTCCGTACTGGTCCGTACTGGTCTAGTCCGTACTGGTCCGTACTGGTCCGTACCAGTCTGTACTGGTCCATACCGGTCCATACCGGTCCGTACTGGTCTGTACCAGCCCATACTGGTCTGTACTGGTCTGTACTGGTCTGTACCAGCCCATACCGGTCCATACTGGTCCGTACTGGTCCATACGGGTCCGTACTGGTCTGTACTGGCCCATACTGGTCTGTATTGGTCCATACTGGTCCATACCGGTCCGTACTGGTCTAGTCCGTACTGGTCCGTACTGGTCCATACCAGCCCATACTGGTCCATACTGGTCTGTACTGGTCTGTACCAGCCCATACTGGTCTGTATTGGTCCATACTGGTCCGTACCGGTCTGTACTGGTCTGTACTGGTCTGTACCAGCCCATACTGGTCTGTACTGGTCCATACTGGTCTGTACTGGTCTGTACCAGCCCATACTGGTCCGTACTGGTCCATACTGGTCCGTACTGGTCTGTACCAGCCCATACCGGTCCATACTGGTCCATACTGGTCCGTACCGGCCCGTACTGGTCCATACTGGTCCATACTGGTCCGTACTGGTCCGTACTGATCTGTACCGGCCCGTACTGGTCCATACTGGTCCATACTGGTCCGTACCGGTCCATACTGGTCCGTACTGATCTGTACCGGCCCGTACTGGTCCATACTGGTCCGTACTGGTCTCTCCCCAGTGTTCTGTACTTCGGGGCCCAGCGGGGCCGGGAGCCCCCCCCGAGCGCCGGGGACGGCCCCGGAGAGGGGTTCAGTGTGGAGCTGCACTGGGAACAGGTATGGGGGATCTATAGGGGATCTATGGGGGATCTATGGGGGATCTATGGGGGATCTATGGGGGATCTATGGGGTATCTATGGGGGATCTATGGGGGATGGAGAGGGGTTCAGTGTGGAGCTGCACTGGGAACAGGTATGGGGGATCTATAGGGGATCTATGGGGCATCTATAGGGGATCCATGGGGGATCTATGGGGGATCCATGGGGGATCCATGGGGGATCTATGGGGGATCTATGGGGGATCTATGGGGGATCCATGGGGGATCTATGGGGGATCTATAGGGGATGGAGAGGGGTTCAGTGTGGAGCTGCACTGGGAACAGGTATGGGGGATCTATGGGGGATCTATGGGGCATCTATAGGGGATCCATGGGGGATCTATGGGGGATCTATGGGGCATCTATAGGGGATCTATGGGGCATCTATGGGGCATCTATAGGGGATCTATGGGGGATCTATAGGGGATCTATGGGGGATCTATGGGGGATCTATGGGGCATCTATAGGGGATCTATAGGGGATGGAGAGGGGTTCAGTGTGGAGCTGCACTGGGAACAGGTATGGGGGATCTATGGGGCATCTATGGGGCATCTATAGGGGATGTATAGGGGATCTATGGGGGATCTATGGGGCATCTATAGGGGATCCATGGGGGATCTATGGGGGATCTATGGGGGATCTATAGGGGTTCAGTGTGGAGCTGCACTGGGAACAGGTAGGGGGGATCTATAGGGGATCTATGGGGCATCTATAGGGGATCTATGGGGGATCTATGGGGCATCTATGGGGGATCTATGGGGGATGGAGAGGGGTTCAGTGTGGAGCTGCACTGGGAACAGCTATGGGGGATCTATGGGGGATCTATAGGGGATCCATGGGGGATCTATGGGGGATCCATGGGGGATCTATAGGGGATCTATGGGGGATCTATGGGGGATCTATAGGGGATGGAGAGGGGTTCAGTGTGGAGCTGCACTGGGAACAGGTATGGGGGATCCATAGGGGATCCATAGGGGATCCATGGGGGATCTATAGGGGATCCATGGGGGATCCATGGGAGTCTGTAGGAGTTCTATAGAGGATCTATAGGGGATATCTAGGGAAGGGGTTCACCATGGAGCTCTGCTGGCAGCAGGTGCCTGTGGATTGTATAGGGGATCCATAGGGGATTTATGGGGGATCCATAGGGGATCCATAGGGGATCTATAGGGGTTCCATAGGGGTTCAGCGTGGAGCTGCACGGGGAGCAGGTACCTATGGGCTCTATGGGAGATGTGGGGCAGGTTACAGGGGCCTTACAGGAGCCCTGTAGGGCCCTATAGTTACAGATTACGGGGTTATAGGGGCTGGGGCTATAGGAGCAGGTTACGGGGCTATAGGGACAGGTTATGGGGTAATAGGGACAGGGGGCTATAGGGACAGGGGGCTATAGGGACAGGGGCTATAGGGACAGGTTATGGGGTAATAGGGCCAGGTTATGGGGTTGTAGGGGCTGGGGCTATAGGGACAGGTTACGGGGCTATAGGGACAGGTTATGGGGTAATAGGGCCAGGTTATGGGGCTGTAGGGGCCAGGGCTATAGGGGCAGGTTATGGGGCTATAGGGACAGGTTATGGGGCTATAGGGACAGGGCTATAGGGCCAGGTTATGGGGCTGTAGGGGCCAGGGCTACAGGGCCAGGTTATGGGGCTATAGGGGCAGGGCTATAGGGGCAGGTCATGGGGCTATAGGGACAAGTTGTAGGGCTATGGGGTTTGGGGTGTTTATAGGGGATATAGAAGACAGGGAAGAGCTGTTGGGGTGTGGGGCTATGCAGGATATAGGGGCTATAGGGAATGGGGGGGCTATAGGGGTGGGGGGCTATAGGGGATTATGGGGGGCTATAGGGGATTATGGGGGGGCTATATGGGGTTTTTGGGGTTATAGGGGCTATAGGGGATTATGGGGGGCTGTATGGGGTTATTGGGGTGGGGAGGCTATAGGGGATTGTCCACAGGGCTCTCCTGAGCTCTTTAGGGCCCTCAGCCGGTCTGTAGGGGTTATAGGGTTCCTAGGGGTCCATAGGGTCCCCAGGGGCTCTATAGGGTCCTCATGGGGCTCTGTAGGGTCCCCAGGGCTCTGTAGGGTCCCCATAGGGTCTATAGGGTCCCCATAGGGTCTGTAGGGTCCCCATAGGGTCCCTGTAGGGTCCCACAGGCTCCGTGTGGCCCCGTGTCCCCAGGCCGCTGTCACCGATGGCGATTTCGCCGCCGCCGCCTTCCAGCTCCTGCTGCCCATGGCCCTGCAGGTGGGGCACGGCACGGGGCTGGGGGGCCTCTTTGGGGTTTGGGGTTCCTCCTTGGGGTTTGGGGGCCCTCCTTGGGGTTTGGGGGCCCTGTAGGGTTTGGGGTTCCTCCTTGGGGTTTGGGGGCCCTGTAGGGTTTGGGGTCCCTCCTTGGGGTTTGGGGGCCCTCCTTGGGGTTTGGGGGCCCTCCTTGGGTTTGGGGGCCCTCCTCGGGTTTGGGGTTCCTCCTCGGGTTTGGGGTTCCTCCTTGGGGTTTGGGGGCCCTCCTCGGGTTTGGGGTCCCTCCTTGGGGTTTGAGGTCCCTCCTTGGGGTTTGGGGTCCCTGTAGGGTTTGGGGTTTCTCCTTGGGGCTGGGGTCCCTCCTTGGGGTTTGGGGGCCCTGTAGGGTTTGGGGTTTCTCCTTGGGGCTGGGGTCCCTCCTTGGGGTTTGGGGTTCCTCCTTGGGGTTGGGGGCCCTCTTTGGGTTTGGGGTCCCTCCTTGGGGTTTGAGGTCCCTCCTTGGGGTTGGGGGCCCTCTTTGGGGCTGGGGTCCCTCCTTGGGTTTGGGGTCCCTCCTTGGGGTTTCGGGTCCCTCTTTGGGGTTTGGGGTCCCTCCTTGGGGTTGGGGTCCCTCCTTGGGGCTGGGGTCCCTCCTTGGGGCTGGGGTCCCTGGGAGTGACTTTGGGGTCAGTGGGTGTGGGGACCCCGGCTGGGTTTGGGGTCCCTGTGGGGTTTTGGGGTCTCTCTGTGGGTTTGGGTCCCATCCCCTGACCCCATGGGTTTGGGGTCCCTGTGGGTTTGGGGTCCCTGTGGGGTTTTGGGGTCCCTGCAGGTTTGGGGTCCCATTCCCCTGACCCTGTGGGTTTGGGGTCCCTGTGAGGGTTTGGGGTCCCTGTGGTTTTGTGGTTCCTGTGGGTTTGGGGTTTCTGTTGGGGGATTTTGGGTCTGTGTGGGGTTTTGGGGTCCCATCCCCTGACCCCGTGGGTTTGGGGTCCCTGTGGTTTTGGGGTCCCTGTTGGGGGATTTTGGGTCTGTGTGGGGTTTTGGGGTCCCATCCCCTGACCCTGTGGGTTTGGGGTCCCTGTGTGGGGTTTTGGGGTCCCTGTGGGGTTTTGGGGTCCCATCCCCTGACCCCGTGGTGTCCCCTCAGTTCCAGCCCCAGCTCGTCCTGGTCGAGGCTTCGCTGGAGGATTTGGGGGTACGGGGGGGATTTGGGGGTACGGGGGGGGTTTGGGGGTACGGGGGGATTTGGGGGTACGGGGGGGATTTGGGGGTACGGGGGGATTTGGGGGTACGGGGGGGTCTCAGAGGGGTTTGTGGGGTCTGGGGGGGGTGGGGGTTTATGGGGTGCTGGGGGGGTCTCTGGGGTGTTCTGGGGTCTCTCTGGGTCTCTGTGGGGTCTCTGTGGGGTCTCTATAGGGTCTGTAACACCCCCACACCCAGGGCTCCCTTGGGGTCTCTGGGGCTCTCTAGGGTCCCTATAGTGTTTCTATAGGGTCTCTATAGGGTCTCTGATCCCTATAGGGTGTCCTGGGGGTCTCTATAGGGTCCCTATAGGGTGCCCTGGGGGTCTCTATAGGGTCCCTATAGGGTCTCTGGTCCCCACAGGGTGCCCTGGGGGTTTCTATAGGGTCCCTATAGGGTCTCCATAGGCTCTCTGATCCCCACGGGGTGTCTATAGCGTCTCTATAGGGTCTCTATAGGGTCTCTGATCCCTATAGGGTGTCCTGGGGGTCTCTATAGGGTCTCTATAGGGTCTCTGATCCCTATAGGGTGTCCTGGGGGTCCCTATAGGGTCTCTATAGGGTCTCTGATCCCCACAGGGTTCCCTGGGGGTCTCTATAGGGTCTCCATAGGGTGCCCTGGGGGTCTCTATAGGGTCTCTATGGGCTCTCTGGTCCCACAGGGTGCCCTGGGGGTCTCTATAGGGTCTCTATAGGGTCCCTGTAGGGTCCCTATAGGGTCTCTATGGGGTCTCTGGTCCCACAGAGTGCCCTGGGGTTCTCTGTAGGGTCTCTATAGGGTCCCTGTAGGGTCCCTATAGGCTCTCTGGTCCCACAGGGTGCTCTGGGGGTCTCTATAGGGTCCCTGTAGGGTCCCTATAGGGTCCCTATAGGGTCTCTGGTCCCACAGGGTGCCCTGGGGTTCTCTATAGGGTCTCTATAGGGTCCCTATAGGGTGCCCTGGGGTTCTCTATAGGGTCTCTATAGGGTCCCTGTAGGGTCCCTATAGGCTCTCTGGTCCCACAGGGTGCCCTGGGGTTCTCTATAGGGTCTCTATAGGGTCCCTATAGGGTCTCTATAGGGTCTCTGATCCCCACAGGGTTCCCTGGGGGTCTCTATAGGGTCCCTATAGGGTGCCCTGGGGTTCTCTATAGGTTCTCTGTAGGTTCTCTGTAGGGTCCCTATAGGGTCTCTATGGGCTCTCTGGTCCCACAGGGTGCCCTGGGGGTCTCTATAGGGTCTCTATAGGGTCCCTATAGGGTCTCTATGGGCTCTCTGGTCCCACAGGGTGCCCTGGGGTTCTCTATAGGGTCCCTATAGGGTCCCTATAGGGTCCCTATAGGCTCTCTGGTCCCACAGGGTTCCCTGGGGGTCTCTATAGGGTCTCTATAGGGTCCCTATAGGGTCTCTATGGGGTCTCTGGTCCCACAGGGTTCCCTGGGGGTCTCTATAGGGTCTCTATAGGGTCCCTATAGGGTCCCTATAGGCTCTCTGGTCCCACAGGGTGCCCTGGGCGTGTCTGTAGGGTCTCCATAGGGTGCCCTGGGGTTCTCTATAGGGTCCCTATAGGGTCCCTATAGGCTCTCTGGTCCCACAGGGTGCCCTGGGCGTGTCCCCAGCCGGGTTCTCTCTGCTCACTCACCTGCTCTCGGCCCTGGGCCGGGGGCGGCTGCTGCTGCTGCTGCAGGTACGGGGGATATGGGGGACGTATGGGGGATATAGGGGGGTATGGGGGATGTATAGGGGATGTATGGGGGGTATAGGGGGGGTATGGGGGATGTATGAGGGGTATAGGGGATGTATGGGGGAATATAGGGGATGTATAGGGGATGTATGGGGGGTATAGGGGATGTATGGGGGGTATAGGGGATGTATGGGGGATGTATGGGGGATATAGGGCGGAGGTATAGGGGATGTATGGGGGGTATAGGGGAGGTATAGGGGATATAGGGGGGTATAGGGGATGTATAGGGGATGTATGGGGGGTATAGGGTGAATGGGGGGTATGGGGGATATAGGGGGCATATGGGGGGTTATGGGGGGACATAGGGGGTATAGGGGTGTGGGGGGATGTGGGGGGTATAGGGGGGTGTGGGGGGTTATAGGGATGTGGGGGATGTATAGGGGATAGGGAGGAATGTGGAGGATAAAGGAGTACGGGGGCTATAGGGGATATAGGGGATGTGTAGGGGTGTAGGGGGTGTGGAGGATATCCAGGGGATGGAGGGAATGTGGAGGGTGTAGGAGTGTGGGGCATAGAGCAGATATAGGGGATGTGTATGGGGGATACAGAGGATGGAGGGAGTGTGGGGGATAGAGGGACTGTGGGAACTAGAGGGGTATGGGGGCTATAGGGGCTATAGGGGATGTGGGGTAAGGGGGCTGTAGGGGATGTGGGGGTATAGGGGCTATAGGGCTATAGGGTATGGGGGCTATAGGGCTATAGGGTATGGGGGCTGTAGGGGCTGTAGGGCTATAGGGTATGGGGGCTATAGGGGCTATAGGGGATGTGGGGTAAGGGGGCTGTAGGGGATGTGGGGGTATAGGGGCTATAGGGCTATAGGGTATGGGGGCTGTAGGGGCTGTAGGGCTATAGGGTATGGGGGCTATAGGGGCTATAGGGATATAGGGAATGGGGGCTATAGGGGCTATAAGGGTATAGGGTATGGGGGCTATAGGGGCTATAGGGCTATAGGGTATGGGGGCTATAGGGGCTATAGGGGATGTGGGGTAAGGGGGCTGTAGGGGCTGTAGGGGTATAGGGTATGGGGGCTATAGGGGCTATAGGGCTATAGGGTATGGGGGCTATAGGGGCTATAGGGATATAGGGTATGGGGGCTGTAGGGGCTGTAGGGCTATAGGGTATGGGGGCTATAGGGGCTATAGGGATATAGGGTATGGGGGCTGTAGGGGCTGTAGGGCTATAGGGTATGGGGGCTATAGGGGCTATAGGGATATAGGGTATGGGGGTTATAGGGGTATAGGGTATGGGGGCTATAGGGGCTATAGGGATATAGGGAATGGGGGCTATAGGGGCTATAAGGGTATAGGGTATGGGGGCTATAGGGGCTATAGGGATATAGGGAATGGGGGCTATAGGGGCTATAAGGGTATAGGGTATGGGGGCTATAGGGGCTATAGGGATATAGGGTATGGGGGCCATAGGGGCAGGGGCTGTAGGGGATATGGGGTAAGGGGGCTATAGGGTCTATAGGGGTAGAGGGTATGGGGGCTATAGGAGTATAGAGGTATAGGGTATGGGGGCTATAGGGCTATAGGGATATAGGGTATGGGGGCCATAGGGGCTATAGGGGTATAGGGTATGGGGGCCATAGGGGTATGGGGGCCATAGGGGCTATAGGGATATAGGGTATGGGGGCTATAGGGGCTATAGGGGTATAGGGTATGGGGGCCATAGGGGTATAGGGTATGGGGGCTATAGGGTCTATAGGGCTATAGGGTCTATAGGGCTATAGGGTATGTGGGGCCATACAGGCAGGGGCTGTAGGGGATGTGGGGTAAGGGGTCTGTAGGGGATGTGGGGGTAAGGGGGCTGTAGGGCAATAGGAGCTATAGGGTATGGGGCTATAGGGGCAGGGGCTGTAGGGGATGTGGGGTAAGGGGGCTGTAGGGCTATAGGGGCTATAGGAGCTATAGGGTATGGGGGCTATAGGGACTATAGGGGTATAGGGTATGGGGCTATGGGGGCAGGGGCTGTAGGGGATGTGGGGTAAGGGGGCTGTAGGGCTATAGGGGCTATAGGGGCTATAGGGTATGGGGGCTATAGGGCCATAGGGGCAGGGGCTGTAGGGGATGTGGGGTAAGGGGGCTGTAGGGCTGTAGGGGCTATAGGAGCTATAGGATATGGGGGCTATAGGGCCATAGGGGCAGGGGCTGTAGGGGATGTGGGGTAAGGGGGCTGTAGGGCTATAGGGGCTATAGGAGCCATGGGACCAGGGGGCTGTAGGAGTGGGCCCTAGACAGATTTGGGGGCTCTAGGGGCGGGGCCTATAGGGCTATAGGGCTGTAGGGGTTACATGTGCAGGGGCTATAGGGGCTATAGGGGATGTGTGGGGTATTTGGGGGCTGCTTTGGGGGCTGCTTGGGCAGTTTTGGGGCTGTTTAGGGGCTCTTTTTGGGGCTGCTTGTTTTGGGGGGCTGCTTGTTTTGGGGGGCTGATTTTGGGGAGGCTGTTTGTTTTTGGGGGCGCTGTTTTGCGGCTGTTTGTTTTTGGGGCTGGTTTTGGGGGGCTGCTTGTTTTGGGGGGCTGATTTTGGGGTCGCTGTTTGTTTTTGGGGGCCTGTTTCTGTCAGTTTTGGGGGGCTGTTTTGCGGCTGGTTTATTTTGCAGCCGTTTGTTTTTGGGGCTGGTTTTGGGGTGCTGTTTGTTTCAGGGTGCTGTTTGTTTTGGGGGGGCTATGTTTGGGCCACTTTTGGGGTGCTGTTTCTGGGGCCTGGTTTTAGGGGCCAGGGTTTTAGGGTTGTTCGGGACAGTTTTTGGGGCTGTTTTGGGCTGGTTTTGGGGGGGCTGTTTGTTTTCGGGGGGGGCTGTTTTGGGGGACTGTTTTTGAGGGGGCTGTTTTTGGGGGCGGTTTGTTTTGGGGGGCTATTTGTTTTCGGGGGCTGTTTGTTTCGAGGGTGCTGTTTTTGGGGGGCTGTTTCTTTTAGGGGTGCTGTTTTTGGGGGCCTGTTTGTTTCGGGGTGCTGTTTTTGGGGGGCTGTTTGTTTTCGGGGGTGCTGGTTTTGGGGGACTGTTTCTTTTAGGGGTGCTGTTTCTTTTAGGGGTGCTGTTTTTGGGGGGGCTGTTTGTTTCGGGGTGCTGTTTTTGGGGGGCTGTTTCTTTTAGGGGTGCTGTTTCTTTTAGGGGTGCTGTTTTTGGGGGGCTGTTTGTTTCGGGGTGCTGGTTTTGGGGTGCTGGTTTTGGGGGGCTGTTTGTTTCGGGGTGCTGTTTTTGGGGGGCTGTTTGTTTCGGGGGTGCTGTTTTTGGGGGGCTGTTTCTTTTAGGGGTGCTGTTTTTGGGGGGCTGTTTGTTTCGGGGGTGCTGTTTTTGGGGGGCTGTTTCTTTTAGGGGTGCTGTTTTTGGGGGTGCTGTTTTTGGGGGGCTGTTTCTTTTAGGGGTGCTGTTTTTGGGGGGCTGTTTGTTTTCGGGGGTGCTGTTTCTTTTAGGGGCGCTGTTTTTGGGGGGCTGTTTCTTTTAGGGGTGCTGTTAGTTTGGGGGGGCCCCGTGCCCGCCCCGTGCCGGGGGCTCCGTGGGCTCCCCCTGACCCCCCTCTCCGCAGGGGGGGCCGGATTTGGGGGCGTCCCCGGGGGGGGTGGGGGCCGTGCTGCGGACCCTGCTGGGGGACCCCGGGGACCCCCTCGGGCCCATCGCCCCCACCCCCAGGTGAGGGGGCTCAGGGGGGAGGTTTGGGGGGAACTGGGGGGTCCTGGGGGGGGTTTGGGGTGCTGTGGGGGTTTAGGGGGTCTGGGGATTATTTGGGGGCACCTGGGGGGGTTGGAGGCCTTGGGGAGCTGTTTGGGGTGCCGGGGGTATGGGGGGGGGATTTGGGGGGCTCAGGGGGGTCCAAGGGGTGCTGGGGGCAGTTTGGGGGTGCCCCTAGCGCCCCAAAAACTCCGTGTCCCCCCCACCCCAGCGGCCTGGCCAGCATTGCCCGCACGCTGAGCGTCCAGCAGCGCTACTGGGGCTGCCTGCAGAGCTTCGGTGAGGGGAACCCCGAAATCCCGGGGGCACCCCGAGATCCCACAGGGACCCTGAAATCCCGGGGGACCCCCAAAATCCCGCAGGGACACCTCAAAATCCCAAAGGGGAGCCCAGGAATCTGAGGAGGCACCCTGAAATCCCACAGCGACCCCCACAAATTCCACAGGGACCCCGAAATCCCAGAGGGGGCCCGAAATCTGAGGGAGGACCCCGAAATCCCACAGGAACACCCGAAACGCTGGGGGGACCCCGAAATTCCACAGGGGCACCCCGAAATCCTGGGGGCACCCCAAAATCGCGGGGGGGCACCCCAAAATCCCAAAGGGACTCCAAAATCCGAGGGGACTTCAAAATCCCAAAGGCACACCCCGAAATCCCACAGGAACACCCCAAAATCTCGGGGGCACCCTAAAATCCTGGGGACAGCCCAAAATCTGAGGAGGGACCCCAAAATCCCACAGGGACACCCTGAAATCCCAAAAGGACATCCTAAAATCCCACAGGGACACCCCAGAATCCTGGGTTGGGGAGGGGAGCCCTTTGAACCCCCCAAAACTGAGCCCAGGCTTTGGGGGGTGCGCTAGGCCCGGTTGCTAAGGTCTCACCTTGGTTGCTAGGCCGCCATATTGGCTCGCCGCCATCTTGGTTTCCCTCAGAGACCCCCCCCAGACACCCCCAAAACCCACTCAGACACCCCAAAACCCCTCCAAAAACCCCCAAACCCCCTCAGACACCTCCAAAACCTCTCCAAAAACCGAAAACCTTCCCAAAAACTGCCCCCTAAAACCCCAAACCCCCCGAGACACCCCAAAACTCCTCCAGACACCCCAAAACTCCTCCAGGCACCCCTAAACCCCTCCAAAAACCAAAAACCTTCCTCAAAACTGCAAAACTGCCCCCCAAAACCCCAAATACCCCTCAGACACCCCAAAACTCCTCCAGGCATCCCTAAACCCCTCCAAAAGCCCCTAAACCCCCTCAGACACCCCGAAACCTCTCCAGGCACCCCAAATACCCCTCAGACACCCCAAAAGCCCCTCAGGGACCCCCAGAACCTTCTCAAGGAACCCCAAAGTTTTGGGGGGGGCATATTTGGGGTGCCTCCCCTGAGGAGACCCCCCCACACAGAGAGCGAGGAGGAGGAGGAGGAAGAAGAAGAGGAAGAGGAGGCAGAAGCTGGGGAGGAGGAAGAGCAGGAGGATGAGGATGAAGCTGAGGAGGAGGAGGAGGAGGAGGAGCAGGATGGGGAGGGGAACCCCCTGGAGCCCCCCCCAGAGCCCTCGAGCAGAGCCCGGGTGGGGCTGGTGTACGACCCCCGCATGGAGGAGCACAGGAACACCTGGGACAGGTGAGGGACAAGGGACAGGTGAGGGACACAGGGACACAGGGACAGGTGAGGGGGGACACCTGGGACAGGTGAGGGACACAGGGACAGGTGAGGGACACAGGAACACCTGGGACAGGTGAGGGATACAGGGACACCTGGGACAGGTGAGGGACACAGGGACACAGGGACAGGTGAGGGACACAGGGACACCTGGGACAGGTGAGGGACACAGGGACAGGTGAGGGGCACAGGGACACCTGGGACAGGTGAGGGGCTCGGGGACACCTGGGACAGGTGAGGGACACAGGGACAGGTGAGGGGGGGACACCTGGGACAGGTGAGGGGGGGACACAGGGACAGGTGAGGGGGGAACACCTGGGACAGGTGAGGGACACAGGGACAGGTGAGGGGGGACACAGGAACACCTGGGACAGGTGAGGGACACAGGGACAGGTGAGGGACACAGGGACAGGTGAGGGGGGGACACCTGGGACAGGTGAGGGGGGACACAGGAACACCTGGGACAGGTGAGGGACACGGGGACACAGGGACAGGTGGGGGGGGGACACCTGGGATAGGTGAGGGACACAGGGACACCTGGGACAGGTGAGGGGCTCAGGGACACCTGGGACAGGTGAGGGACACAGGGACAGGTGAGGGACACAGGGACACCTGGGACAGGTGAGGGACACCTGGGACAGGTGAGGGGGGACACAGGAACACCTGGGACAGGTGAGGGACACAGGGACAGGTGAGGGGCACAGGGACACCTGGGACAGGTGACGGACACAAGGGACACCTGGGACAGGTGAGGGGGGAACACCTGGGACAGGTGAGGGACACCTGGGACAGGCGAGGGGGGGACAGAGGGACACCTGGAATAGGTGACGGGGGACACAGGGACAGGTGGGGGACACAGGGACAGGTGAGGGACAGAGAGACACCTGAGACAGGTGAGGGAAGGGCTGGGACACACTTGTGACATCTGTCCTGGGGATATTTTTGGGGTGATTTTGGGGTTCATTTTGGGGTTATTTTGTGTGTTACATTCCAGCCACCACCCCGAGTCCCCGCAGCGGCTGCCCCGGGGGTGGTTTTGGGGTTATTTTGGGGTGATTTTGGGGTTATTTTGGGTTCATTTTGGGGTGATTTTGTGTGTTTTTATCACAGCCATCACCCCGAGTCCCCGCAGCGGCTGCCCCGGGGGATGTTTTGGGGATATTTTTAGGGTCATTTTGGGGTGATTTGGTGTGTTTTGTGGCAGCCACCACCCCAAGTCCCCGCCGCGCCTGCCCCGGGTCCTGCAGCGCCTGCCCCGGGGGTGGTTTTGGGGATATTTTTAGGGTTATTTTGAGGTGATTTTGGGGTTCATTTTGGGGTTATTTTGTGTGTTTTTATCACAGCCACCACCCCGAGTCCCCGCAGCGGCTGCCCCGGGGGATGTTTTGGGGATATTTTTAGGGTCATTTTGGGGTGATTTCAGGTTGTTTTGTGTATTTTATCACAGCCATCACCCCGAGTCCCCGCAGCGGCTGCCGCGGGTGCTGCAGCGGCTGCAGGAGCTGGGGCTGGCCCAGCGCTGCCTCCCCGTGCCCGCCCGGCCCGCCAGCCACCGCCAGCTGCGCGCCTGCCACACGTGAGGGACACCGGGGACACCAAGGGGGGCTCATGGGGGGATCTGGGGGGGTCACGGGGGTCCCCTTGGGATGGTCCTGGGGGGTCATGAGGGGTCAGGAGGGCTCTGGGGGGGTCATGGGGGGTCTGGGGGGCTCATGGGAGGGGTCACGTGCGGGTCTGGGGGGACATGGGGATCGTGGGGATGTCCTGGGGGGGGGACATGGGGGGTTCTGGGGGGTCCTGGAGGGTTCTGGGGGGTCATGGGGGTCATCTTGGGGTGGTCCTGAGGGGTCCCATGGGAATCATGGGGGGTCTGGAGGGATATGGGGGGATCATGGAGGGTCAAATGCAGAGGCCTGGGGGGTTCTGGGGGTGTCATTGGGGGGTCTGGGGGGTCCAGATGGAGACATGGGGGGTCCTTGGGGGGGGCTCTGTCTGTGTTGGGGTGTCCCTGTTTTGGGGTATCCCCGGCTGTTTGGGGTGTCCCTGTTTTGGGGTATCCCTGTCTGTGTGTTTGGGGTGTCCGTGTCTGTGTTGGGGTATCCCTGGCTGTGTTTCAGGGTGTCCCTGGCTGTGTTTGGGGTCTCCCTGTGTTTGGGGTCTCCCTGTCTGTGTTTGGGGTGTCCCTGTCTGTGTTTTGGGGTGTCCCTGTGTGTGTTTTGGGGTGTCCCTGTGTGTGTTGGGGTGTCCCTGTGTTTGGGGTCTCCCTGTCTGTGTTTGGGGTCTCCCTGTCTGTGTTTGGGGTATCCCCGGCTGTGTTTGGGGTCTCCCTGTCTGTGTTTGGGGTATCCCCGGCTGTGTTTCAGGGTGTCCCTGTCCGTGTTTGGGGTATCCCTGGCTGTGTTTGGGGTGTCCCTGGCTGTGTTTGGGGCGTCCCTGTTTTGGGGTGTCCCTGTCTGTGTTGGGGTGTCCCCGGCTGTGTTGGGGTATCCCTGTCTGTGTTGGGGTGTCCCCGGCTGTGTTGGGGTGTCCCTGTCTGTGTTGGGGTGTCCCTGTGTTGGCGTGTCCCCGGCTGTGTTGGGGTGTCCCCGTGCGTGTTTCAGGCTGTCCCTGTCCGTGTTTAGGGTGTCCCTGTCCGTGTTTGGGGTCTCCCTGTTTGTGTTTGGGGTGTCCCCGTGCGTGTTTCAGGCTGTCCCCGGCTGTGTTGGGGTGTCCCTGTCCGTGTTTCAGGCTGTCCCTGTGTTTGGGGTGTCCCCGTGTGTGTTGGGGTGTCCCTGTGTTGGGGTGTCCCCGTGTGTGTTTGGGGTGTCCCCGCGTGTGTTTCAGGCTGTCCGTGTCCGTGTTTGGGGTGTCCCCGTGTGTGTTTGGGGTATCCCTGTCCGTGTTTGGGGTGTCCGTGTCCCTGTGTTGGGGTGTCCCCGTGTGTGTTGGGGTGTCCCTGTGTTGGGGTGTCCCCGTGCGTGTTTGGGGTGTCCCTGTCCGTGTTTCAGGCTGTCCCTGTCTGTGTTTGGGGTGTCCCTGTGTTGGGGTGTCCCTGTGTGTGTTTGGGGTGTCCCTGTGTTTGGGGTATCCCTGTCTGTGTTGGGGTGTCCCTGTCTGTGTTGGGGTGTCCCTGTCCGTGTTTGGGGTGTCCCTGTGTTGGGGTGTCCCTGTCCGTGTTTGGGGTGTCCCTGTGTTGGGGTGTCCCCGTGTGTGTTTGGGGTGTCCCCGCGCGTGTTTCAGGCTGTCCGTGTCCCTGTGTTGGGGTGTCCCCGTGTGTGTTTGGGGTGTCCCTGTGTTGGGGTATCCCTGTCTGTGTTTGGGGTGTCCCTGTGTTGGGGTATCCCTGTCTGTGTTGGGGTGTCCCCGTGCGTGTTTCAGGCTGTCCATGTCCGTGTCCCTGTGTTGGGGTGTCCCCGGCTGTGTTGGGGTGTCCCCGCGCGTGTTTCAGGCTGTCCCCGTGTCCCGCAGGCGCTCCCACGTGCGGGCTCTGTCCCGTGTCGCGGCTCTGTCCCCGCGGGAGCTGCGGGCGCTGTCCCAGCGCTATCCCAGCCTCTTCCTGTGCCCGCGCTCCTTCCGCGCCGCCCGCCTGGCCGCGGGGGGGGCGTGCGCGGCCGCGGGGGCCGTGCTGGGGGGGCAGGTGCGGAAACGGGGGGGCAAATGGGGGGGAAAAATGGGGGGCAAATGGGGGGGGACAGGGGGCTGTGATGGGGGGGCAGGTGCGGAAACGGGGGGGAAAAATGGGGGGGCAAATGGGGGGCAAATGGGGGGGGACAGGGGGCTGTGATGGGGGGGCAGGTGCGGAAACGGGGGGGGCAAATGGGGGGGGACAGGGGGGCAAATGGGGGCGGCAGGGGAGGAAACGGGGGGGGGGACAGGGAGGCAAATGGGGGCAAATGGGGGGGGACAGGGGGGCAAATGGGGGGGGGACAGGGGGCCGTGCTGGGGGGGCAGGGGAGGAAACGGGGAGGGTGGGACGGGGGGGCAAATGGGGGGGGACAGGGGGCCGTGATGGGGGGGCAGGTGGGCAAAAGGGGGGGACAGGGGGGCACAGGGGGCCGTGCTGGGGGGCGGGTGAGGAAACGGGGGGGGACAGGGGGGCAAATGGGGGCAAATGGGGGGGGACAGGGGGGCAAATGGAGGGGGACGGGGGGGCAAATGGGGGGGACGGGGGGGCAAATGGGGGCGGCAGGGGGGGCACAGGGGGCTGTGATGGGGGGGCAGGTGGGCAAAAGGGGGGGCAAATGGGGGGGGAACAGGGGGCCGTGCTGGGGAGGCAGGTGAGGAAACGGGGGGGGCAAATGGGGGGGGGACAGGGGGCCATGCTGGGGGGACAGGTGAGGAAACGGGGGGGGGACAGGGGGGCGCATGGGGGGGCAGATGGGCAAACTGGGGGGGGCAAATGGGGGGGGGACAGGGGGCCGTGCTGGGGGGGCAGGTGGGCAAAAGGGGGGGGGGACAGGGTGGGCAGGGGGGCATGGGACGGACAGGGGGGCACGGGGGGCACAGAGAGGGGGCAAAGGGGGCGGTGCTGGGGGGGCAGGTGGGCACAGGGGGGCACAGGGGGCAAAGGGGAGGGCAAAGGGGCCGTTCGGGGGGGGCACGGGGGGAGCTGAGCCATGGGGGGCATAGGGGGGTCTGGGGGTTTTGGGGTGCTGCCCCATCACCCCAATGGGTGGGGCTCCATCACCCACCCGGTGGGCATGGGGGGCACGAGGGGCTCGGGGGGCTCAGGGGGGCAAAGCGGGAACGGGGGGTACCGGGGGGAAAAGGGGGGGGCACGGGGGGGTCTGTGGGTCTGAGCCCTGCTGGGCCCCCCCGGTCCCGCCGGGGTTTGGGGGGGCACGGGGGGGTCAGGGGTGTCTCAAAGGGGTTTGGGGGTGTCTGTAGGGATTTGGGCGTCACAGTGGGATTTGGGGGTACCAGTGGCGTTTGGATCTCTGTGGGGTTTAGGAGGATCCCTGGTTTTGGGGTCTGATGAGGTTTGGGGGGATCTCCGTGGGGTTTGGGGGTGCCAGTGGGATCTGGGGGAGCTCTGGGGAGTTCGGGGCTCACAGGGGGTTCGGGGGTCCCAGCGGGGTTCGGGGATCCCCGTGGGGCTGTGGGGTCCCCAGCGGGGCTCGGGGGTCCCAGCGGGATTCTGGGGTCCCCAGCGGGGTTCTGGGGTCCCCAGCGGGGCTCGGGGGTCCCAGCGGGATTCTGGGGTCCCCAGCGGGGTTCGGGGGTTCCCGGCAGGGTTCGGGGGTTCCCGGCGGGGTTCGGGGGTGCCCCTGACGCCCCCGGTGCCCCCCAGGTGCGCTCGGCTCTGGCCGTGCTGCGCCCCCCAGGGCACCACGCCCGGCCGGGCTCCGCCGGGGGCTTCTGCCTCTTCAATAACGCGGGGGTGGCGGCGCGGCACGCGCAGAGCCTGGCGGGGACCCCCCTCAGGTACGGGGGGAACAACGGGGGAGCCCCTCGGGTACGGGGGGAACGGGGCCGGGGGAGCCCCCTGGGGTACAGGGAGAATGGGGGAACCCCCTCAGGTACGGGGGGAACGGGGGAGCCCCTCGGGTACAGGGGGAACGGGGCTGGGGGAGCCCCCTGGGGTACAGGGAGAATGGGGGAACCCCCCTCGGGTATGGGGAGCTGGGCTGGGAACCCCTCGGGTACGGGGGGAACGGGGCTGGGGGAGCCTCTCGGGTATGGGGGGAACGGGGGAACCCCTCGGGTATGGAGGGAACAGGGGAGCCCCCTCAGGTACAGGGGGAGCGGGGCTGGGGGCTCCCCTCGGGTATGGGGGGCTGGGGGATCCCCTCAGGTACGGGGGGAGCGGGGCTGGGGGAGCCCCCTGGGGTACAGGGGGAAGGGGGGAGCCCCCTCAGGTACGGGGGGAATGGGGCTGGGGGAGCCCCTCAGGTACGGGGGGCTGGGGGATCCCCTCAGGTACGGGGGGAACGGGGGAGCCCCTCGGGTATGGGGGGAACAGGGCTGGGGGCTCCCCTCAGGTATGGGGGGAGTGGGGCTGGGGGAACCCCTCGGGTATGGGGGGAATGGGGCGGGGGCTCCCCTCGGGTATGGGGGGAATGGGGCGGGGGCTCCTCTCAGGTACGGGGGAAATGGGGCTGGGGGCTCCCCTCGGGTATGGGGGGAATGGGGGAGCCCCCTGGGGTATGGGGGCTGGGGACCCCTTGGATATTGGGGGAACAGGGGAACCCCTCGGGTATGGGGGACCCTCCTCAGGTATGGGGGGAACGGGGCTGGGGGATCCCCTCGGGTATGGGGGGCTGGGGGACTCTCTCAGGTATGGGGGACCCCCCTCGGATACGGGGGGCTGGGGACCACCCTCAGGTACAGGGGGACCCCTCCTCAGGCATGGGGAGCTGGGGGATCCCCCTCAGGTAAGGGGAGACCCCTCAGGTATGGGGGGCTGGCCTGGGGAACCCCCTCATGTATGAGAAACCCCTCAGGCACGGGGGTCTGGGGGCTCGGGACCCCCTCGGGTACAGGGACCCCCTTTGGACACGGGGGTTTGGGGTTCTGGGGACCCCCTGGTGCCCCCCCAAACCCCCCCGTGCCCCCAGGGTGCTGATCCTGGACTGGGACATTCACCACGGCAACGGCACCCAGGAGATCTTCGAGGAGGACCCCAGGTGGGGAGGGGTTTGGGGGTACCCAGGGGGGTTTGGGGGTACCCAGGTGCGTTTGGGGTAACCAGGGGGGGGTTTGGGGGTACCCAGGGGGGTTTGGGGTAACCAGGGGGGGTTTGGGGGTGTCCTGGGGGGTTTGGGGTGCTGGAGGATGTTGGGGTCTGGGGGGGGTTTGGGGGTACCCAGGTGGGTTTGGGGTGCTGGGGGGGTTTGGGTTCAGGTTGCTGGGGGTCTTTGGGGGTCTCCAGGGAGTTTGGGATCCAGGGGGAGGTTGGGGTGCCCTGGAGGGATTTGGGGTCTGCAGGGGGGGGATTGGGATGTTGGGGGGGCTTGAGGTCGGTTTTGGGGTCCCTGGGTTTGTTTTGGGGCTCTCTGGGTCAGTTCCGGGGTCCCAGGGTTGGTTCTGGGGTCCCAGGGTCAGTTCTGGGCTCCCTGGTTGGTTTTGGGGTCGGCTCTGGGGTCCCTGGTTGGTTTTGGGGTCAGTTTTGGGGTCACTCTGGGGTCTCCTCCTGGCTCCCGGCCCCGTCCCGCAGTGTGCTGTCCCTGTCCCCACAGTGTCCTGTACCTGTCCCCTGTCCCACAGTGTCCTGTCCCTGTCCCCGCAGTGTCCTGTCCCTGTCCCCACAGTGTCCTGTACCTGTCCCCTGTCCCACAGTGTCCTGTCCCTGTCCCCACAGTGTCCTGTCCATGTCCCATGTCCCCACAGTGTCCTGTCCCTGTCCCACAGTGTGCTGTCCCTGTCCCCGCAGTGTCCTGTACCTGTCCCCTGTCCCCACAGTGTCCTGTCCCCTGTCCCCGCAGTGTCCTGTACCTGTCCCCTGTCCCCGCAGTGTCCTGTCCCCTGTCCCACAGTGTCCTGTCCATGTCCCCTGTCCCACAGTGTCCTGTCCATGTCCCCGCAGTGTCCTGTCCCCTGTCCCCACAGTGTCCTGTCCCCTGTCCCCGCAGTGTCCTGTACCTGTCCCCTGTCCCCACAGTGTCCTGTACCTGTCCCCGCAGTGTCCTGTACCTGTCCCCGCAGTGTCCTGTCCATGTCCCCTGTCCCCGCAGTGTCCTGTCCCCTGTCCCCGCAGTGTCCTGTCCATGTCCCCTGTCCCCGCAGTGTCCTGTACGTGTCCCCGCAGTGTCCTGTACCTGTCCCCTGTCCCACAGTGTCCTGTACCTGTCCCTGTCCCCGCAGTGTCCTGTACCTGTCCCCTGTCCCCGCAGTGTCCTGTACGTGTCCCTGCGTGTCCCCACAGTGTCCTGTACGTGTCCCCTGTCCCCACAGTGTCCTGTACCTGTCCCCTGTCCCCGCAGTGTCCTGTCCATGTCCCCTGTCCCCGCAGTGTCCTGTACCTGTCCCCGCAGTGTCCTGTACGTGTCCCTGTCCCCGCAGTGTCCTGTACCTGTCCCCACAGTGTCCTGTCCCCTGTCCCTGCAGTGTCCTGTACGTGTCCCTGTCCCCACAGTGTCCTGTCTCCTGTCCCCGCAGTGTCCTGTCCCCTGTCCCCTGTCCCACAGTGTCCTGTCTGTGTCCCCTGTCCCCACAGTGTCCTGTACGTGTCCCTGCGTGTCCCCACAGTGTCCTGTACCTGTCCCTGTCCCCGCAGTGTCCTGTACGTGTCCCTGCACCGCCGTGACGGTTCCTTCTTCCCGGGGGGCCCGGGGGGGTCCCCGTGGCGCCGGGGGAGGGGCCCCGGCCGCGGCTTCACCCTCAACGTGGCCTGGGGGGGGCCCCGCGTGGGGGACCCCGAGTACCTGGCGGCGATGGCGCGGCTGCTGCTGCCCGTGGCGTGCGAGGTGACAATGGGGACACGGCTGTGGGGTTATTGGGGTCGTTTGGGGGCTGCTGCTGCCCGTGGCATGCGAGGTGGGAACGGGGTTGGGGGCATTTGGGATTTTATTGGGGGTTATTGGGGGTCATTTGGGGTTTGATTTGGGGTTATTGGGGGCTGCTGCTGCCCGTGGCATGCCAGGTGACAATGGGGACACGCCTTTGGGGTTTGGGGTCATTTGGGGTTATTGGGGGTTTATTTGGGGTTTTATTTGGGGTTATTTGGGGTCATTTGGGGTTATTTGGGGTTTTATTTGGGGTTATTTGGGGCTTGGGGGCTGCTGCTGCCCGTGGCGTGCGAGGTGGGAATGGGGATTGGAGTTATTTGGGGTTATTTGGGATTATTTGGGGTTTTATTTGGGGTCATTTGGGGTTTGGGGGCTGCTGCTGCCCGTGGCATGCCAGGTCAGAATGGGGACACGGCTTTGGGGTCGTTTGGGGTTTGGGATTATTTGAGGTTTGGGGTTTGGGCCTTGGGCATTGGGGTTATTTGGGGTTATTTGGGGTTTCGGGTTTGGGGTTATTTGGGCTTTGGGGTTTGGGGACTCGTGCTGCTCGTGGCATGCCAGGTCAGAATGGGGTTTGGGGTTTGGAGGGCTTTGGGGCTGATTTGGGCTTTGGGGCTGATTTGGGCTTTGGGGGTGGGCTTTGGGGTTTGGGGCTGGTTTGGGGTTTGGGGGCTGGTGCTGCCCGTGGCGTGCCAGGTCAGAATGGGGACACAGGAGTGGGTTTGGGGGGAGCTGGGGGGGTTTGGGGGGCTCTGGGGAGGTTTGGGGTTTGGGGCTGGGGTGTGGGGGGTGGGGTTTGGGGTCTTGGGTTTGGGGTTTGGGGTTTGGGGTCTGGGGCTGGTTTGGGGTTTGGGGGTGGGGTTTCGGGGTGGGTTTTGGGGTCTGGGGCAGATTTGGGGTTTGGGGGCTGGGGCCGGTTGGGGTTTGGGGCTGGATTGAGATCTGGGCTTTGGGGTTCCGGTCTAGTTTGGGGCTGGGTCTCTGTGGGAGGGGTGGGACCCTCTGGGGGGGCCAGGTATCTCTGGGGAGGGGGCTCTGGGTCTGTTTGGGGGGGATTTGGGTTTGGGGGATTTGGGTTTGGGGGCTCTGGGTCAGGGTCCTGTCCCTTTTTGGGGGGCTGGGTCCCTCGGGGGGGTTCTGGAGGGGTTTGGGATTGTTTGGGGGGGGCTGTCTGGGGTTCCTTTGGGGGGCTGGGGGGGTCAGGGTTGTTTGGGGGGGTCTGGCTGTGGTTTAAGGGTGGGGGGGACCCTTTTTGGGGCTCTTGGGTTCACTTTGGGGTTGGGGTCCCGTGGGGGGTCCCGGTTCCCTTTGTGGGGGTCCCTGTTCCCTTTGGGGGTGTCCCTGTTCCCTTTGGGGGTGTCCCTGTTCCCTTTGGGGGGTCCCTGCTCCCTTTGGGGGGTCCCGGTTCCCTTTGGGGGTCCCTGCTCCCTTTGGGGGGGGATCCCTGCTCCCTTTGGGGGGGTCCTGGCTCCCTTTGGGGATCCCTGCTCCCTTTGGGGGTCCCAGTTCCCTTTGGGGGTGTCCCAGCTCCCTTTGGGGGTCCCGTTTCCCTTTGGGGGGTCCCGGTTCCCTTTGGGGGTCCCTGCTCCCTTTGGGGGTGTCCCAGCTCCCTTTGGGGGTCCCTGTTCCCTTTGGGGGGGTCCCTGTTCCCTTTGGGGGGGTCCCTGCTCCCTTTGGGGGTCCCGGCTCCCTTTGGGGGTGTCCGTGCCCCCCGTTTGGAGCTGTTGGGGCCCCCCCTGACTCTGTGCCCCCCCAGTTCGGGCCGGAGCTGGTTCTGGTCTCGGCCGGGTTCGACGCGGGCCGGGGGGACCCCCTGGGGGGGTGCCTGGTGTCCCCCCAGACCTTCGGCCTCATGACCCACATGCTGGGGGGGCTGGCGGGGGGGCGCCTGGTGCTGCTGCTCGAGGTGAGGGGGTCTGGGGGGTCCCGGGGGGGCCAGAGGGGCTGGGGTGGTCTGGGGGTCCCTTTGGGGGAGGAGGGGGCACTGGGGGGGCTGCTTGGGGGGATGGGGGGGTGGGGGTCTCTCATCCCGGGGGTCTCTGGGGGTCTCTCGCCCCGGGGGTCTCTGACTCTGGGGGTCTCTGCCCGAGGGTCTCTGTCTGGGGGTCTCTGACCGGGGGTCTCTGGGGGTCTCTGACCGGGCGTCTCTGACTCTGGGGGTCTCTGTCCTTGGGGGTCTCAGCCCAGGGGTCTCTGACTCTGGGGGGTCTCTGACTGGGGGTCTCTCACCCCGGGGGTCTCTGGGGAGTCTCTGTCCTTGGGGGTCTCTGGGGGTCTCTGTCTGGGGGTCTCTCACCCCAGGGGTCTCTGGGGGTCTCTAAGCAGGGGTCTCTGACTGGTGGTCTCTCTCCTTGGGGGTCTCTGAATGAGGGTCTCACCCCAGGGGTCTCTGTCCTGGGGGTCTCTGGGGGTCTCTAACCTGGGGGGTCTCTGTGTCTGGGGGTCTCACACCCTGGGGGTCTCTAACTGGGGATCTCTGTCCCGGGGGTCTCTGGTGGTCCCTGTCCTTGGGGGTCTCACCCCAGGGGTCTCTGACTGGGGGTCTCTGTCCTTGGGGGTCTCTGGGTGTCTCTGTCCTTGGGGGTCTCACCCCAGGGGTCTCTGACCTGGGGGTCTCTGGGGGTCTCACAGGGCGGGTACAACCTGGCGGTGACAGCGGAGGGGGTGGGGCAGTGCCTGGGGGTCCTGCTCGGGGACCCCCCCACGCTGCCCCCCCCCGGGACCCCCCAGCCCTCGGCTCTGAGGGCCCTGGGCCGGACCCTGCGAGCGCAGAGGGGCAGCTGGAGCTGCCTGCGCCTGCCCCGCGGTGAGACCCCTCCCCAAATAACCCGGGACCCCCAAACCCCGCCCCAAATCCCCCAAACCCCGCCCCAAATCCCCCAAACCCCGCCCCGCAGGGAGACCCCTCCCCAAATAACCCGGGACCGCCAAACCCTGCCCCGCGGGGAGACCCCTCCCCAAATAACCCGGGACCCCCAAACCCTGCCCCGCGGGGAGACCCCTCCCCAAATAACCCGGGACCCCCAAACCCCGCCCCGCGGGGAGACCCCTCCCCAAATCCCCCAAACCCCTCCCCAAATCCCCCAAACCCCTCCCCAAATCCCCCAAACCCCGCCCCAAATACCCCAAACCCCGCCCCGTGGGGAGACCCCTCCCCAAATCCCCCAAACCCCTCCCCAAATCCCCCAAACCCCGCCCCAAATACCCCAAACCCCGCCCCGTGGGGAGACCCCTCCCCAAATCCCCCCAAACCCCACCCCAAATACCCCAAACCCCGCCCCGTGGGGAGACCCCTCCCCACAATAATCTGGGACCCCCCCAAACCCTGCCCCGGGACCTCCAAACCCTGCCCTGCAATGAGACCCCTCCCCAAATACCCCAAACCCCTCCCCAAATACCCCAAACCCTGCCCTACAGTGAGACCCCTCCCCAAATACCCCAAACCCTGCCCCGCGGTGAGACCCCTCCCACAATAACCTGGGACCCCCCCCCCCCCAAACCCTGCCCCGGGACCCACCAGGACCCCCAAACCCTGGCCCAGACCCCCGGGCTCCCCCGAGCCCCCCAACCCTCAGCTCTGACCCCCCCCAAACCCCACCGGGACCCTTCGGGACCCCCCACATCCCCCAACCGACCCCTCCCCCCCCCCCCCAGTTGAGCCCCCCCCGGAGGTCCCCAAGGAGGGGGAGGGCGGCGATGACGTCACAGCGGCCGCCCATGACGTCACGGGCTCGCCCCCCCTGGACGCCGCCATTCGCCGCTTGGGGGCGCTGCAGATCGGGGACGGCCCCGGGGGCGGGGCCAAGGAGGGGCTGGGGGCGGAGTCACCGCCAGGCCCCGCCCCCACCGCAGAGGCCGCGGCCGCGCCCTGCTGGGAGGAGGAGGAGGAGCTGGAGGAGGTGGGGGAGGGGCTGGGGGGTGGGGGAGGGGCTGGGAGGAGGAGGAGGAGCTGGAGGAGGTGGGGGAGGGGCTGGATGAGGTGGGGGCGGGGTTTGGGGAGGGTCTGGGGGAGGGGTTTGGAAGGGTTGAGGCGGGGCCTGGGGGTTTGGGGAGGGGCTGGAGGGGGTTGGGGGGTTTGGGGAGGGGTCTGGGGAGGGATTTGGGGGGGTTTGCGGAGGGGGTTGGGGTTTGGGGCGGGGTCTGGGGGTGTTTGAGGGTTGGGGTTGGGGGAGTTGGGGGAGAAGTTTGGGGAGGGGTCTGGAGGTTTGGGGCAGGGGGCTGGGGGGGTTTGGGGTTTAGGGGAAGGTCTGGGGGGTTTGGGGGAATTTGGGGTTTGAGGAGAGATTTGGGGGGGTTTGGGGAGGGGGTTGGTGGGGATTGAGGTTTGGGGTTTGGGGGTTTGGGGAGGGTCGAGGGGTTGGGGTTTGGGGAGGGGTCTGCAGGTTTAGGGGAGGGGCTGGGTGGGTTTGGGGTTTGGGGAGGGTCTGGGGGTTTAGGGAAGGGGCTGGGGGTGTCTGAGGTTTAGGGGAGGGTCTGGGGGTTTGGGGGTTTGGGGAGGAGGCTGGGGGGGTCTGGGGGGGTTGGGATTTGGGGAGGGGTCTGGCAGGGTTTGGGGGGGTTTGTAGGGAGGGGTTCGAGGGGGATCGAGGTTTGGGGCGAATCTGGGGGAGTTTTTGGGGAGGGGGTTTGGGGGAGGTTTGTGCAGGGGGTTTGGGTTTGGATTAGGTGGATTTGGGGTTGGGTTTGGGGCTGAGGATTTGAGGATGAGGATTTAGGAACTGGGTTTGGGGATGAGGATTTGGGGATGAGGATTTGGAGATGAGGATTTGGAGATGAGGGTTTAGGGCTGGGTTTGGGGCTGGATTTGGGGGAGGATTTGGGTTTGGGGCTGTGGATTTGAGGGGTGGTTTGGGGGCGGATTTGAGGGGGGGATTTGGGGGTGGATTAGAGGGGTGGGTTTGGGGGTTGGCGTTTGGGGGCGGTTTTGGGGCTGGATTTGAGGGGGGGATTTGAGGGGGTGGTTTGCGGGTGGTTTTCGGGCTGGATTTGGGGGTTGGGGTTCGGGGGCGCATTTGGGGCTGGATTTGGGGCTGGGGATGAGGATTTGGGGGTTGGGGTTTGGGGGCAGTTTTGGGTCTGGATTTGGGGGGGGGGTTGGGTCTGGATTTGGAGGTTGAGGATGAGGATTTGGGGCTCGATTTGGGGTGGATTTGGGGTGGATTTGGGGGTTGGGGATGAGGATTTGGGTCTGGATTTGGGGGCGGATTTGGGGCTGGATTTGGGCTGGATTTGGCTCTGGATTTGGGGCTGGATTTGGGCTGGATTTGGGGCTGGATTTGGGTCTGGATTTGAGCTGGATTTGGGGCTGGATTTGGTCCGGATTTGGGCTGGATTTGGGGCTGGATTTGGGGGCGGATTTGGGGCTGGATTTGGGGGAGGATTTGGGCTGGATTTGGGCTGGATTTGGGTCTGGATTTGGTCCGGATTTGGGCTGGATTTGGGCTGGATTTGGGTCTGGATTTGGTCCGGATTTGGGCTGGATTTGGGCTGGATTTGGTCCGGATTTGGGTCCGGATTTGGGCTGGATTTGGTCCGGATTTGGGGTGGATTTGGGCTGGATTTGGGCTGGATTTGGGCTGGATTTGGTCCGGATTTGGGGCTGGATTTGGGGCTGGATTTGGGGTGGATTTGGGCTGGATTTGGGGCTGGATTTGGGGCTGGATTTGGGCTGGATTTGGGGCTGGATTTGGGGCTGGATTTGGGCTGGATTTGGTCCGGATTTGGGCTGGATTTGGGCTGGATTTGGGGTGGATTTGGGGTGGATTTGGGGCTGGATTTGGGGTGGATTTGGGGTGGATTTGGTCCGGATTTGGGCTGGATTTGGGTCCGGATTTGGGCTGGATTTGGTCCGGATTTGGGGCTGGATTTGGGCTGGATTTGGTCCGGATTTGGGGCTGGATTTGGGCTGGATTTGGTCCGGATTTGGGGTGGATTTGGGGTGGATTTGGTCCGGATTTGGGCTGGATTTGGGCTGGATTTGGGCTGGATTTGGGTCTGGATGTGGGCTGGATTTGGGGGTGGATTTGGTCCGGATTTGGGCTGGATTTGGGCTGGATTTGGTCCGGATTTGGGGTGGATTTGGGGTGGATTTGGGCTGGATTTGGGTCTGGATGTGGGCTGGATTTGGGTCTGGATTTGGGCTGGATTTGGGGGTGGATTTGGGTCCGGATTTGGGTCTGGATGTGGGCTGGATTTGGGGGTGGATTTGGGTGGATTTGGTCCGGATTTGGGGTGGATTTGGGCTGGATTTGGTCCGGATTTGGGGGTGGATTTGGGGTGGATTTGGGGTGGATTTGGTCCGGATTTGGGCTGGATTTGGGGGTGGATTTGGGGTGGATTTGGTCCGGATTTGGGGTGGATTTGGGGGTGGATTTGGGGTGGATTTGGTCCGGATTTGGGTCCGGATTTGGGCCTGGATTTGGGTCCGGATTTGGGTCTGGATTTGGGCTGGATTTGGTCCGGATTTGGGGTGGATTTGGTCCGGATTTGGGGTGGATTTGGGCTGGATTTGGTCCGGATTTGGGTCTGGATTTGGTCCGGATTTGGTCCAGATTTGGGCTGGATTTGGGCTGGATTTGGTCCGGATTTGGGCTGGATTTGGGCTGGATTTGGTCCGGATTTGGGGTGGATTTGGGTCTGGATTTGGGTCCGGATTTGGGGCTGGATTTGGGGTGGATTTGGTCCAGATTTGGGCTGGATTTGGGGCGGATTTGGTCCGGATTTGGTCCGGATTTGGTCCGGATTTGGTCCGGATTTGGGGCTGGATTTGGGGCTGGATTTGGGTCCGGATTTGGGTCTGGATTTGGGCTGGATTTGGTCCGGATTTGGGGTGGATTTGGTCCGGATTTGGGGTGGATTTGGGCTGGATTTTGTCCGGATTTGGGTCTGGATTTGGTCCGGATTTGGTCCAGATTTGGGCTGGATTTGGGCTGGATTTGGTCCGGATTTGGGCTGGATTTGGTCCGGATTTGGGGTGGATTTGGTCCGGATTTGGTCCGGATTTGGTCCGGATTTGGGCTGGATTTGGTCCGGATTTGGGTCCAGATTTGGTCCGGATTTGGGGCGGATTTGGGTGCGGATTTGGTCCGGATTTGGGGTGGATTTGGTCCGGATTTGGTCCGGATTTGGTCCGGATTTGGGGCTGGATTTGGGGCTGAATTTGGGGCGGATTTGGTCCGGATTTGGGCTGGATTTGGTCCGGATTTGGGTCCAGATTTGGGCTGGATTTGCCGTTTCGGGCTCCCCTGACGCCCCCTGTCCCGGCCCGCAGGGGGCGCTGTTCGCGGTGACGCCGCTCCGGGGCTGCCCCCACCTGGGCGCCGTGGCCCCGCCCCCCGCGGGGGGGGCCCTTGGGACCCTCCTGCCCCCCCCGTGCGGGGTCTGCGGGAGCCGCCGCGAGAACTGGCTGTGCCTGAGCTGCCACCAGGTGAGAGACCCCAAAAACCGCCCCAAAAACACCCCCTGAACCCCAAAACCAGCCCTGAACCCCAGAACTGGCTGTGCCTGAGCTGCCACCAGGTGAGAGACCCCAAAAACCGCCCCAAAAACACCCCCTGAACCCCAAAACCAGCCCTGAACCCCAGAACTGGCTGTGCCTGAGCTGCCACCAGGTGAGAGACCCCAAAAACCGCCCCAAAAACACCCCCTGAACCCCAAAACCAGCCCTGAACCCCAGAACTGGCTGTGCCTGAGCTGCCACCAGGTGAGAGACCCCAAAAACCGCCCCAAAAACACCCCCTGAACCCCAAAACCAGCCCTGAACCCCAGAACTGGCTGTGCCTGAGCTGCCACCAGGTGAGAGACCCCAAAAACCGCCCCAAAAACACCCCCTGAACCCCAAAACCAGCCCTGAACCCCAGAACTGGCTGTGCCTGAGCTGCCACCAGGTGAGAGACCCCAAAAACCGCCCCAAAAACACCCCCCTGAACCCCAAAACCAGCCCTGAACCCCAGAACTGGCTGTGCCTGAGCTGCCACCAGGTGAGAGACCCCAAAAACCGCCCCAAAACCACCCCCTGAACCCCAAAACCAGCCCTGAACCCCAGAACTGGCTGTGCCTGAGCTGCCACCAGGTGAGAGACCCCAAAAACCGCCCCAAAACCACCCCCTGAACCCCAAAACCAGCCCTGAACCCCAGAACTGGCTGTGCCTGAGCTGCCACCAGGTCAGGACAATGACACCCCTGGGATCCCAGAAACTGCCCCAGGACCCCAAAACTGCCCCAAAAACGCCCCCTGAAACCCAGAAACGGCCCCAAAAACAGCCTCTGAAACCCCAAAACTGCACCTGAACCCCAAAAGCTGCCCCAGGACCCCAAAAACTGCCCCTGGGACCCCAAAAACTGCCCCAGAGCACCCCTAGAAACAGCCTTGCACTGCAAAACCCCTCCTGCCCAGAAACACCCCCTGCACCCCCAAAAACACCCCCTGCACCCCTGAATCCCTCTGCACCCCAAAACCAACTTCCTGCACCCCGAAATCTCTCCCTGCCCCCCACAACTGTTCCCCATACCCAAACCCCCTCTGGGACCCCAGAACTGTGCCCTGAACCCTGAAATTCCCCCCAAATCCCCAAATTGCCCCCAAACCCCCCCTGCACACCTAAACCCCCCCACCCCTAAATCTCCCCCCAAATTCCCCCACTCCCCTAAATCCTCCCCACACCCCCAAATCCCCTCACAGCCCCAAATTCCCTCGCACCCCAAACCTTCCCTGCACCCCTAAATCCCCTCACACCCCCAAATCTCTCCCCAAATCCCTAAATCCCCTCACACCCCTAAACTCCCCTTGCACCCCAAACCTTCCCTGCACCCCCAAATCCCCCCACACCCCCAAATCCCCTCACACCCCTAAATCCTCTCACACCCCTAAATCCCCCCCCGCACCCCAAATCTTCCCTGCCCCCCTAAATCTCCTCACAGCCCCAAATCCCCCCACACCCCTAAATCGCCCCACACCCCCAAATCCCCTCACACCCCCCAAGCCCCCCCACACCCCTAAATCTCCCCCCAAATTCCCAAATCCGCTCACACCCCCAAATCCCTCCACACCCCTAAATCTCCCCCCAAATCCCTAAATCCCCTCACACCCCTAAACTCCCCCCTGCACCCCAAACCTTCCCTGCACCCCTAAATCCCCCCCAAATCCCTAAATCCCTCCCCAAATCCCCAAATCCCCCCACACCCCTAAATCTCCTCACACCCCTAAACTCCCCCCTGCACCCCAAACCTTCCCCACACCCCTAAATCACCCCCAAGTCCCCAAACCCCCCCACACCCCCAAATCCCCCCACACCACTAAATCACCCCCACACCCCTAAATCCCCCCACACGCCTAAATCACCCCCAAGTCCCCAAACCCCCCCATGCCCCTAAATCCCCCCACACCCCCAAATCCCCCCACCCCTAAATCTCCTCACACCCCTAAACTCCTCCCTGCACCCCAAACCTTCCCCACACCCCCAAATCCCCCCACACCCCTAAATCCCCCCACACCCCCAAATCCCCCAACACCCCTAAATCACCCCCAAGTCCCCAAACCCCCCATGCCCCCAAATCCCCTCTCACCCCTCCCCCCCCGCCCCCGTGTCCCAGGTGCTGTGCGGGCGCTATGTGGGGGGGCACATGCTGACCCACGGGGGGGCCCAGGGGCACCCGCTGGTGCTGAGCCTGCGCGACCTGGGGGCCTGGTGCTACCCCTGCGGGGGCTACGTCACCCACCCGGTGCGTCTGGGGCAAAAACGGGGGAAAATGGGGGAAAATGGGGAAAAAACGGGGCAAAAATGGGAAAAAATGGGGCAAAAATGGGGAAAAACGGGGCAAAAATGGGGGAAAATGGGTCTGGGGGTGTCACAGGGCAAGGGGGGAGCCTGGTGCTACCCCTGCGGGGGCTACGTCACCCACCCGGTGCGTCTGGGGCAAAAACGGGGGAAAATGGGGGAAAATGGGGAAAAAACGGGGCAAAAATGGGAAAAAATGGGGCAAAAATGGGGAAAAACGGGGCAAAAATGGGGGAAAATGGGTCTGGGGGTGTCACAGGGCAAGGGGGGGGCCTGGTGCTACCCCTGCGGGGGCTACGTCACCCACCCGGTGGGTCTGGGGCAAAAACGGGCAAAATTGGGTAAAAATGGGGCAAAAATGGGGAAAAACGGGGGGAAAAAATGGGGAAAATGGGCAAAAACGGGGCAAAAATGGGGCATAAATGGGGAAAAAATGGGGCAAAAATGGGTCTGGGGGCATGGGGGGGCCTCGTGCTACCCCTGCAGGGGCTACATCACCCACCCAGTGGGTATGGGGCAAAAACGGGCAAAAATGGGGAAAAACGGGGAAAAAATGGGGAAAAATGGGGCAAAAATGGGACAAAAATGGGTCTGGGGGTGTCACAGGGCATGGGGGGGCCTGGTGCTACCCCTGCGGGGGCTACGTCACCCACCCGGTGGGCACAGGGGGCAAATGGGGTCTGGGGGCTCCGGGGTTTTTGGGGGGCTCTGTCCCCCACCTGAGGGGCACGGGGGGGTCTGGGGCGTTATTGGGGCGCTGCCCTGGGGGGGCTGCATCACCTGCCTGGGGGGCAAAGGGGGAGGGGTCCCAGGGGGCGTGGGGGGTTTGGGGGCACGGGGGGGGGCACGGGGGTCCCGTGGGTCTGAGGGTTCAGGGGGGTTTTGGGGGGGTCTCTGTCACCCACCCGGAGGGCTGGGGGATCCCGGGGGGGTCTGAGGGGTCCCTGCGCCCCCCCCATGACTTTGGGGGTCTGGGGGGGCTTCGGGAATGAACCATCGGGAATGGGGGGGGGAGATGGGAATGAACCATCGGGAATGGGGGGGGGGAACCATTAAACTGCGGGGGTGGGGCTGGGCTGAACCATTGCGGGATGGGGTGGGGGGAGCAGGGTTGGGATGAACCATTGTGGCGATGAGTGGGGGGAGCAGGGTTGGGATGAACCATTGTGGCGATGGGGAAGGGGGACGCTGGGTTGAAGTTGGGATGAACCATCACGGTACGGGGGGAGGGGGGAGCAGTCCCACCCCGGACTGCACCATTGGTGAATGCGGGGGGGGAGATGAGGTTGGAAAGAACCACAGGGGAGCGCGGGGGGGTCCCGTGTCTGACCCCCCCGTCCCCCAGGTGCTGCTCCCCACCAAGACCTTCATCTACCGCCTCAAGTTCGGCACTGACCCCCCCTCCTCCTCCTCCCTCTGAGCCCTCCCACCCCCCCTCTCTTAAAGGGCTACACCCGTGCCATGCCCCCCCCATCACCAGCACCCCCAAACCCCCCCTGGGCCAAAGGCTGGGCCGGGCCCGGGGCCGGGGGGAGGGGCGGGGGGGGACACCCCCCCCAAGCCGCGGGGGGGTCCCGGGGCACGCGGGGGGACCCCGGTTTTGTATCCCCCCCCCCCCTTTTGGAGGTTTTATAAATCCCCTTTGTTACGCCGAGACACCAATAAAGAGACGGGCCAGGTTCGGGGGGCTGAGAGGTTTTGGGGGTGCCCCGGGTCTGGGGGGGTCCGGGGGGGGTCAGAAGTCGTCGTCGTCGCAGATGTCCAGGAAGACGTCGAAGGCCTCGCGGTTGCAGTTGCCGTCGGGGCTGAACACGTACTTGTGGAAGGTGCCGTCCACACACACGGCTGGGGGGCACGGGGGGGTCAGGGCAGGGGATTTGGGGTGCGGGGAGGTGCCCTGGGAGGGTTTGGGGCCAAAGGGAGGGGGCCCAGAGGGGTTTAGGGGGGATTTAGGGGGTCCCCAGGGGGCTTTAGGGGTATGGGGAGGGGCCCTGGGGGGGGGTTAGGGGAGCCCTGGGGGGGTTTAGGGGCACAGGAGGGGGCCCTGGAAGGGTTTAGGGGGGATTTAGGGGGTCCCTGGGGGAGTTTAGGGGGATTTTGGGGTGCAGGGCGGGGCCCTGCAGGGGTTCAGGGCCAAAGGGAGGGGCCCCAGGGGGGTTTAGGGGGACTCTGGGGGGGTTTAGGGAGGGGGACAGGGAGGGGCCCTGGAAGGGTTTAGGGGGTCCGTGGGAGAGTTTAGGGGGATTTTGGGGTGCAGGGAGAGGCCCTGCAGGGGTTTAGGGACAAAGGGAGGGGCCCTGGAGGGGTTATGGGGGGGTTTAGGTGGGTTTAGGGGTACAGGGAAGGGCCATGGGTGATTTAGGAGGTGCAGGGAGGGGCCCTGGAGGGGCTTAGGGAGACCCTGGGTGAGATTTGGGGAGCCCTGAGGGGGTTTAGGGGCACAGGGAGGGGCCCTGGGTGGGTTTAGGGGTGTGGGGAGGGGCCCTGGAGGGTTTAGGGGTGCAGGGAGGGGCCCTGGAGGGGTTATGGGGGGGTTTAGGTGCATTTAGGGGTGCAGGGATGGGGCCATGGGGGATTTAGGGGGTGCAGGGAGGGGCCCTGGGGGGTTTAGGGGGGCCCTGGGTGGGGTTTGGGGAGCCCTGAGGGGGTTTAGGGGCACAGGGAGGGGCCCTGGGGGGTTTAGGGGTGTGGGGAGGGGCCCTGGGGGGTTTAGGGGGGCCCTGGGTGGGGTTAGGGGAGCCCTGGGGGGGTTTAGGGGCACAGGGAGGGGCCCTGGGGGGGTTTAGGGGGACCCTGGGGGGGTTTAAGGGCACAGGAAGGGACCTTGGCGGGGTTTAGGGGTGTGGGGAGGGGCCCTGGGGGGTTTAGGGGTGTGGGGAGGGGGTCCCGGGGGGTCCCAGGGGTTTTGGTGATGCCTGGGGGGTCCTGGGAGAGCCGGGGGGGGTTTGGGGTCCCAGGCGCTGTTTTGGGGCGGTTTTGGGGGCGATTCCCCAATGACAGAGTTGAGGCTGCCCCCTCTCCCAAAGGCAGAACCCCAGAGGGTTTGGGAGTCCACGGGGGCTGTTTTGGGGTCCCCCGGGGTTATTTAGGGTGGTTTGGGGTTATTTAGGGGTCCCTCAGGGTATTTGGCGTTGGTTTTGGGTTATTCTGGGGTGTTTCAGTGTTAGTTGGGGTGGGTTTGGGGTACATTAGGGTGTTTCGGTGTTATTTGGGGTCCCTCAGTGTTTTTGGGGTCGTTTTGGGGCTGTTTTGGGCTGTTTCTGGGGCTGTTTCTGGGCTGTTCAGGGGTGTTCTTTGGGATGCTCTGGGCACTCACCGATGACAGAGCTGGGGCTGTTTTGGGGATGGTTTTGGGCTGTTTCTGGGCAGTTTCTGGGATGTTTCTGGGATGTTTCTGGACTGTTTCTGGGGCTGTTTTTGGGGTGTTTTTGGGCAGTTTCTGGGCTGTTTCTGGGCTGTTTCTGGGCAGTTCAGGGGTGTTTCTGGGACGCTCTGGGCACTCACCAATGACGGAGCTGGGGCTGTTTTTGGGATGGTTTTGGGCGGTTTCTGGGCAGTTTCTGGGATGTTTTTGGGCTGTTTCTGGGACTGTTTTTGGGCTGTTTCTGGGATGTTTCTGGGGCTGTTTTTGGGCTGTTTCTGGGCAGTTTCTGGGATGTTTCTGGGGCTGTTTTTGGGCTGTTTCTGGGCAGTTCAGGGGTGTTTCTGGGACGCTCTGGGCACTCACCGATGACAGAGCTGGGGCTGTTTCTGGGGTGTTTCTGGGCAGTTTCTGGGGCTGTTTTTGGGGTGTTTTTGGGCAGTTTCTGGGATGTTTCTGGGCAGTTTCTGGGCAGTTTCTGGGGCAGTTTCTGGGCTGTTTCTGGGCAGTTCAGGGGTGTTTCTGGGACGCTCTGTGCACTCACCGATGACGGAGCTGGGGCTGTTTCTGGGGCTGTTTTTGGGCAGTTTCTGGGGCTGTTTTTGGGGTGTTTTTGGGCAGTTTCTGGGATGTTTCTGGGCAGTTTCTGGGCAGTTTCTGGGCAGTTCAGGGGTGTTTCTGGGACGCTCTGTGCACTCACCGATGACGGAGCTGGGGCTGCGGCCGGCCCTGCCGAAGGCGCACACGCCGGGGGCCTCGGCCGGGATGGTGAAACTCGCCAGGGACCACTGGGACTCCACGTAGGGGCCCAGCACCGGGCCCACCTTGCCCACCCGCGCCAGCCTGGGCCAGGGAGGGCACAGGACAGGGCTCAGGGGGGCTCCGGGGGCGCAGGGGGTTCGGGGACCCCCCTGTCCCCCCACTCACGCCGAGCGCCGGTTGAGCCGCGTGTCCCGCAGGGCGAAGACGTGCCCGGTGCCTTTGTCACTGGCCGCGCACAGGAACGAGCAGTCGGGGCTGAAGGCCAGGCTGGGGACCCCGAAACTCAGTCAGGGATGGGCAGCACCCCAAAACCCCCCTAAAACCCCGTCAGGGATCGGGGGCACCCCAAAATCCCATCAGGATTGGGGGCACATCCCAAAACCCCAGCAGGGATGCGGGGACTCCCCAAAACCCCCCTAAAACCCTGTCAAGGATGGGGGGACCCCAAAACCCCATCAGGATTAGGGAGACACCCCAAAACAATCCACAAAATCCCATCAGGATCGGGAGGCACCCCAAAACCCCAGCAGGACTGGGAGGACACCCCAAAACCCGGCTGGGGGTCCCCCAGATCCACCTCCAGTCCCTCCCAGTGCCACCAGTACAGAGGGGCAGGGTCTGCAGCCTGGGACACACCTGAGGTTCCCAGGGACCCCAGTGGCACCAGGAGAGCCTGGAGAGGTTGGTCCCAGCTCCAGCCCCTCCCAGTGTCCCCAGTCCCTCCCAGTGCCCCCAGTGGCACCAGTAGAGCGTGGCAGGGTCGGTGCCAGCCCTGCCCAGTGCCCCCACTGTCCCCAGTCCCTCCCAGTGCCCCCATGGCACCAGTATAGTATGGCAGGGTCAGTCCCAGCCCCAGCCCCACTGTCCCCAGTCCCTCCCAGCGCCCCCAGTCCCACCAGGAGAGCGTGGCAGGGTCAGTCCCAGGCCCCCCAGTCCCCCCAGTCCATCCCAGTCTCACCAGTAGAGCATGGAGAGGTTGGTCCCAGCTCCAGCCTCTCCCAGTGTCCCCAGTCCCTCCCAGCGCCCCCAGTGGCACCAGTAGAGCGTGGCGGGGTCGGTGCCAGCCCCATCCCCATTGTCCCCAGTCCCATCCCCACTGTCCCCAGTCCCTCCCAGTTTCCCCAGTTCTCCCAGTGCCCCCAGCGCTCCCAGTGGCACCAGTAGAGCGTGGCGGGGTCGGTGCTGTGGCACAGCTCCAGCCCTGCCCAGTGCCCCCATTGTCCCCAGTCCCTCCCAGTGGCACCAGTAGAGCGTGGCGGGGTCGGTGCCAGCCCCAGCCCCGTTGTCCCCAGTCCCTCCCATTGTCCCCAGTGCCCCCAGTGGCACCAGTAGAGCGTGGTGGGGTCGGTGCCAGCCCCATCCCCATTGTCCCCAGTCCCTCCCAGTGCCCCCAGTGGCACCAGTAGAGCGTGGCGGGGTCGGTGCCGCGGCGCAGCTCCAGCAGGCGGGCGCGGCTCTGGGTGCAGAAGAGGCGGATCAGGGTCCCCCGGCGCGAGGCCGAGGCCACCAGGCTGCCCGGGGCGCTCAGGGCGGCGCAGCCAACCTCGCTCTGGTGCGCGTTGATCGTCACCGGCGCCGAGGACGTGCCCGGCTTGGCCGAGCCCAGGTCCTGCGCGGGAGGGGGACACGGGTGGGGCCAGTGCGCACCAGTACGGCCCCAGGGGGCACCAGTATCCACCAGTGCTCCCCAGTACGGCCCCAGTGCGCACCAGTACGGCCCCAGTGCGCACCAGTATCCACCAGTGCTCCCCAGTACGGCCCCAGTGCGCACCAGTATCCACCAGTGCTCCCCAGTACGGCCCCAGTGCGCACCAGTATCCACCAGTGCTCCCCAGTACGGCCCCAGGGGGCACCAGTACGGCCCCAGTGCTCCCCAGTACGGCCCCAGGGGGCACCAGTACGGCCCCAGTGCTCCCCAGTACGGCCCCAGGGGGCACCAGTATGGCCCCAGTGCTCCCCAGTACGGCCCCAGTGCGCACCAGTACAGCCCCAGTGCGCACCAGTACGGCCCCAGGGGGCACCAGTACGGCCCCAGTGCGCACCAGTATCCCCCAGTGCTCCCAGTCCCCCCCCAGTCCCCCCCAGTTTCCCCAGTCCCCCCAGTTCCTCCCAGTCCCTCCCAGTTTCCCCAGTTTCCCCAGGCCCCCAAGCCCCTTCCAGTTTCCCCAGTCCCTCCCAGTTCCCCCAGTCCCTCCCAGTTTCCCCAGTCTCTCCCAGTCCCCCCAGTCTCTCCCAGTCCCTCCCAGTCCCTCCCAGTCCCCCCCAGTCCCCCCCAGTCCCCCCAGTCCCCCCCAGTTCCCCAGCTCACCACCAGCTGCAGGCTCCCGCATTTGTGTCCCGGGAACACGAGCAGGGCCCGCTCCACGCTGGGACACAGATCCACGATCCCTGCGGGGACCCCAAAAACCCCCGGGCAGTGGGACCCCAAAAACCCCCCAGGACACTGGGGACCCCAAAAACACCCTCTGCACATTGGGGACCCCAAAAACACCCGGGCAGTGGGACCCCAAAAACACCCTGCACATTGGGGACCCCAAAAACACCCCTGGACATAGGGGACACCCCAAAAACACCCCTGGACATTGGGGACCCCAAAAACACCCGGGCAGTGGGGACCCCAAAAACACCCCAGGACATTGGGGACCCCAAAATCACCCCAGGACATTGGGGACCCGAAAAACACCCCTAGACATTGGGGACCCCAAAATCACCCGGGCAGTGGGGACCCCAAAATCACCCCAGGACATTGGGGACACCCCAAAAACACCCCAGAACACTGGGGACCCCAAAAACACCCGGGCAGTGGGACCCCAAAAACACCCCAGGACATTGGGGACACCCCAAAAACACCCCAGGACATAGGGGACACCCCAAAAACACCCCAGGACATTGGGGACCCCAAAAACACTCCCAGGACACTGGGGACCCCAAAAACACCCCCAGGACATTGGGGACCCCAAAAACACTCCCAGGACACTGGGGACCCCAAAAACACCCCCTGGATATTGGGGACCCCAAAAATCCCCGGACACTGGGGACCCTAAAACCCCCCTAGGAAATCGGGGACCCCAATTCCCCCCCACAGGACATTGGGGACCCCAAAACCCCTGGACAGTGGGGACCCCAAAAACCCCCCAGAACAGCGGGGACCCCAAAAACCCCTGGACAGTGGGGACCCCAAAATTCCCCCAGACATTGGGGTGTCCCTGATCCCCAAACCCCCCAGGACATTGGGGACCCTAAAAATCTCTGGACATTGGGGACCCCAAAAACCCTCCAGGACACCAGGGACCCCAAAAACCCACCAGGACATCAGGGACCCCAAAATCCCCCCCAGCACAGTGGGGTCCCCCCCTGGATATTGGGGTCCTCCAGAGTTTCAGGTTTCCCCTCAGGGTTTTGGGGTCCCCCCCCAGGTTTTGGGGTCCCCCCGGAGTTCCAGGCTCCCCCCCATTCACTGGGGCCCCTCCCTGAGCTTTGGGGAGTCCCTGGGGGAAGTTTGGGGCTCCCCCTGTGTTCTCTCTTGGGATTTTGGGGTCCCTCCCGTGCTTTGGGGTCCCCCCAACCCCCCAATAAAGGGAATGGGGGGAAGTTTGTCCTGAACACCAGAGTCCCCCCAAACCCAAACCCCCCGAGGTTTTGGGGTCCCTCCGGGGTTTTGGGGCCATTCCCCAATTTTGGGGTGTCCCCTGGTGCGGTTTTGGGGTCCTCCCAAACCATTCCCAGGTACAAAGAACAGGGGGAGCTCTGTCCTTACCACCCCCAAACCTGTCCCTGCAGATTTTGGGGTCTCCCCCAGTTTGGGATCCCCCAGTTTGGGATCCCCCAGTTTTCAATCACCCCCCGTTCAGGCTTCCCCTGTTTTTGGGGTCCCCCTGAGGTCTATGGGGTCCCTCCACAGTTTTTGGGGTCGTGCTGCAGTTTTTGTGGTTTCTCCTGCAGTTTTTTGGGGGCCCCCGGGTTTTTGGGGTCCCCCCGTGGTTTTTAGGGTGCCCCTACCTTTGGGGTTGTCGCGGGTGTCGAACTCAAAGAGCTTGGTGGGCCGGTGGGGGAAGGAGAACACGTAGAGACGGCTCTGCAGGGCCACCACCAGCCTGGGACAGGGACACGGGGACACCAGTGCCACCCCAGTTCAACCAGTGCCACCCCAGTGCTCCCAGTGCCACCCCAGTGCCACCCCAGTGCTCCCAGTGCCACCCCAGTTCAACCAGTGCCACCCCAGTGCCACCCTAGTGACCCCAGTGCCACCCCAGTTCAACCAGTGCCACCCCAGTGCCACCCCAGTGACCCCAGTGCTCCCAGTGCCACCCCAGTTCAACCAGTGCCGCCCCAGTGCCACCCTAGTGACCCCAGTGCCACCCCAGTGCCACCCCAGTTCAACCAGTGCCACCCCAGTGCCACCCTAGTGACCCTAGTGTCCCCAGTGCCACCCCAGTTCAACCAGTGCCACCCCAGTGCCACCCCAGTGCCACCCTAGTGACCCCAGTGCTCCCAGTGCCACCCCAGTGCCACCCCAGTGTCCCCAGTGCCACCCCAGTTCAACCAGTGCCGCCCCAGTGCCGCCCCAGTGCTCCCAGAACAGAACACACACAGACGGCTCTGCAGGGCCACCACCAGCCTGGGACAGGGACACAGGAACACCAGTGCCACCCAGTGCTCCCAGTGCCACCCCAGTGCCACCCCAGTGCTCCCAGTGCCGCCCCAGTGATCCCAGTGTCCCCAGTGCCACCCCAGTGCTCCCAGTGCCACCCCAGTGCTCCCAGTGCCACCCCAGTTCAACCAGTGTTGCCCCAGTGCCATCCCAGTGTCCCCAGTGCCGCCCCAGTGCTCCCAGTACAGAACACACACAGAGAGGTCTGCAGGGCCACCACCAGCCTGGGACAGGGACACAGGGACACCAGTGCCACCCCAGTGCTCCCAGTGCTCCCAGTGCCACTGCAATGCTCTCAGGGCTCCCAGTGCCCCCAGTCCCCGTCTCTCCCAGTCCTCCCAGTCCCCATTCCCCATTCCCCATTCCCCATTCCTAGTTCCCAGTCCCCCCAGTCCCCCCAGTCCCCCCAGTCCCCCCAGTTCCCAGTCCCCATTCCCAGTCCCCATTCCCAGTCCCCATTCCCAGTTCCCAGTCCCCCCAGTTTCCATTCTCAGTTTCCCCATTCCAAGTCGCCCCAGTTTCCCCAGTCCCCCCAGTCCCAGTCCCAGTCCCATTCCCCCCAGTCCCCCCATTCCCCCCAGTCCCCCCAGTTACCCCAGTCCCCCCCGTTACCCCAGTCACCCCATTCCCATTCCCATTCCCATTCCCAATCCCCCCAGTTTCCCAGTATCCCCAGTATTCCCAGCATTCCCAGTGTTCCCAGTATCCCCAGTATTCCCAGCATTCCCAGTGTTCCCAGTATCCCCAGTATCCCCAGTATTCCCAGTCCCCCCAGTATGCCCAGCATTCCCACTGTTCCCAGTATCTCCAGTATCCCCAGTATTCCCAGTATCCCCAGTACCTGTCGTGCCGCATGCGCACGGCCAGCACGGGTTTGGGGAAGCTGAACTCCAGCACCAGCTTGTCCTTGCCCTCACGGGCATCGTCCCAGATCAGCACTGCACAGACAGACAGACAGACAGACAGACAGACATGGGGACAGCAGCAGCTTGTCCTTGCCCTCACGGGCATCGTCCCAGATCAGCACTGCACAGACAGACAGACAGACAGACAGACATGGGGACATGGACAGACATGGGGACATGGACAGGTATGGGGACAGACAGACAGACATGGGGACAGCAGCAGCTTGTCCTTCCCCTCACGGGCATCGTCCCAGATCAGCACTGCACAGACAGACAGACAGACAGACATGGGGACAGACAGACAGACATGGGGACATGGACAGACATGGGGACAGACAGACAGACACGGGGACAGACAGACAGACATGGGGACAGCAGCAGCTTGTCCTTCCCCTCACGGGCATCGTCCCAGATCAGCACTGTGACAGACAGACAGACAGACAGACATGGGGACGTGGACAGACATGGGGACAGACAGACATGGGGACACACATAGACAGACAGACAGACATGGGGACAGCAGCAGCTTGTCCTTCCCCTCACGGGCATCGTCCCAGATCAGCACTGTGACAGACAGGCAGACAGACAGACAGACATGGGGACACCCCCACACTGGGGACAGGGACACCCCCACACGGGGACACCCCCACATGGGGACACCCCGCTATTGGGGTCAGGGGACGCCCCCACATGGGGACACCCCCACATGGGGACATCCCCACATGAGGACACCCCGGTATTGGGGTCAGGGGACACCCCCACATTGGGACACCCCCACATGGGGACACCCCGCTATTGGGGTCAGGGGACGCCCCCACATTGGGGACAGGGACACCCCGATACTGGGGACAGCCCCACATGGGGACACCCCCACATTGGGACACCCCCACACGGGGACACCCCCACATGGGGACACCCCCACATGGGGACACCCCCACATGGGGACACCCCGCTATTGGGGTCAGGGGACGCCCCCACACGGGGCCACCCCGCTATTGGGGTCAGGGGACGCCCCCACACGGGGACACCCCCACACGGGGACACCCCCACATGGGGACACCCCCACATGGGGACACCCCGCTATTGGGGTCAGGGGACGCCCCCACATTGGGCACACGCCGATGCTGGGTCCCCTCCGGGGGGTGTGGGGAGGATCCCGGTTTTGGGCACCCCCCGGGTTTTGGGGATCCCTCAGTGAATTTGGGGATCCCCCCCGGTTTCGGGGCTCACCTGAGGCGTCGGGGAACTTGGGGTGGCTGCCCCCCCCCACGATGGCCAGCAGGTTGGAGCGGTGCAGCATCTCCACCAGCCCCACGCTGCCCACCTGCTCTGCATCTGCACCCCGAAACACCGGGGGCACCCCACAATCAGGGGGGGGCACCCCCGAGGGCAGGAACACCCCAAACCCCAGCGACCCCCCCCCAAACCGAGGGGCACCCCCAGCCCCAGGGACCCTCCCAGCCCCAAATGTTGGGGACAGCCCAAATTCAGGGATCCCCCCGAAAAGTGACCCCTCCCCCGGGGCACCCCAAAACAGCCCCAGCTGCCCCTCCCCCAAGACCCCCAAAAGCCCCTCCTCAATTCAAGGACCCCCCCCAAACCCCCCCAGGCTGAGGAGCCCCCCCAAAAACCCCTCCCAGCCCTGGGGGACCCCAAAACGCCCCAAAATTCCTCCCCTGGCTCCTTCTCTGCCCACAAAGACCCCAAAGCCCCCCCAAAAACCCCCTGAGACCCCCAGGGACCCCAAAAACCCCAGGACTCCCAGGGCTCCCCTAAAGCCCCTGGGACTCCGCAGGGACCCCCCAAATGCCCCCAGCCAAAGCCCCCCAGGTGTCCCCAGGTGTCCCTCACCCAGGTGTCCCCATGTCCCCAGGTGTCCCCAATGTCCCCCCAGGTGTCCCCATGTCCCCAGGTGTCCCCATGTCCCCCCAGGTGTCCCCAATGTCCCCAGGTGTCCCTCACCCAGGTGTCCCCAATGTCCCCAGGTGTCCCCATGTCCCCCCAGGTGTCCCCATGTCCCTCCAGGTGTCCCTCACCCAGGTGTCCCCATGTCCCCAGGCCCTCACCCAGGTGTCCCCAATGTCCCCCCCAGGTGTCCCCAATGTCCCCAGGTGTCCCTCACCCAGGTGTCCCCATGTCCCCCCAGGTGTCCCCAGGCCCTCACCCAGGTGTCCCCCGGTGTCCCCCATGTTCCCCCAGGTGTCCCCCGGTGTCCCCAATGTCCCCAGGTGTCCCTCACCCAGGTGTCCCCAGGTGTCCCTCACCCAGGTGTCCCCAATGTCCCCAATGTCCCCAACGGTGTCCCAGGTGTCCCCAATGTCCCCTCAGGTGTCTCAGGTGTCCCCAGGCCCTCACCCAGGTGTCCCCAATGTCCCCATTGTCCCCAGGTGTCCCCAAGTCCCCCCAGGTGTCCCCAGGCCCTCACCCAGGTGTCCCCGATGTCCCCAATGTCCCCAGGTGTCCCCAGGTGTCCCTCACCCAGGTGTCCCCAATGTCCCCCCAGGTGTCCCCAGGCCCTCACCCAGGTGTCCCAGGTGTCCCCAGGTGTCCCTCACCCAGGTGTCCCCAATGTCTCCAATGTCCCCAGGTGTCCCCAACGTCCCCAGGCGTCCCCAATGTCCCCAAGTGTCCCTCACCCAGGTGTCCCCATGTCCCCCCAAGTGTCCCCAAGTCCCCAGGTGTCCCCATGTCCCCCCAAGTGTCCCCAAGTCCCCAGGTGTCCCCATGTCCCCCCAAGTGTCCCCAAGTCCCCCCAGGTGTCCCCAGGCCCTCACCCAGGTGTCCTTTCTCCATCAGGGGCTCCACGTTGAAGATCCGCACCCCCGAGTCCATGGCCACACAGAAACAGCCTGGGGGACACGGGGGGGATTTGGGGACACCCGGGGGGGATTTGGGGACACCCGGGGGGGATTCGGGGACACCCAAGGGGGATTTGGGGACACCCGGGGGGGATTTGGGGACACCCGGGGGGTTTGGGGACACCCGGGGGTTTGGGGACACCCAGGGGGGATTTGGGGACACCCGGGGGGTTTGGGGACACCCGGGGGGGATTTGGGGACACCCAGGGGGGATTTGGGGACACCCGGGGGGTTTGGGGACACCCGGGGGGGATTTGGGGACACCCGGGGGGTTTGGAGGTCCCTGGGAGGGGCTGGGGGGTCTCTGTGGTGTATTTGGGAAGGCCCTGGGAGGATTTGGGGGTCCCCAGGTGGCGTTGGTGGTTCCCAGGGGGCACCTGAGGGGTTTGGGGGTCCCGAGGGGTTTGGGGGTCCCGGGGATCATTTGGGGGTCCCGGAGCGAACTCGGGGTTGGGGGTGCTGGGGGTGTTTTGCGGTTATGGAAGGGTTTGAAGGCCTGAGGGGGTGCTGGGACAGGTTTGGGGTTCGGGGGGTTTGGGGTTCAGGGGATTCAGGGCCTCTGGGGGTTTAGGGGTCCTGAGATTCGGGGGGTTCAGGGCTTCGGGGGATCCGGGGGTTCAGGGGTTTGGGGATTTGGGAGTTCAGGAGCTTTGGGGTTCGAGGGTCTGGGGGTTCAGAGGATCGGGGAGTTCGGGAATTTGGGGGTTTGGGTGTTCGGGGGTTCAGGGGTCCGGGAGTTTGGGGGTTCGGGGTTTCGGTGGTCCGGGGGTTTCGGAGTTCAGGGTTCAGAGTTCGGGGGTTCGGGCGCTCAAGAGTTCAAGGGTCCGGGGGGTCGGGGGTCCGGGGATTTGGGGATTCGGGGATTTGGGGCTCAGGGTGCTCGGGGGTTCAGGGGTTTCGGGGTTCAGGGGGCCCGGGCCCCCCACTCACTCTGGTCCTGGTTGAAGCGCAGGCTGTTCACCCCCCGGGCCTGCGCCATGGCGGGGCGCGCTGGCGGCGGCGGAGCCGCTTCGGGGACAGCAGAAAGGGGGTAGCGAGAGGTCCCCAAAACCCGCCGGGACCCCCCCAAAACCCCAAAAACCCCAAAATTCCCCCCAAACCCCGCGGCCGCTCCCGCGGGGCGCTCAGACCATCGAGACGCCTCAGAGCCCCGGCCAGAGCGGACTTCCGGTCACGTGAGCCGCGCCCCCGCCCTATTGGGTTGCGCCCATGGCGGCCGCGCCCGCTGATTGGCGGAGACGGGAGGGCGGGGCCGTTGCCTGGCAACGCGCCATGTTGGAAATTGGCGGCGGCGTGCCGCGTTGCCATAGCAACCGCCCGCCGCCATGTTGGAAACTGGCAAAGCGCTTTAGGGGCGGCAACGGGGGGGGATCGGGGGGTCCTGGGGGCTTCAGGGGGATTTGGGGGGCTTCATGGGGGTTTTGGGGGCTTCAGGGGGATTTTGGGGGGTCTTTGGGCAGATTCTGGGGGTTTTGAGGGGCTCCTGGGGGTTTCAGGAGGCCTTCAGGTGGGTTTTGGGGGCGCTTCAGGGTGATTTTAGGGTCTTCAGGGCGGTTTTGTGGGTCCCCGAGGGGAGGCTCCCCCGTTCCAGCACCACACCGAGGCTGCACCGCTGGTTCTGGACCCTTTTATTGCCCGGGGCCGCTGCGTTTGGGGCTGCCCGGGAATTGAGGGGGGCTCCGGGGGTCTCAGTCGTCGTCGCCCCCCCCCAGGTAGTGGCAGATGCTGTCGAAGGGCAGCGGCAGCACCGCGGGGCCCGCCCGGCCCAGCTGCACCAGGGCCCGGCCCCGGGCGGAGTCCCGCTCCAGGATCCGGCCCAGCTGCGGAGGGGGGACAGGATCAGGGGTGGGGAGGGGGGTTTGGGGTCAGGGGAGGGGGATTTGGGGTCAGGGGAGTGGGGAGGGGGCTGGGAACTGGGGAGGGGGATCTAGGGAAGGGGAATCTGGGGAAGAGGATTTGGGGAGGGGGATTTTGGGGAGGGGGGATCTGGGGTTTGGGGAGAGGTATTTGGGGAGGGGTCTCAGAGGTATCTGGGGTGTCTCAGAGTGTATTTGGGGAGGGGGTCTCAGGGTATTTAGGGGGCTCTCAGTGTATATTGGGGAGGGGTCTCAGGGGTATCTGGGGGTGTCTCAGTGTATATTGGGGGGGTCTCAGTGTATATTGGAGAGGGGTCTCAGGGGTATCTGGGGGCTCTCAGGGTATAAATTGGGGGGTTCTCAGGGTATCTAGGGGGTGTCTCAGGGTATATTGGGGAGGGGTCTCAGTGTATTTAGGGGGTGTCTCAGGGTATAAATTGGGGAGGGGTCTCAGGGTATTTATGGGGTGTGTCAGGGTATTGGGGAGGGGTCTCAGTGTATTTAGGGGGTGTCTCAGGGTATATTGGGGAGGGGTCTCAGGGGTATCTGGGGGTGTCTCAGTGTATATTGGGGGGGTCTAAGTGTATATTGGGGAGGGGTCTCAGTGTATTTAGGGGGTGTCTCAGTGTATTTAGGGGTCTCTCAGTGTATAAATTGGGGAGGGGTCTCTCAGGGTATATTGGGGAGGGGTCTCTCAGTGTATATTGGGGAGGGGTCTCAGTGTAAATTGGGGAGGGGTCTCAGTGTATTTAGGGGGCTCTCAGGGTATAAATTGGGGAGGGGTCTCTCAGTGTATAAATTGGGGAGGGGTCTCAGTGTATATTGGGGAGGGGTCTCAGTGTATTTAGGGGTCTCAGTGTATTTAGGGGGCTCTCAGGGTATATTGGGGAGGGGTCTCAGTGTATATTGGGGAGGGGTCTCAGGGTATTTAGGGGGTGTCTCAGTGTATATTGGGGAGGGGTCTCTCAGTGTATATTGGGGAGGGGTCTCAGTGTATTTAGGGGGTGTCTCAGTGTATTTAGGGGTCTCTCAGTGTATATTGGGGAGGGGTCTCTCAGGGTATATTGGGGAGGGGTCTCTCAGTGTATATTGGGGAGGGGTCTCAGTGTATATTGGGGAGGGGTCTCAGGGTATTTAGGGGGTGTCTCAGTGTATATTGGGGAGGGGTCTCTCAGTGTATATTGGGGAGGGGTCTCAGTGTATACTGGGGAGGGGTCTCAGTGTATAAATTGGGGAGGGGTCTCAGTGCATATTGGGGAGGGGTCTCTCAGTGTATATTGGGGAGGGGTCTCAGTGTAAATTGGGGAGGGGTCTCAGTGTATTTAGGGGGTGTCTCAGTGTATTTAGGGGGCTCTCAGTGTATAAATTGGGGAGGGGTCTCTCAGTGTATAAATTGGGGAGGGGTCTCTCAGTGTATATTGGGGAGGGGTCTCAGTGTAAATTGGGGAGGGGTCTCAGTGTATTTAGGGGTCTCTCAGTGTATAAATTGGGGAGGGGTCTCTCAGTGTATATTGGGGAGGGGTCTCAGTGTATATTGGGGAGGGGTCTCTCAGTGTGTATATTGGGGAGGGGTCTCTCAGTGTATATATTGGGGAGGGCTCTCAGTGTATAAATTGGGGAGGGGTCTCTCAGTGTATTTAGGGGGCTCTCAGTGTATAAAGTGGGGAGGGGTCTCTCAGTGTATAAATTGGGGAGGGGTCTCAGTGTATAAATTGGGGAGGGGTCTCTCAGTGTATTTAGGGGGCTCTCAGTGTATAAATTGGGGAGGGGTCTCTCAGTGTATATTGGGGAGGGGTCTCAGTGTATAAATTGGGGAGGGGTCTCACCGTGCCCGCGTGCTCCCCCAGCACCACCATGACGCGCTCGGAGCTGCCCCGCGGCACCACCGTCTCCAGAGAGGCCTCGCGGAGCCCTGGGAATGGGGGGACAATGGGGGGGACAATGGGGGGATTGGGGGGCACAGGGGGTCCCAGAGGGCACAGGGGACAATGGGGGGACAATGGGGGGATTGGGGGGCACAGGGGGTCCCAGAGGGCACAGGGGACAATGGGGGGACAATGGGGGGATTGGGGGACACAGGGGGTCCCAGAGGGCACAGGGGACAATGGGGGGGACAATGGGGGCACAGGGGGTCCCAGAGGGCACAGGGGACAATGGGGGGGACAATGGGGGGATTGGGGGGCACAGGGGGTCCCAGAGGGCACAGGGGACAATGGGGGGGACAATGGGGGGGTCAGGGGGGCCCTGGGGGTCCCAGAGGGCACAGGGGACAATGGGGGCACAGGGGGTCCCAGAGGGCACAGGGGACAATGGAGGGGACAATGGGGGGATTGGGGGGCACAGGGGACAATGGGGGGATTGGGGGGCACAGGGGGTCCCAGAGGGCACAGGGGACAATGGGGGGGACAATGGGGGGATTGGGGGGCACAGGGGAGGCAGGGGGCAGGGAGGGTCCCAGGGAGATTTTGGGGGAGTCTGAGGGGTTTTTGGGGTTCCAGAGGAATTTTGGGGGCTCAGGGATATCAGGGAGATTTTCAGGTTCCAGAGGAGTTTTGGGGGTTCAGGAGGGGATTTGGGGGGTGTCAGAGGAGGGGACAGTTTGGGGGTCTGGGGGTCTTAGGGATATCAGGGTGGTTTTGGGGGTTCCAGAGGAGTTTTGGGGGTTCAGGAGGGGATTTGGGGGGTGTCAGAGGAGGGGACAGTTTGGGGGTCTGGGGGTCTTAGGGATATCAGGGTGATTTTGGGGGTTCCAGAGGGGTTTTGGGGTGTCAGGGGAGGTGACAGTTTGGGGATTTGGGGGCTCAGGGATATCGGGGTGATTTTGGGGGGTCAGGAGGGGTTTTGGGGGCTCAGGAGGGGATTTGGGGGTGTCAGGAGAGGGGACAGTTTGGGGATTTGGGGGCTCAGGGATATCGGGGTGATTTTGGGGGGTCAGGAGGGGTTTTGGGGTGTCAGGGGAGGGGGCGGTTTGGGGGTCTGGGGGTCTTAGGGATATCAGGGAGATTTTGGGGGTCCCAGAGGAGTTTTGGGGGCTCAGGAGGAGTTTTGGGGTGTCAGAGGAGGGGACAGTTTGGGGATTTGGGGGCTCAGGGATATCAGGGAGATTTTGGGGGTTCCAGAGCAGTTTTGGGGGCTCAGGAGGGGATTTGGGGGCTCAGGGATATCAGGGTGATTTTGGGGGGTCAGGAGGGGATTTGGGGGGGTCAGGGGAGGGGACAGTTTGGGGATTTGGGGGCTCAGAGATATCAGGGTGGTTTTGGGGGTTCCAGAGCAGTTTTGGGGGCTCAGGAGGGGATTTGGGGGCTCAGAGATATCAGGGTGGTTTTGGGGGTTCCAGAGCAGTTTTGGGGGCTCAGGACCCCCCAATTCCCCTCGGGGGGGGTCTCACCCTCCACCAGGCGCCCGTCGTCCGTGCGGCACACGCAGGTGTCGGGGGACAGCAGGTCCTCGATCTGCATCTGGGGGGGCAGCACCCCAAAAACCACACAGGGGGGTCAGCACCCCAAAATGGCATCCATGGGGGGGCAGCACCCCAAAAACCACACAGGGGGGCAGCACCCCAAATCCCAAACAGGGGGGGACCACCTCAAACCCCACCGCAGGTTTTTGGGGGTGCTCCCCCCACCAGATGTTTTTGGGGTGCTGCTGAGGGGGGTTTTGAGGGTGTCCTGGGATATTTTTGGGTGTTCTGGGATGTTTTTGGGGTGTCCTGGGATGTTTTTGGGGTGTCCCAGGTGGTTCTGGGGTGTCCTGGGGGTTTTTGGGTGTTCCCAGGATGTTTTGGGGTGTCCCGGGGTGTTTTGGGGTGTTTTTAAGGTGGTTTTTGGGGTCTCACCCTTGCAGTTGTAGCAGACACCCCCCCAGAAGGCCTTGGGGGTTTGGGGTGTTTTAGGGCTGTTTTGGGGGTGTTTTGGGGGTGTTTTTGGGGTGTTTTAGGGCTGTTTTTGGGGTGTTTAGGGGCGTTGTTGGGGTGTTTTTGGGGTGTATTAGGGGCGTTTTTGGGGTGTTTAGGGGTGTTTTTGGGGTGTTCTGAGATATTTTTGGGGTGTTTTGGGGGTGTTTTTAGGGGATTTTTGGGGTTTCACCTTGCAGTTGTAGTAGAGGCCCCCCCGGAAGGCCCTGGTGTTTTGGGGGTGTTTTGGGGGTGTTTAGGGGTGTTTTTGGGGTGGTTTGGGGTGTTTAGGGGTGTTTTTGGGGTGTTTAGCAGTGTTTTTGGGGTGTTTAGGGTTGTTTTTGGGGTCTCACCTTGCAGTTGTAGTAGAGCCCCCCCCGGAAGGCCCTGGTGTTTAGGGGTGTTTTTGGGGTGTTCAGGGGTGTTTTTGGGGCGTTTAGGGGTGTTTTTGGGGTGTTTAGCAGTGTTTTTGGGGTGTTTAGGGGCGTTTTTGGGGTCTCACCTTGCAGTTGTAGTAGAGCCCCCCCGGAAGGCCCTGGTGTTCAGGGGTGTTTTAGGGCTGTTTTTGGGGTGTTTAGGGGTGTTTTGGGGTGTTTTTGGGGTGTTTAGGGGCGTTTTTGGGGTCTCACCTTGCAGTTGTAGTAGAGCCCCCCCCGGAAGGCCCTGGTGTTTTGGGGGTGTTTAGGGGTGTTTTTGGGGTGTTTAGCAGTGTTTTTGGGGTCTCACCTTGCAGTTGTAGTAGAGCCCCCCCCGGAAGGCCCTGGTGTTCAGGGGTGTTTTTGGGGTGTTTAGGGGTGTTTTTGGGGTGTTTAGCAGTGTTTTTGGGGTGTTTAGCAGTGTTTTTGGGGTCTCACCTTGCAGTTGTAGTAGAGCCCCCCCCGGAAGGCCCTGGTGTTTAGGGGTGTTTTTGGGGTGTTTAGGGGTGTTTTTGGGGTGTTCAGGGGTGTTTTTGGGGCGTTTAGGGGTGTTTTTGGGGTGTTTTTGGGGTGTTTAGGGGCGTTTTTGGGGTCTCACCTTGCAGTTGTAGTAGAGCCCCCCCCGGAAGGCCCTGGTGTTCAGGGGTGTTTTTGGGGTGTTTTTGGGGCGTTTAGGGGTGTTTTTGGGGTGTTTAGCAGTGTTTTTGGGGTGTTTAGGGGCGTTTTTGGGGTCTCACCTTGCAGTTGTAGTAGAGCCCCCCCCGGAAGGCCCTGGTGTTCAGGGGTGTTTTTGGGGTGTTCAGGGGTGTTTTTGGGGCGTTTAGGGGTGTTTTTGGGGTGTTTAGCAGTGTTTTTGGGGTGTTTAGGGGTGTTTTTGGGGTGTTTAGGGGTGTTTAGGGGCGTTTTTGGGGTCTCACCTTGCAGTTGTAGTAGAGCCCCCCCCGGAAGGCCCTGTCCACGCAGCGCACCCGCAGGTCCCGCCGCAGCCAGTGGGGGGCGCCCCGAGGCTGCTTCGCGCTCCTGGGGGGGCACGGGGGGCGTTGGGGGCACGGGGGGCTGGGACCCCCCCCCCCCAGAATGATGGGGACCCCCAAACTCAGCACCCCCACAGACACGGAGCACCCCCAGACCCCCCCAAATGGGCACAGACCCCCCCCCACAAAAGGTTCCCTGCCCTCAAGGGTTAAAGCCCCCCCAAAATGAGAGCCCCCCCCCTCAAATGAACCCCCCCAAAATGGGCTCCCACAAAGCCCCCATAAATAAGTCCCCCCAGAGCCCCCCCCCCAAATAGGCCCCCCAAAATGAGACCACCCCAAATGAGAGCCCCCCCCTAAATGAACCTCCCCAAAAGCCCCCCAAAATGAAAGACCACCCCAAAATGAGAGCCCCCCCCAAAAGCCCCCACAAATGAGCCCCCCCCAAATGGAATCCAAAGCCCCCCCAAAATGAGAGCCCCCCTAAATGAACCACCCCAAAAGCTCCCCAAAATCAGAGCCCCCCAAAATGAGAGCCCACCCCAAATGAGAGCCCCCCCAAACACCCCAAAATCAGAACCACCCCTGGACCCTCCCGAATCGAGAGCCCCCCCCAAAATGAGAGCTTCCCCTAAAGCCCCCCAAATTCAGAACCCCCCCATGAACCCCCCCCAAAATGAGCTCCCACAAAGCCCCCCAAAAATAAGCCCCCCCCAAATGAGCCCCCTCAAAGCCCCCCCCAAATGAGAGTACCCCCAAAATGAGGTCCCCCAAGCCCCCCAAAATGAGAACCCCCCAAAATGAGAGCCCCCCTCAAAGCCCCCCCAAAAGACCCCCCCAGAGCCCCCCCAAATCAGAGCCCCCCCAAAGTGCCCCCCCCCACCTGTCACTCTCGGGGGGCTCCTTCCTCTTGTCCCCCCCCCGCGGGGGGTCCCCATCCTGCCCCCCCTCCTCCTGCCGGGGGGGGCGGCCTGGGGCACCTGCGGGAACTGGGAGTGACTGGGGGGAACTGGGAATGGGACTGGGGGGAACTGGGAATGGGACTGGGAATGGGACTGGGAATGGGACTGGGGGGAACTGGGAATGGGACTGGGAATGGGACTGGGGGGAACTGGGAATGGGACTGGGAATGGGACTGGGAATGGGACTGGGGGGAACTGGGAATGGGACTGGGAATGGGACTGGGGGGAACTGGGAATGGGACTGGGAATGGGACTGGGAATGGGACTGGGGGGAACTGGGAATGGGACTGGGAATGGGACTGGGAATGGGACTGGGGGGAACTGGGAATGGGACTGGGGGGAACTGGGAGTGACTGGGGGGAACTGGGAATGGGACTGGGAATGGGACTGGGGGGAACTGGGAATGGGACTGGGAATGGGACTGGGAATGGGACTGGGGGGAACTGGGAATGGGACTGGGAATGGGACTGGGAATGGGACTGGGGGGAACTGGGAATGGGACTGGGAATGGGACTGGGAATGGGACTGGGGGGAACTGGGAGTGACTGGGGGGAACTGGGAATGGGACTGGGGGGAACTGGGAATGGGACTGGGGGGAACTGGGAATGGGACTGGGAATGGGACTGGGAATGGGACTGGGGGGAACTGGGAATGGGACTGGGAATGGGACTGGGAATGGGACTGGGGGGAACTGGGAATGGGACTGGGAATGGGACTGGGAATGGGACTGGGGGGAACTGGGAGTGACTGGGGGGAACTGGGAATGGGACTGGGGGGAACTGGGAATGGGACTGGGAATGGGACTGGGAATGGGACTGGGGGGAACTGGGAGTGACTGGGGGGAACTGGGAATGGGACTGGGGGAAACTGGGAATGGGACTGGGAATGGGACTGGGAGATACTGGGGGGAACTGGGAATGGGACTGGGGGGAACTGGGAATGGGACTGGGAGGGACTGGGAGTGACTGGGAGGGACTGGGGGGAACTGGGAATGGGACTGGGAATGGGACTGGGGGGGACTGGGGGGAACGGGGGGGACTGGGAATGGGACTGGGAATGGGACTGGGGGAACTGGGAGGGACTGGGGGGGAACTGGGAATGGGATTGGGGGAGAACTGGGAGGGACTGGGAGATACTGGGGGAACTGGGAGATACTGGGGGGAACTTGGAGGGACTGGGGGGGGATTGGGGGGGACTAGGAGAGGGACTGGGAGGGACTGGGATCAAACTGGGAGAGAATTGGGAGGGGGAACTGGGAGAGACTGGGAGCACTGGGGGGTACTGGGATGATGTGGGGCAAACTGGGAGGGAACTGGAGAAGCTGGGGGGGCACCAGGAGGGAACTGGGGAGATACAAACGGCACTGGGAGGGTACTGGGAGCACTGGGGGGGCACTGGGAGCACTGGGAGCACTGGGAGGGTACTGGGAGCACTGGGGGGGCACTGGGAGGGCACTGGGAGCACTGGGAGCACTGGGGGGGTACTGGGAGGTTACTGGGAGCACTGGGAGGTTACTGCTGGAGTATTCCAAGGTGTTACTGGGAGGCACTGGGAGCCACTGGGACACCCTGGGAGGTTACTGGGAAACACTGAGGGTTACTGGGAGACACTGGGCGTTACTGGAGATTACTGGTCCATACTGGGACACTCCCCATTGCTGACTGGGGGGGGTCACAGGGTTTACTGGGGGTTACTGGGGGTGTCCCAGGGGTTACTGGTCCATACTGGGACACTCACCAGTGCTGACTGGGGGGCTCACAGGGGTTACTGGTGTTACTGGTCCATACTGGACACTCACCAGTACCCACTGGAGGTTACTGGGGGGATGTCCCCGGGGTCACTGGGGTTACTGGGGGGCTCACAGGGGTCACTGGGGGGCTCACTGGGGTTACTGGTCCATACTGGTCACTCACCAGCACTCACTGGTCGCAGCCCGTGCTGGCTCACTGGGGTTACTGGGGGGCTCACAGGGCTCACTGGGGTCACTGGGGGGCTCACAGGGGTTACTGGGGTTACTGGGGGGCTCACAGGGGTTACTGGGGTTACTGGGGGGCTCACTGGGGTTACTGGGGGGGTCCCAGGGGTTACTGGGGGGCTCACAGGGCTCACTGGGGTTACTGGGGGGCTCACAGGGGTTACTGGGGTTACTGGGGGGCTCACAGGGGTCACTGGGGGGGTCCCAGTGGTTACTGGTCCATACTGGTCACTCACCAGCGCTCACTGGTCGCAGCCCGTGCTGGCTCACTGGGGTCACAGGGGTTACTGGGGGGCTCACAGGGGTCACTGGGGGGCTCACAGGGGTTACTGGGGTTACTGGGGGGCTCACTGGGGTTACTGGTCCATACTGGTCACTCACCAGCGCTCACTGGTCGCAGCCCGTGCTGGCTCACTGCCACCACCTGCCCCCCCAGCTGCAGCCGCACCAGCGCCCGCCCGGTCTCGGGGTCCAGCGCCTCCACCTGGGACAGGACAGACCAGTCACACCAGTTAGAGACCAGTTAGAGACCAGTCAGACCAGTTAGAGACCAGTTAGAGACCAGTCAGAGCAGTTAGAGACCGGTTAGAGATCAGTCACACCAGTTAGAGACCAGTTAGAGACCAGAGACCAGTCAGACCAATTAGAGACCAGTTAGAGACCAGTCAGACCAGTTAGAGATCAGTTAGAGACCAGTTAGAGATCAGTTAGAGACCAGTCAGACCAGTTAGAGACCAGTTACACCAGTTAGAGACCAGTCAGACCAGTTAGAGACCAGTCAGCCCAGTTAGCTTCCACTTAGCTCCCAGTAACACCCGGAGCTTTTCCAGTCACCTCCCAGTAACCCCAGTTACCATCCCAGTACCTCCCAGTAACCCCAGTTACCCACCAGTGCCTCCCAGTAACCCCAGTTACCATCCCAGTACCTCCCAGTAACCCCAGTTACCCACCAGTTACGTACCCTCAAACTCCAGTAATGCCAGGAACCCTCCCAGTGCCTCCCAGTAATCCCAGTTCCCCTCCCAGTAACCCCAGTTCCCCTCCCAGTAACCCCAGTTCCCCTCCCAGTAATCCCAGTTCCCCTCCCAGTAACCCCAGTTCCCCTCCCAGTGCCCCCCAGTTCCCCCCAGCACACCCCAGTCCTGCCCCAGTCACCCCCAGTACGCCCCCAGCACCATCCCAGTTCCCCCCAGTTCCATACTGGGAGCACTGGGAGGTGTCAGCACCCCCAGTGCCCCCCTCAGTGACCCCCACCCCAACACCCCCAGTGCCTCCCCACGGGGCTGGGATGGGTTGTACTGGTCTGTACTGGTCTGTACTGGCTTTTACTGGTCTGCACTACTTGTACTGGTTTGTACTGGTCTGTATGGGTCTGAACTGGTCTGCACTACTTGTACTGGTCTGTACTGGTCTGTACTGGCTTTTACTGGTCTGCACTACTTGTACTGGTTTGTAGTGGTCTGTATTGGTCTGTACCGGTCTGCATTACTTGTACTGGTTTGTACTGGTCTGTACTGGGTTGTACCGGTCTGCACTACTTGTACTGGTTTGTACTGGTCTGTATGGGTCTGTACTGGTCTGCACTACTTGTACTGGTTTGTACTGGTTTGTACTGGTCTGCATTACTTGTACTGGTTTGTACTGGTCTGTACTGGTCTGCATTACTTGTACTGGTTTGTACTGGTCTGTACTGGTCTGTACTGGTCTGCACTACTTGTACTGGTTTATACTGGTCTGTACGGGTCTATGCTGCTTTACAGTGCTCTGCACTGATCTATACTGGTTTATACTGGTCTGTACTGGTCTGTATGGGTCTATGCTGCTTTACAGTGCTCTGCACTGATCTATACTGGTTTATACTGGTCTGTACTGGTCTGTATGGGTCTATGCTGCTTTACAGTGCTCTGCACTGATCTATACTGGTTTATACTGGTCTGTACTGGTCTGTATGGGTCTATGCTGCTTTACAGTGCTCTGCACTGATCTATACTGGTTTATACTGGTCTGTACTGGTATTTGCTGGTCTACACTGGTTTATGCTCGTCCATACTGGTGTGTACTGGTTTGTACTCCTCTATACTGGTTTATACTAATCAGCACTGGTCTGTACTGGTTATACTGGATTATACTGGTCCATACTGGTCTATGCAGTTCTATATTGTTCCGTACTGGTCCATACTGATCTATACTGGTCCGCACTGGTCCATACTGGTTCATACTGGTCCATACTGGCCCAAGATTTGTACCAATCCATACTAGTCTGTACCAGCCTGTACTGGTTTATACTGGTCCATACTGGTCTGTACTAGTCCACACTAGTCCATACTGGTCTGTACCAGTCTATACTGGCCCATACTGGTTTATACTGGTCTATACTGGTCCTTGATGCTCTCACCTTGTCGCGCAGGCCGCAGTGGGGCCCGGCCTCGATGCCCACCCAGTACTGGTCTGTCCTGCTTTATACTGGCCCATACTGGTCTATACTGGCCCACACGGGTTTATACTGGTCTATACTGGTCTATACTGGTTTGTACTGGTTTATACTGGTCTATACTGGCCCATACTGGTCTATACTGGTTTATACTGGTCCTGCTGCTCTCACCTTGCCGCCCAGGCCGCGGTGGGGCCCGGCCTCGATGCCCACCCAGTACTGGTCTGTGCTGCTCTATACTGGCCCATACTGGTTTATGCTGATCTATACTGGTCCATACTGGTCTATAATGGCCCATACTGGTCTATACTGGCCCATACTGGTCTATACTGGTCTATACTGGTCCTGTTGCTCTCACCTTGCCGCGCAGGCCGCGGTGGGGCCCGGCCTCGATGCCCACCCAGTACTGGTCTGTGCTGCTCTATACTGGCCCATACTGGTTTATGCTGATCTATACTGGCCCATACTGGTCTATAATGGCCCATACTGGTCTATACTGGTCCATACTGGTCTATACTGGTCTATACTGGTCCCTGCTGCTCTCACCTTGCCGCGCAGGCCGCGGTGGGGCCCGGCCTCGATGCCCACGCTGTCGCCCACGGCCGGGCCCTGGGGGGGCTCCCCGGGTTTGGGGGTCCCAGGGGGGGCGGCCTCGGCCCCCAGCCCCAACCCCCGCGGGCGGGGCCGCTGCTCCAGGGGGGGCACAACCCTGGGAAAGGGGGGAACAATGGAGGAGGGACCCCAAAACGGGGGGAAAATGGGGTCAGGGACCCCAAAATACACCCTGGGGGAGGAAATGGGTGAGGAGACCCCAAAATCCACCCTGGTGGGGGCGGTCCCCAAAACCAGCCCTAGGGATTGGGGACCCCAAAACCCACCTGGGGGAGGTAAGAGATCCCCAAAATCTACCCTGGGGAAGGTCAGGGCACCCCAAAATCACCCAGGGGGGTGAGGGGACCCCAAAATCCAACCAGGTTAGGGGTACCCTCACCAGTCCCTCCCAGCTCAGGGGGTTCAGGGGTGACCCCTCAGTTTTGGGGTACCCCACTCACTCACCTGGGGGGCTCAGGAGTGCCCACCAGTTTTGGGGAGCCCTGTTGGGGTTTTGGGGGTGCCCTCCTGGTTTGGGGGTGCCCCATTCACTCACCTGGGGGGCTCAGGGGTGCCCTACTGGGGGCTCAGGGGTCCCCCTCGGTTCTGGGGTCCCTGGTGACTCACCTGGGGGTCTCAGGGGTGCCCCAGGTTTGGGGGTGCCCTGCTGTGGGTTCAGAGGTGCCCTCCTGGTTTGGGGTGCCCCACTGGGGGTTCGGGGATGCCCTCCCAGTTTGGGGTGCCCCTGACTCCCCTGGGGGTTCGGGGTCCCCCTGACTCCCCTGGGGGTTTTGGGGTCCCCCTGACTCCCCTGAGGGTTTGGGGTCCCCCTGACTCCCCTGGGGGTTGGGGGTGCCCCTGGCTCACCTGGGGAAGGTGCGGCCGATGCCCTGGCCCTGTTTCCAGCCCATGCCCCTCAGCATGGCCAGCCCAAACTGCCCCACGGGCACGGCCTCGTAGTCCTGGGGGGTCTGAGACACAGAGGGAGCTGGGCTGGGGGGGGGAAAGGGAGGATGGGGAGGCCCCGGGGGAACTGGGGGATCCCCAGGGTAGTTTGGGGTCAGGGGGAGCCCTGGGTGAGGAGGGCACTGTGGAGGTCCCAGAAGGATGTTTGGGGGTCCCAGAGCTCTGGGGGAGATGCTGGGGGTCCCACGGGATGTTTGGGGGTCCTGGGCGGATGTTCAGGAGTCCCAAGGGGGTGTTTGGGGGTCCCAGGGTTTTGGGGGTCCCATGGGGATGTTTGGGAGTCCCAGGGTTGTGGGGGTCCCATGGCTGTTTGGGGGGACCCAGGGCTTTAGGGGTCCCAGGGGGATGTTTGGAAGTCTCGCAGGATTTTCAGGGGTCCCAGGGCTTTGGGGGTCCCAAGGGGATGTTTGGGGGTCCCAGGGTGATGTCTGGGGGTCCTGTGGGATGTTTGGGGGTCCCAGGGCTGTGGGGGTCCCAGGGGGTGTTCGGGGGTCCCAGGGGGTGTTCAGGGGTCCCGGGGGGTGTTTGGGGGTCCCGGGGGGTGTCTCACCGGCTGTGCCCCAGTGCCGACCGTGTCCCTGTCCCTGTCCCTGTCCCTGTCCCTGTCCTTGTCCCTGTCCCTGTCCCGGTCCCGCTCCGGGGGCTGCAGGGGGATGGCCATGGGCGGTCCGGGCTCGCCATTGAGCTGCTCCTGGCTCTGCCGGGCCTCTGCGGGCCGAGGGGGGGGGGGGGGGGTCAGGGGGGCTCAGGGGGCTCAGCCGGGCCCCCCCAGCCCCCCTGGGACCCCCGACTCACCCTGGAGCAGCTCCTGCACCGCCTGAGCCTCCACCGAGGGGGGGTCCGCGCTGGGGGCGGGGTCTGTGCGGGGGGCGGGGTCAGTGCTGGGGGCGGGGTCAGTGCGGGAGGCGGGATCAGTGCTGGGGGCGGGGTCTGTTCGGGGGGCGGGGTCCGAGCTGGGGGCGGGGTCTGTGCCGGCACGGGGGGGCTCCGGGTTCCTCCAGCGGTGGGATGGGATCAGGGGGATCACCAGCTCCTTCTTGGGGGGCGGGGCCGGCCGCGTACTGGGGGCGGGGACAGAGGGTTAGCCACGCCCAGAAACAGCGCACCGCCTTTAAACAAAGGGGCGTTCCCGGCCAGAAACCACGCCCCCACAGCAGCCGTACTCCATCACCAGGCCGCGCCCTTTTGACCATATTAGGAACACAGACGAAGCCCCGCCCCTACCAGGACCCATCGAGCCCCGCCCCCCACGGCATCTGCGATGTCGCCCCGGCCCCAGGCCCCGCCCACTGGAGCCTCCAGGCGCAAGCCGGCAGCGAAGCCCCGCCCCTGAAAAAACCCGCCCCCAAACGAGCACAGGGGGCGTGGCCTGTCTCTAAGCCCCGCCCCTCGTCGCCTACCTGAGCAGCTCCCGGTCCTCCACGGCCGTCAGGAAGTCGGTGTCGCTCTCGGTGTCACCGCTGGCGCCGGGCTCCGCGCACGGTCCTGCGGGCAGGGGCCGCCGCCGCTCGGCCCGGCGGCTGAAGGCGAAGGATACCGGCCCCGGTCCCGGTCCCGGCCCCGGCCCCGCGGTGCCCTCGGCCGCGCCATCGCCCGCCGCCATCTTCCGCCGCGGGGTCCTGTGGGAGAGAGAGCGGGGCTTGAGCCGGACTACAACTCCCGGCAGCCTTTGCGGCGCGTCTCCGCTACGCGAGTTTTGCGGCCGCTGATTGGTGCAGCTCCCACCTATCGGTGCTGCCGCCGCAATATGTCCCGCCCCCTCCCCGCGCGTTGCGGCCGCTGATTGGCGGAGCCGCCCGTCGCTCAGCCCGTCCCGCCACTGCTCGCGCCCGCCGGCCTCGCGCGCGTTGCCGTGGCGACCCCGCGGCGGTACCGGGGGGAGGGGCGGGGGGCACTGGGAGCACTGGGGGGAACTGGGGACACTGGGGGGAACTGGGAGTACTGGGGGGGACTGGGGGGAACTGGGGACACTGGGAGGAACTGGGAGGGACTGGGGGGTACTGGGGACACTGGGGGGAACTGGGAGCACTTGGGGGAACTGGGAGGGACTGGAGGAAACTGGGAGGACTGGGGGGAACTGGGAGGCACTGGGGGGAACTGGGAGCACTGGGGGGAACAGGGGGGAACTGAGGACACTGGGGGGAACTGGGAGGGATTGGGAGAAACTAAGGAAACTGGGGGGTACTGGGGACACTTGGGGGAACTGGGAGGGACTGGGGGAAACTGGGAGGACTGGGGACACTGGGAGCACTGGGAGGAACTGAGAGGGGCACTGGGAGTACTGGGGGTGTACTGGGATGATGTGGAGCGAAGTGGAGAAGCTGGGGGGGACACCAGGAGGGAACTGGGGAGATACAAACAGCACTGGGAGGGTACTGGGAGCACTGGGAGGTCACTGGGAAGTTACTAGGAGGTCACTGGGAGCACTGGGAGGGCACTGGGAGCACTGGGAGGTCACTGGGAAGTTACTCGGAGGTCACTGGGAGCACTGGGAGGGCACTGGGAGGGTACAGGGAGCACTGGGAGGTCACTGGGAAGTTACTCGGAGGTCACTGGGAGCACTGGGGGGGCACTGGTCGGTCACTGGTCGGTCTCTGGTCGGTCACTGGGAGCACTGGGATGTCACTGGGAGTACTGGTCGGTCACTGGGGGGCACTGGTTGGGCACTGGGAGTACTGGGGGGGCACTGGTCGGTTACTGGGAGCACTGGGAGCACTGGGGGTGGCAATAGGGGGGTACTGGTCGGTTACTGGGAGCACTGGGGGGGCACTGGGGGGGCACTGGGATGGCACTGGTCGGTCATTGGTCGGTTACTGGGAGCACTGGGGGGCACTGGGATGTCACTGGTCGGTTACTGGGAGGTAACTGGGATGGCACTGGTCGGTTACTGGGAGGTAACTGGGATGTCACTGGTCGGTCCCCGGGCCGTTCCCGCTCCCTCACCGCACTCACCGCTGCCCGCAGGCGCTGCCGCCCCCCAGCCCGGGGGGGCCCCTCCCCCGATGCCGCCCCCGGAGGCGCCGCCCGGGCCCAGCGGTGAGGGGGGAGGGGCTCGGCCCGGGGCCATCTCGGGGGTCCCCGTGTCCCCCGCGGGGGTCCCTGACCTGGGAAGGGTCCGTGTCCCTTGGGGGGGGGGTCCCCAACCCTGGGGGTCCCTGACCGGTGTCCCCTCCCCCGTTCCCAGTCATTGTGGTGGTGGTGGTGGGAGGGGGGTCCCTGACTGGGGGGCGTCTCTGAGGGGTGTCCCCCCCCACAGTGAGCGTGGTGGTGGTCGGGGGGGGCTCTGGGTGGGTGGGGGTCCCTAACCCCTGTCCCCATTCACAGTCAGTGTGGTGGTGGTGCTGGGGGGTCCCTGACTGGGTGGGTGGGGGTCCCTAACCCCTGTCTCCCCCATTCACAGTCAGTGTGGTGGTGGTGCTGGGGGTCTCTGGGTGGGTGGGGGTCCCTAACCCCTGTCCCCCCCATTCACAGTCAGTGTGGTGGTGCTGGGGGGTCTCTCTGGGTGGGTGGGGGTCCCTAACCCCTGTCCCCCCTATTCCAGTCAGTGTGGTGGTGGTGGTGGGGGGGTCTCTCTGGGTGGGTGGGGGTCCCTAACCCCTGTCCCCCCCATTCACAGTCAGTGTGGTGGTGCTGGGGGGTCTCTCTGGGTGGGTGGGGGTCCCTAACCCCTGTCCCCCCTATTCCAGTCAGTGTGGTGGTGGTGGTGGGGGGGTCTCTCTGGGTGGGTGGGGGTCCCTAACCCCTGTCCCCATTCACAGTCAGTGTGGTGGTGGTGGGGGGGTCTCTCTGGGTGGGTGGGGGTCCCTAACCCCTGTCCCCCCCATTCACAGTCAGTGTGGTGGTGGTGCTGGGGGTCTCTGTGGGTGGGTGGGGGTCCCTAACCCCTGTCTCCCCCCATTCACAGTCAGTGTGGTGCTGGTGCTGGGGGTCTCTCTGGGTGGGTGGGGGTCCCTAACCCCTGTCCCCCCATTCACAGTCAGTGTGGTGGTGCTGGGGGGTCCCTGACTGGGTGGGTGGGGGTCCCTAACCCCTGTCCCCCCCATTCACAGTCAGTGTGGTGGTGCTGGGGTTCTCTGGGTGGGTGGGGGTCCCTAACCCCTGTCCCCCCCATTCACAGTCAGTGTGGTGGTGGTGGGGGGGTCTCTGTGGGTGGGTGGGGGTCCCTAACCCCTGTCCCCCCCATTCACAGTCAGTGTGGTGGTGGTGCTGGGGGTCTCTCTGGGTGGGTGGGGGTCCCTAACCCCTGTCCCCATTCACAGTCAGTGTGGTGGTGGTGGTGGGGGTCTCTCTGGGTGGGTGGGGGTCCCTAACCCCTGTCCCCCCATTCACAGTCAGTGTGGTGGTGGTGGTGGGGGGCTCCTGTGTGCTCCGCTACAGCCGCCCCCCCCCGCCGCCCCCCGGCCGCAGCCGCGCCCCGGCCTGGGGAGAGCCCCGGGGGCAGAGAGAGAGCGGAGAGAGGGGAGAGGAGACGGGAGAGGAGAGGGGAGAGGAGAGGGGAGAGCTGCTGGTGCTGCTGCGGAGCCTCGGTGCGAACTGGTTATACTGGGAGGGACTGGGGATGGGACTGGGAATGGGGGAACTGGGAAACAGACTGGGGGGAACTGGGAACACTGGGGGGACTGGGAGAGGGACTGGGGGGACTGGGATGGACTGGGGAGAGCTGCTGGTGCTGCTGTGGAGCCTCGGTGCGAACTGGTTATACTGGGAGGGACTGGGGATGGGACTGGGAATGGGGGGGTGTGGGAATGGGACTGGGAATGGGACTGGGGGAACTGGGGAGGGACTGGGAATGGGACTGGGGGAACTGGGAAACATACTGGGGGGAACTGGGAGCACTGGGGGGACTGGGAGAGGGACTGGGGGGAGCTGCTGGTGCTGCTGCAGAGCCTTGGTGGGACTGGGGGAACTGGGAATGGGACTGGGAATGGGACTGGGAATGGGACTGGGGGGACTGGGATGGACTGGGGGGAGCTGCTGGTGCTGCTGCGGAGCCTCGGTGGGACTGGGGGAACTGGGAGCACTGGGGGGAGTGGGGGGAACTGGGAGAAAGCCATGGGGGCACTGGGAAGGACTGGGGGCACTGGGGGGCACTGGGGACACTGCGGGCACTGGGAGGGAACAGGAGGGGATTTGGGGGGCACTGGGAAGGAACAGGAGGGGATTTGGGGGGCACTGGGAAGGACTGGAACGGGGATTGTGGGCACTGGGAGGACGATTCAAGGGACTGGGAGAGACTGGGGGGGATTAAGGCATACTGGGAAGGACTGGGAGGTAGAGTGGGGACACTGGGAGCACTGGGGGGACACTGGTGGCACTGGGAGGGCACTGGTGGCACTGGGAGCACTGGGAGCACTGGGAGGGCACTGGTGGCACTGGTGGCACTGGGAGGGCACTGGTGGCACTGGTGGCACTGGGAGGGCACTGGTGGCACTGGGAGGGCACTGGTGGCACTGGGAGCACTGGGAGGGCACTGGTGGCACTGGTGGCACTGGTGCAGTGTCCCCTCCCCGCCCGCAGGCCCTGGGGCCCCCCCTGAGCCCGTGGCTGCCACCAGCTTCGTGGGGCCTGAGCCCCGGGACCTGCTGCCCAACGGTACTGGGGACACTGGGAGCACTGGGAGCACTGGGAGCACTGGGAGGGACTGGGAGGGCACTGGAGGGCCACACTGGTCATACTGGGAGCACTGGGAGGCTATACTGGGAGGCTATACTGGTCTTACTGGGAGCACTGGGTGGCTATACTGGGAGGCTATACTGGTCATACTGGGAGCACTGGGTGGCTATACTGGGAGGCTATACTGGTCATACCGACCATACTGGGACGCCATACTGGCCATACTGTGAGGCTATACTGGTCATACTGGGAGGCTATATTGGTCATACTGGCCATACTGGCCATACTGGGAGGCTATACTGGTCATACTGGGAGGCTATACTGGCCACACTGGTCCATACTGGTCCATACTGGTCCATACCGGCCATACTGGTCCATAATGGTCTATACCAGTCCATACTGGCCATACTGGTCCATACTGGCTATACTGGTCCATACTGGCTATACTGGTCCACACTGGGCCATACTGGCCATGCTGGTCCATACTGGCCATACTGGGCCATACTGGTCCCTACTGGTCCATACTGGTCCATACTGGCCATACTGGTCCATACTGGCCATACTGGTCCATACTGGCCATGCTGGGCCATACGGGCCATACTGGTCCACACTGGTCCATACTGGCCATACTGGTCCATATTGGTCCATACTGGTCCATACTGGTCCATGCTGGTCCATACTGGTCCATACTGGTCCATACTGGCCATAGTGGTCCATACTGGTCCATACTGGTCCATGCTGGTCCATACTGGTCCATACTGGCCATAGTGGTCCATACTGGTCCATACTGGTCCATGCTGGTCCATACTGGGCCATACTGGGCCATACTGGCCATACTGGGCCATACTGGGCCATACTGGGCCATACTGGTCCCCCCCTCTCTCACAGCTCCAGAGCTGAGCAGCCCCAGCAGCGCCAGGGGGGGGCCGGGCCATGGACTGGGCTGGGCACAGGTACGGACTGGGAGCACTGGGGGGAACTGGGAAGGACTGGGAGGGAACTGGGAGTACTGGGAGGGAACGGGGAGCACTGGGAGGGAACTGGGAGGATACTGGGAGCACTGGGATGAATGGGGTGGGCTGGGATGCAGCCGCCTTGTGGCCCTGGGGATTCACTGGTGTGTAACTGGTGTATACCAGTATGTTACTGGTGCATACTGGTGTGTAACTGGTGCATACTGGTGTGTAACTGGTGTGTAACTGGTGTGTTACTGATGTATACCAGTGTGTAACTGGTATATACTGGTGTGTAACTGGTGTGTAACTGGTGTGTTACTGATGTATACCAGTGTGTAACTGGTATATACTGGTGTGTAACTGGTGTGTAACTGGTGTGTTACTGATGTATACCAGTGTGTAACTGGTATATACTGGTGTGTAACTGGTGCGTAACTGGTATATAACTGGTGTATACTGGTGTGTAACTGGTGTGTAACAGGTATATACTGGTGTATAACAGGTATATACTGGTGTATAACTGGTATTACTGGTCTATACCGGTGTGTAAGTGGTATAACTGGGGTGTAACTGGTCTGTAACTGGTGTATACTGGTTTATACTGGTTTCTACTGGTGTGCAATCCCCAGCACTCGCCCCCGTTCGTGGTGGAGCTGCCTTGGGGCCTGGGCGGGTTTGGGGTTATACTGGTGTATACTGGTGTACACAGGTATATAGGGGTGTGTAACTGGTTCATACTGGTTTGTACTGGTTTATACTGGTTCATACTGGTTCATACTGATGTGCAATCCCCAGCACTCGCCCCCGTTTGCGGTGGAGCTGCCGTGGGGCCCGGGCGGGTTTGGGGTTATACTGGTGTATACTGGTATATAGGGGTGTGTAACTGGTTTATACTGGTTCATACTGGTTCATACTGGTTCATATTGGTTTATACTGGTTCATACTGGTTCATACTGGTGTGCAATCCCCAGCACTCGCCCCCATTCGCTGTGGAGCTGCCGCGGGGCCCGTGTGGGTTTGGGTTCAGCCTCCGGGGGGGCCCCGCCGGGGTTTTCGTGCGGGGGCTGCGCGAGGGGGGCCCAGCCCAGCGCTGCGGCTGCATCCAGGTACGGGAATGGGGGCTCTGTGGGGCTGGGGGATCTGTGGGGCTGGGGGGGATCTATGGGGTGGGGGGATCTGTGGGGCTGGGGGGGATCTGTGGGGCTGGGGGGGCTCTGTGGGGCTGGGGGATCTGTGGGGCTGGGGGGGCTCTGTGGGGCTGGGGGCTCTGTGGGGCAGGGGGCTCTGTGGGGTGGGGGGTTCTATGGGGCTGGAGGGCTCTGTGAGGCTGGGGGATCTGTGGGGCTGGGGGCTCTGTGAGGCTGGGGGATCTGTGGGGCAGGGGGCTCTGTGGGGCTGGGGGATCTGTGGGGCTGGGGGCTCTGTGGGGCAGGGGGCTCTGTGGGGCTGGGGGTTTCTATGGGCTGGGGGGGCTCTATGGGGCTGGGGGCTCTGTGGGGCAGGGGGGGCTCTGTGGGGCTGGGGGCTCTATGGGGCTGGGGGGGATCTGTGGGCCTGGGGGGGCTCTGTGGGGCTGGGGGCTCTGTGGGGCTGGGGGGGCTCTGTGGGGCTGGGGGCTCTATGGGGCTGGGGGCTCTGTAGGGCTGGAGGCTGTCTGGGGCCAGGGAAGCTCTATGGGGCTGGGCAGGCTCTCTAGGGCTAGGGGGGTTCTATGGGGCAGGGGGGGCTCTATGGAGTGGGGGTTTCTATGGATCTCTATGGGCCCGGGGTTTCTATGGGCTGGGCAGGCTCTATGGGGCTGGGGGGTTTCTATGGGGCAGGGGGCTCTGTGGGGCTGGGGGGGCTCTATGGGGCTGAAGGGGCTCTGGTGGGCTGGAGGGGCTGTATGGGGCTGGGGGCTCTATGGGGTGGGGGTTTCTATGGGGCAGGGGGTCTCTGGGGGGTTGGAGGGGCTCAGTGGGGCTGGGGGAGCTCTATGGGGCGGGGGGGCTCTGTGGGGCTGGGGGGCTCTATGGGGCTGGGGGCTCTATGGGCTGGGGGTTTCTACGGGGCGGGGGGGCTCTGTGGGGCTGGGGGGCTCTATGGGGCTGGGGGCTCTATGGGGCTGGGGGCTCTGTGGGGCAGGGGGCTTTATGGGACAGGGGGCTCTATGGGGCCAGGGGTGCTCTATGGGGCCGGGGGCTCTATGGGCTGGGGGGGCTCCATGGGGCTGGGGGAGCTCTGTGAGGCAGGGGGGGCTCTATGGGGTGGGGGGGGCTCTATGGGGCTGGGGTCTCTATGGGGTGGGGGGCTCAATGGGGCTGAGGGGCTCTATGGAGGTGGAGGCTCTATGGGGTAGGGGTTTCTATGGGTCTGGGGGGGCTCTATGGGGCTGGGGGTTTCTATGGGGCTGGGGGAGCTCTGTGGGGCTGGGGGTTTCTATGGGTCTGGGGGGGCTCTATGGGGCTGGGGTGGGCAGTGAGGTCTTGGGGGGATTCTGTTTGGAGCTGTGGGGGGCCTGAGGGAACTGGGGGTCTCTGGGGGTCTCGGGGGGTCTCTGGGTGGGCTGTGGGTGTCAGGGGGGGCTGTGGGTGTCGGGGGGGGGGTTCTGTCACATTTGGGGGTCCCCGGGGGGGGCAGGTCAGTGATGAGCTCCTGGCCATCAACGGGGCCCCCACGGCCGGCATGAGCCACGCGCAGGCCCTGGCCCGGATCCGGGGGGGGGGCAGCCGCCTGCGCCTGCTGCTGCGCCGCCCCCACGGTGAGACCCCCGCCCCGAACCCCCAAAATACCCGCGGGACCCCCCCCGTTCGGTGGGGACAGGGTGGGAATGGAAATAAGAGACACCCCAGAGACACCCCCCCCCCCCCAAATCACAGCTGGACAAATCACCCCCCTGCCAGCGCAGTGCTACAGCCCATGGCCCCCCAAAACACAGTGGTGTGTCCCAGTCCCCCCCCAGTCAGGTGGTACAACCCAGGGCCCCCCAAAACACAGCCATGTATTTCAGTGCCCCCCCTCAATCGGGGGGTACATCCCAGCCCCCCAAAAGATACTGCTATATCCCAGTACCCCCCCCAGTCAGGTGGTACAGCCCACTGCCCCCCAAAACACAGCAGTGGACTCCATGCCCCCCCAAATCAGGTGGTACAGCCCACTGACCCCCAAACTCAGTGAGACACGCCAGCGCCCCCCCTGCAGAACAATGGTACAGCCCAGAACGCCCAAATCTCAGTGAGACACCCCATTGACCCCCCCCCCCCCCACCACCGGCAGAGTGGTACAGCCCCGACACCCCAAATTCAGTGAGACACCGCAGCGCCCCCGCTCCAGAACAATGGTAAAGCCCAGAACGCCCAAATCTCAGTGAGACACCCCATTGACCCCCCCCCACCGATCAGGTGGTACAGCCCATTGTCCCCCCACACTCAGGACACACGCCAGTGCTCCCCCCTCCCAAAACAGTGGTACAGCCCAGAGGCCCCCAAACTCAGTGAGATACCCCAGCGCCCCCCCCCCCAGAACAGTGGTACCGCCCCGAGCCCCCAAACCCTTCCCAGGCTGGGGGGTGGGGGTGTGTGGGGGGGGTCCCTGCCCCGCCCCCTCGGCAGTGACGCCCCCTCCCTCTCTCTGTCCCCCCCAGGGTCGCCCCCAGCCCCGGCGGCGCGGGGGGTGCTGCGGCTGTGCGTGGGCAGCTCCCCGCGGGGGGAGCCCTGCTTCTGCCTCGTGGGGGGGCTGCACCCCTGACCCCCCCACCGCACCCCACCCGCACACGGAAGGTGACGGCGCAGCGAGGTTCGCTCTCCTCCTCCCCCCCCCCCCCCCCGCCCCGCACCCCATTTTTTGGTGCTTTGGGGGGGCCTCCCCAGCGCGGGGAGGGGTCATTCTGGTGCCCCTCGTTTTGGCGGGGGCGCCCTTCGAGATATGCAATGCCCCCCCCCCTTCCCCCGCGTCCGGGGGTCGCACGGAGGTGTTGACTGACCCCCTCCCCATTTCAGGGGTGCTCAATAAAGGTGGGGACGCCCCGGTAGCTCCCGTTTCCATCAAGGGCCCCCCCATTCCTTCCCATCCCGCATCCGGCGGGCGGGGCGCTGCCCACATCCGCTGAGTCACCCCAAAATCGAGAGCGGCCCCGGGAAACGGCCCTGGGGACCCCCAAACCGCGCTGGGGACCCCCAGAGGGGCACAGCCCGCCCCAGGCCCCTCTGGATCCCCCCAGACCCTCCCAGGGACCCCCAGAGGCTCTCCCAGGGCTCCCCAATCCCCTCAGAGACCCCCAATGCCGTGGTCCCCTCCCGGCCCTGCCCCCCCAAGCCCCGCCCCTCGGTGTCCCCTTCTCACCGCCCCGCGCCAAGCCCCGCCCACCGCCACGCGCAGGGGCTTCCCCGCTCTAAGCCCCGCCCCCTCAACCCCTCCCCCCAGGACCCCCGACCCAATCATCGCAGGGGGTTCCGCGCTTCAGGCCCTGCCCCCCAGGACCCCCGACCCAATCATCGCAGGGAGTTCCGCGCTCCAAGCCCTGCCCCTCAGGACCCCCGACCCAATCATCGCAGGGGGTTCCGCGCTCCAAGCCCCGCCCCCCGGGACCCCCAGCCGGGGCTTCCCCCGCCCCGCCCAGTCACGTGACGGCGCGCGCAGGCCCGAGGCCCCGCCCCCGGGGCTCCCTCCACGTTCATCCCTAATAGGGGTTTCCCCCGCCGCCAGGCCCCGCCCACCCACGCCCCGCCAGCCAATGGCGTGCCGGCGCGCGCCGCCAGGCCCCGCCCCGTGCCAGCTCCCTGGGGGCCCCCCCTGCCCCCCCCACCCCGTCCCGCCGCCACCGCCCGCTCGGTGCCGCCCGGTCCCGCCATGGAGTCCAGCGGGACCCAGAGCTGCCCCGCCACCTGCGTCGCCTTCAGCCGCACCCGGAAGGGGCTGGTGCTCATCGGCGAGATCGTGAGACACGGGAGGCACCGGGGGTGGGGGATCCAGCGGAGTGGGCACCGGGGGGGCGGGGGGGACACACCGGGACACGTCTGGGTCCTGCTGGGGGCGGGGATGGAGCGGGATGCCCCGGTCCCTGTCCGGAGGGGCACGGTGACTCGCTGCCCGGTTCTTTTGTGGTGGGGGGACACGCCTGGGCGCTCATCCGGGGGGCAGGGGGATCCGTGAGTCCCGGTTTGGGGCGGGGCAGGATGTCTGGGATCACCGTTTTTGGCGGGGGGGATACCTGGATCCCCATTTTGGGGGTGTGGGATACCCCGACACGTGGGTCCCCATTTCTGTGCAGGGACGGAGGAGCGGGATGGCGGATCGCGGTTTTGACCGGGTCCCTGCTTTGGAAGGGATCGGGGGTCCCGCGACACCTGCGTCCCCATTCGGGGGTCAGCGGGACCCCGGCTCCCCTCGGGGGATGCCCGGCTCCCGGAGCGCTCCCGGAGCGCTGGGGCCGCCACGTGCAGCGCGGGAGTCGGGTGTCCGGGGGCGGGTGACAGCCCCGCAGTGTCCCTGTGCCGTGGGACACCGCAGGCACCCGCTCCCCCCGCCACTCCCGGTGCCGTTTCGGGCGCGTGCAGGGGCACCGCCCTTAGGAGAGGGGGTGGGGCGGGGCAGGGAAGGTGAGAAGGGCGGGGCCGGGGGCCCTGGCTGGGAAGGCGGGAGGGAGCCCGGATGTCTGGGCAGCGCCCGGGGACAAGCGGGGTTCGGGCGGTGCCCGGCCCGCCGTGCCAGCCGTTATTGCGCCAGCCCGGGAGGCGCTCGCCGCGTCACGGCCGGGAGCGGCCCCTTTAAGGCACCCCGACCTCTGCCCCTTTAAGAGCCCCCAGCCCGGCGGGCCCCACCCACGCCATCGCCCCTTGAAGGGTGGGTGTGGGGGGGCGTTGTTGTGCCGTTGCCATGGTGACCGTTGCCTGGAGACGGCCCCGCCCCGGCGCTCCCACAGCGGCGCCCTTGTCCCGACGCCCACGCGGGGCCGGGGACCCACGGGGAAACGGGGAGGGCCCACAGGGGGCGCTATGGGGGGGACAGGGGGGTCCTATGGGGGATCCCATAGCGGCCTATTGGGGGGAGGGGGTGTCCTGTAGGTGACCTTACAGTGGCCTATTTGGGGCGCTATTGGGGGGGGGGCGATGTCTGTAGGTGACCCCACAGCAGCCATTGAGGGCGCCATGGGACATCTATAGGTGGCCCCACAGCAGAATCAAGGAAGTGCTCTCAGAGTCTTTAAGCGACAGCTCAAAACCTGTCGGGCCCTATAGGATAAGGCTCAGGATCCCCATAGGGGCCGCTATAGGCATCCCCCTGGCAGTCATCCATGGGGTCTGTAGGCAGCGCTATAGGGGTCTCTGCATGCACCAGAGGGTCCCTACTGACCCTTTATGTTCCTTTAGGGAGCCTGGGTGGAGCGCACAGAGGCCTATAGGGCACAGAGCGCAGATCCCATAAGGGCTGTGCCTGTATAATGGGGTCAGGGCATGGGGGGTGTCCCTATGGGGGCACAGAGGAACCCAGGGAGCCTGGGTGGAGCTCACAGAGGCCTATAGGGCACAGATCCCATAAGGGCTGTGCCTGTATAATGGGGTCAGGGCTTGGCACAGGGGGTCTCTGTGGGGTCTATGGGGGGGCTCAGAGGGATCCTGGGTGGAGCTCACACACCCACAGGCCTATAGGGCACAGAGCACAGATCCCATAAGGGCTGTGCCTGTATAATGGGGTCAGGGCATGGGGTCTCTGTGGGGTCTAAGGAGGTTCAGAAGGAACCCAGGGATCCCGGGTGGAGCTCATAGGGGCCTATAGGGCACACATCCCACTAGGGCTGTGCCTGTACAATGGGGTACACGTCTCTGTGGTGTGGGGGGATCCCCTATAGATCCCATACGTGCCTGTCCCCAGGTGCTGTGCCTGTACAACGGGGTACACGTCTCTGTGGTGTGGGGGGATCCCCTATAGATCCCATCCGTCCCTGTCCCCAGGTGCTGTGCCTGTACAACGGGGTACAGGTGGCTGTGGGGGGATCCCCTATAGATCCCATACATCCCTGTCCCCAGGTGCTGTGCCTGTGGGGGGATCCCCTATAGATCCCATATGTCCCTGTCCCCAGGTGCTGTGCCTGTACAATGGGGTACAGGTGGGTGTGGGGGGATCCCCTATAGATCCCATCCGTCCCTGTCCCCAGGTGCTGTGCCTGTGGGGGGATCCCCTATAGATCCCATACGTCCCTGTCCCACAGGTGCTGTGCCTGTGGGGGGATGCCCTATAGATCCCATACGTGCCTGTCCCACAGGTGCTGTGCCTGTAGAACGGGGTACAGGTCTCTGTGCCTGTGGGGGGATCCCCTATAGATCCCATCCGTCCCTGTCCCCAGGTGCTGTGCCTGTACAACGGGGTACAGGTCACTGTGGGGGGATCCCCTATAGATCCCATATGTCCCTGTCCCCAGGTGCTGTGCCTGTGGGGGGATCCCCTATAGATCCCATATGTCCCTGTCCCCAGGTGCTGTGCCTGTACAATGGGGTACAGGTGGGTGTGGGGGGATCCCCTATAGATCCCATATGTCCCTGTCCCCAGGTGCTGTGCCTGTGGGGGGATCCCCTATAGATCCCATACGTGCCTGTCCCCAGGTGCTGTGCCTGTACAATGGGGTACAGGTGGCTGTGGGGGGATCCCCTATAGATCCCATACGTGCCTGTCCCACAGGTGCTGTGCCTGTACAACGGGGTACAGGTCTCTATGGCTGTGGGGGGATCCCCTATAGATCCCATCCGTCCCTGTCCCCAGGTGCTGTGCCTGTGGGGGGATCCCCTATAGATCCCATCCGTCCCTGTCCCCAGGTGCTGTGCCTGCTGACCCTGGTGTGTTTCGGGGCGTCCCGCACGGGTTACGTGGGGCTGGCAGTGGTGGAGCTGGTGTTGGCTGCGCTGGTGCTGCTGGCCTGGAGCTGCCGCCTGCCGCAGCGCATGCAGCTGCTGCACTGGGGCTGGAGCGTGAGTGCGGGGGAATGGGGCTTTGGGGGGGCTGGGGAGGGGTTTGGGGGGGCTGGGGAGGGCTTTGGGGGACTTTGGGGGGATTACAGGGGTTTGGGGAGCACTGGGGGCTGGGGGGAGGGTTGGGTGTCCCTGCAGAGGCTGAGTGGGGCAGTGTCCCTGGGGATTGGGGGTCCCCAGAGAGTCTGGGAGTCCCTGGAGGGAACCCCTGGAGGTGGGGGGGTCCCCAGAAGGTTTGGGGGTCTCTGAGGGATCCCATGTTTGCCCCCCAGGACTTCACACGTTGCGTCATCGGGGCCGTGCTCTTCCTCATCATCTCCCTCATCGTCATCGTCAGCCACCGTGACGGGGCCGGCATCGCGGGAGGGGTGAGGGGGGAATTTGGGGGGCTTGGGAGGGGGCTCTGACCCCCCCTCGTGTGTTGGGGCTCCTGACCAGGGGGTTGAGGGGGTACAGGGGGGGTTTGAGGGGGTCTCTGACCCCCAGAGTGTTTGGGCTCCTGGCTGAGGGGGGGTTTGTGGGTGTAGGGGGGGCTTGGGAGGTGCCAAGGAGGGGTTTGGGGGTCTCTGACCCCCCCAGTCTTGATGGGTGAGGGGGGTTTGGGGGTCTCTGACCCCCCCCAGTCTTTGGGCTCCTGGCCAGGGTGTAGGGAGGGGGTTGGTTGACGGCTGCAGGGGTTTTGGGGGGACACAGGGGAAGTTTGGGTGTCTCTGACCCCCTGTACCCCCAGGTGTTCGGGCTCCTGGCTGGGGTCCTGCTGGGATATGACGCCTACATCACCTTCCCCCTACGGCAGGGCCACACCGCCGCCCCCACTGGTGCGTACTGGGAGCACTGGGAAGGGGCTGCTGCCCTGTGGGGGGGTACTGGGAGCACTGGGAGGGACATATAGTGGAGAGCTGGGAGCACTGGGAGTGGGGAGAACTGGGAGAACTGGGAAAGGGAGGGTAGCGCTACTGGTGGAACTGGGGGGAACATACAGGGGAGAACTGGAAACACTGGGAGGGCATTGCTGAACTGGAAACACTGGGAGGGCATTGCTGAACTGGAAACACTGGGAGGGCATTGCTGCCCTGTGGAGGGTACTGGGGGGAGACCCGGGGGTGGGGATCCCCAGAGGGTTTGGGGGTCCCTGGGGGTGTAACCAATCCCCACTTTGTCCCCCTCCAGAGTCCCCAGAGGGTGCCTGAACAAGCCAAGAACCCCAACGGAGCCCTCCCCAAACCTCGCCCCGCACAGGGAGACCCCCAGCCTTAAATTATTGAGGGGTCCCGATGCCTGGGTCCCCCCGGGTGGGGGGGCAGGGGGTCCCTCAGGGGTTGCACCTCCCTCAAATGCCTTTGCAAGTGCCTTGAACCGCCCGTGCCTCAGTTTCCCCCTGGGGACACCCCCTCAGGTTTAAAGGTGCCCTTGCCCTTCATGGGTTTTGGGGTGCCCGCCTCAGTTTCTGGGGTGCCTCCGTTAGTTTTTGGGGTGTTCCCCTTCTGCCCTCCGCCCCCCCCCCCACTCCCCCAGCCTGCAGGAGGCTTTTGGGGGCAATATATTGGGAAATAAAGGGGTTTTATTACTGCATTACCGGTTCTGGTGTGTCTGTCACGGTAACAGCCTGGGGGGGGTGTCTATAGATCCTGAGGGGGCTCCTCCCATCATGGACCCCAAACCCCACAGACCACAGCCTGCCCCAAACCTTCCCATCATGGTCCCACCTGGTGAGAGAATCCTCTCCCCTCATGGAAAAAGGGCTGGAGACCTCCCTTGGCCCAGGAAAAAGGGAAGGAAAACCCTTCCCTCCTCTCCTCAGGGAAAAAGGGCGGGAAACTTCCCCTCCCCTCACGGAAAGAGGGAGGAAAGTCCTCCATCCCTCACGGAAAAAGGGAAGAAACCCCTCAATCCCTCATGGAAAAGGGCGGCAAACTCCCCCTCCCCTCACGGAAAAAGGGAGGAAACCCTTTCACCCATCATGGAAAAGGGCGGGAAACTCCCCATCCGCTCACGGAAAAAAGGAGGAAATCCACCCCTAATGGAAAAAGAGAGAAAACCCTTCCAGCTCTCACAGAAAAAGGGAGGAAAGTCCTCCATCCCTCAGGGAAAAAAGGGAGGAAACCCCTCCACCCGTCATGGAAAGAGAGAGGAACCCTCTCCACCCCTCACGGAAAAGGGCGGGAAACTCCCCCTCCCCTCACGGTAAAATGGAGGAACCCCGTCCAGCCCTCACGGAAAGAGGGAGGAAAACCCTTCCACCCTTCACGTTAAAACGGAGGAACCCCCTCCACTCCTCACAGTAAAACAGAGGAAGCCCCTCCAGCCCTCACGGAAAAATGGAGGAACAGCCTCCCCCCCTCACAGAAAGAGGGAGGAACCCCCTGCACTCCTCACGGCTCCCGCACAGCTTAAGAGGGGCAGAAAAGTCCCCGCTCCCCTCACAGAAAAGGGAGGAACCCCCTGCACCCCTCACGGATCCCGCACAGCTTAAGAGGGGCAGAAAAGTCCCCGCTCCCCTCAAAGAAAAAGAGAGGAACCCCCTCCCCCCCTCACGGCTCCTGCACAGCTTCAGAGGGGCAGGAACCCCCTGCACCCCTCACGACTCCCGCACAGCTTAAGAGGGGCAGAAAAGTCCCCGCTCCCCTCACAGAAAAAGCGGGAAACCCCCACACAACTCGCGCCCCGCCCCGCGCATGCGCAGTACCAAAAGGAGCTTCCCCCCCCATCCCCCGCCCGCCCTCCCATCACGCTTCCCGCCGCGCGCACGCGCCCCACGCCCGCCGCCCGCCTCAGCCGCCGCCGCCGCTCCGCCCTCACCGCTCCTGCCGCGTCTGTTCCTCTTTCCTCCCGCGGCTGCTCCCCGGTCCTTCCCCGGTGCGTTCCGGTACGGCGGCGGGCGGGAGGGGCCGGGCGGGGCGGCGGGGGGGGAGGCTGTGAGGGGGAGGGGGAGCGGCGCGCGCCGGGGTGGGCGGGGCTGCGCGTGCGCGGCCGCTGCGCCAGGGGGCGGTGACGCCGGGGCTGCGCATGCGCAGTGGCTCGGTGAGGGTTTGTGGTGAATGTAGGATTCAATTTCAAATTACCGCGACTTAAATTAATGGGATTTGAGGGGTTTGTAGGGGTGTGAGCAGCCCTGGGCACCCCCCATAACCCGTCGGTGTGGGAGCCACAGGATCTTCCTGGATCCCCCTGTTTTTGTGTGCACCCCCCCATCTAAACAGCGGTGTGTTTAGGGTATGGGCAACAAATAAACGGCAGAACCTATAAATAAATAACAGGGCGCACAAATAACGAAATGTGTAGAGATTACAGCGCTACGGGCGGGGGGTGTTATAACCCCGGCTGGGGGTGCCCCCCTTTGTGGTGTCCCCGTTTGTCGATTCCCCCCTTTTATGGGGTGTCCCCGTTTTTGGAATGTCCCTGTTAATGGGGTACCCCCGTTTATGTGTCTCCGTTTTTGGGGTGTCCCCGTTTATGGGCATCCTCGTTTATGGTATTCCAGTTTACGATGTCTGCGTTTACGGGTACCCTCTCTTAACGGGATGTCCCTGTTAAAGGGGTGTCCCCGTTAATGGGGTACCCCCGTTAATGGCGTCCCCATCCTGTTTGGGGTGTCCCCGGTAATGGGGTGTCCCTGTTAGTGGTGTCCCCGTTTATAGGGTGTCCCTGTGTTTGGGGTACCCCAATTAATAGGGTGTCCCCGTTAATGGGGTGTCCCTGATAATGGTGTCCCCGCTAATGGGGTGTCCCCATTAACAGGGTGTCCTTGTTAATGGTGTCCCTGTGTTTGGGGTACCCCAATTAATAGGGTGTCCCCGTTAATGGGGTGTCCCTGATAATGGTGTCCCCGCTAATGGGGTGTCCCCATTAACAGGGTGTCCTTGTTAATGGTGTCCCTGTGTTTGGGGTGTCCCCATTAATAGAGTGTCCCTGTTAATAGGGTGTCCCCGTTTCTGGGGTGTCCGCCCGTTAATGGGGTGTCCCCCCGGCAGTTTGGGGTGCCATAGGGCGCTCCTCCAAGGACAAACGGGACATTTATTACTGGCTGGCCAAGGAGGGCAGTGTGGGGTGTCCCCCCGTTTCTGGGGTGTCCCCCCGTTAATGGGGTGTCCCCCGGCAGTTTGGGGTGTCCCCCCGCAGTTTGGGGTGCCATGGGGCGCTCCTCCAAGGACAAACGGGACATTTATTACCGGCTGGCCAAGGAGAGCAGTGTGGGGTGTCCCCCATTAGCGGTGTCCCCGTTTCTGGGGTGTCCCCCCGTTAATGGGGTGTCCCCCCGCAGTTTGGGGTGCCATGGGGCGCTCCTCCAAGGACAAACGGGACATTTATTACCGGCTGGCCAAGGAGGGTGGCTGGAGAGCCCGCAGCGCCTTCAAACTGCTGCAGCTGGAGCAGCGCTTCCAGCTCCTGAGGGGTACGGGGGAGTGGGAATGGGGGGAACTGGGGGGATTGGGGCAATGGGGGGATTGGTGGGATTGGGGGAGATTGGGGCAATGGGGGGAGATTGGGGGAATGGGGGGACTGGGAGGGACTGGGGGGATTGGGGGAATGGGGGGATTGGGGCAATGGGGGGACTGGGAGGGACTGGGAGGGACTGGGGGGACATGGGGGATGGGGGAACTGAGGGGAAAGGGGGGGAATCAGGGGGAGTGGGGGGACTGGGGGAATGGGATGGAATGGGGGGACTGAGGGGAATAGGGGGGAATGGGAGAACTGGAGGAGTGGAGGAATGGGGGGGACTGGGAGGGACTGGGGGAATGGGAGGAATGAGGGGAGCTGGGGGGGACTGGGAGTGAATGGGGGGAATGGGGGGCCTGGGGAAATGGGGGGATTGAGGGTGAATGGGGGGATTGGGAGGGACTGGGGGAATGGGGGAGTGGGGGGAACTGGGGACACTGGTGTAACTGGTGTGACTGGGATCACTGGTCTAACTGGTCTGACTGGGCTCCCAGGGGTCTGGGATCACTGTGTAACTGGTCTAACTGCTGTAACTGGTCTAACTGGTCTAACTGGTTTAACTAACTGGTATAACTGGTGTAACTGGTCTAACTGGTCTCCCAGGGGTCCAGCGGGCCGTGGATCTTTGTGCTGCCCCCGGGAGCTGGAGCCAGGTGCTGAGTCGGCACCTCAGGTGGGACTGGGAGCACTGGGAGCACTGGGGGGCACTGGGGGGCACTGGGAGCACTGGGGGGCACTGGGGGCACTGGGAGCACTGGGGGCACTGGGGGGCACTGGGGGCACTGGGAGCACTGGGGGCACTGGGGGGCACTGGGGGCACTGGGAGCACTGGGAGCACTGGGGGGCACTGGGAGCACTGAGAGCCCCAAACTGGGGGTCTGGGGGTGCTGGTTTTGGGGTCCTAGGCTGGGAATGGGAGCGCTGGGAGCCCCAGCTGGGGGCACTGGGAATACTCCTTTGGGATCTGGCACTGCCAACTGGGTGAACTGGGAGGACTGGGAATCCCAGTTTGGGACTGGGGGGCTCAGGGAGGTTTGGCTGGGGGTCCTGAGGGTCTGGGGGGGCACTGGGGGGGTCCCGGGGTACCCAGCCCCCCCTGCCCCCCCAGGGGCTCCGAGGGCTCCCCAGCCCAGGTGGTGGCCGTGGATCTCCAGGCCATGGCGCCGCTCCCGGGGGTGCTGCAGATCCAGGGGGACATCACCAAGGTGGGGACACCCCCCAAAACCCCCTGAGCCCCCCCCCAAACGTCCTGATCCCCCCCAACCCCCCTAGCTCCCCCAAAACCCCCTGAGCCCCCCCAAACGTCCTGATCCCCCCCAAACCCCCTGAGCTCCCCCAAAAACCCCTCTGAGCCCCCCTGACCCCATTCCTCCTCCCAGACCCCAATTAATCCTCCAGACCCCATTTACCCCCTCTAGACCCCATTACCCCCCACCCAAACCCCATTTCCTCCTCTGCCCCCTGTGCCCCCCAGAGCCCATTCCTGCCCCCATTCCTGCCCCCATTCCTGACCCCATTTCTGGCCCCATTCCTGACCCCATTCCCCCCGTGCCCCCCAGGCCCCCAGACCCCAATAACCCCCCCAGACCCCATTAACCCCGTTCCTGACCCCATTCCTGACCCCATTCCTGACCCTGTTCCTGACCCCATTTCCCCTGTGCCCCCCATTTACCGCTCCCTGATCCCGTTTCGCCCCCAGACCCCATTCCTGACCCCATTCCTGAGCCTCTGACCCCATTCCTGACCCCATTTCCCCCCCATGCCCCCCAGGCCCCCAGTGTTGCTGTTAAGGCACAGTGACCTGGTTCGGGAGGTCCGGCACGGTGACCCAAGGCCCAGGGTCACTCGGTCCAATGCTACACACACCAACGGGGTGGACAGCAAATGGCGTTTATTGAGGGGTCTCAGGGGCATTTATGGACTAAGGGGTTTCTCTACGTCAGACAGGGGTTTGGCTATACTTTCTAGGGTTAGGATGGAGTGGAAAGTTACTGGCATGCATAGGTTAGGGGGGCTACACGTCTGGCTACATTCCAAGGGTGATCCTTATCTATGGGGAGAGGGGCAGAAGGATTCCTGTAATTTTCCGTCACAGCCCGAAATCTTCCGAACGCCTGTCCCTTGCCTACCACACTTCCCCCCCCTCTTTCACAAATGAACGAGGTAGTCTTATACATAGGCACTGAAATGAGGTAGGAGGTTGAGATCTGACTAGGGAAAAGGGTCTTGGGAAACCTGAGTAAGTTTCTGCCAGGCAAGTCTCTCGTGACTGGCAGTGTTCCCTGTTGGATTCACAGTAACTGTTGCTGTCCCATGAACAGGATGCTGGCCCGTTCTAGGCGGGCCTGAACGAATGAGACCAGCTTGTTCAGCAGGCATGGCCCGAAGGTAATAGCTAAAAGCAGCATTGCCAATGGACCTATTAGGGTAGAAATTAGGGTGGTGAGCCATGGTGATTGATTGAACCAGGACTCGAACCAGCCCTGTTGAGCTTCTCTATCTGCTTTCCTTAGGTTTAGCCGATTTCTCAGTTCGGCCATGGAGTCTCTGACGACTCCGGTGTGGTCTGCATAAAAGCAGCATTCCTCTTTCAAGGCAGCACACAGGCCCCCTTGCTGCATGAACAAGAGGTCCAGTTTTCTCCTGTTTTGGAGGACAACCTCTGAGAGTGAGGAAAGGGATTTTTCCAGGGAAGAGATGGATTTCTTGATCCTTTGCAAGTCCTCATCAACTGTCATCTGCAGTTGTGCCAGTCCCTGATGTTGTGTTGCAAGGGCCGAGATGCCTGTGGCAGCGCCGGTAGCTCTTAAACCGAGGAGCATTGCGATGGTGACGCCTGTTATCACCTCTCGTTTGTAGAGCCGGTTGGGTTCCTCGAACAAGCGGTACACCTCTTCTTCTTGGTGATACAGGACTCTGGGGACAATTAGAACTTGGACACAAAAGTCAGTAGAATGGTCGAATTTGTCAAGGAGTACACATGGGCTTACCCCGGATCTGTGACAGACCCACATTCCCGATGCAGCTGGGATCACCCACTGGACCTTCCCTCCCTTAAGTTTGACAAATTCCTTGCAGACGTTGCCCATCTGCTTTGCCAAGGTTGCATTGCCAAAGCATTTGCCCTGGCCCGTAACCTGACTTAGGGTGATACCTCTCCGGGGGGTGTCCCATCTGCATTGGCGTGGATTGTTTGACTTAGAGAAGATGAATGGGAGATCGAAGGCAACACCTTCGTAAAAAGGGGGTTGTGCATCATAGCATAACCAGCATGAATCTGTGAAGTTCGGGTTGGATTGGTTTAACGATAAGAAGGTAGCATTTAACACGCTTAAGAATGGACTGGAGAGGGTTGGTTTGGTTAAGAGATCGGATGGGGAGGCTAGTTTCGACCTCTGTGTTTCGCTGCTAGAACTACCGTTAGCTGCGATCTCTTCCCTGGGTCTACTTACTACTAGAACCGGGTTGGGTCCGACTGATTGGGATATTGAGGCTGGGAGTCTGATAATTTGTATGTTCGCCCAGATGCTGCGGCTAGGGAGATGAGCATACGCTGTCCACACTTTACCTGTGGCCCAGGCATCATGGGTCGGCTGCAGGATTGTCATTACATAACCTGTGCAAGTGTGCTGTTTCAAGCCTCCGGGCATAAGCGCATACCCATCCATGTCATAGTTTGGTTCGATACAGCCGTGTGGAGTGTACTTAATTTGCAGGAACTTATCCGGCTGTTGAGGCGTCCATCTATTGCTTATCACAATAGTTTCACACCCCCAATATCCACAATATCCATGCCCTGGGAAATTACAATAACTTTTTCCTGGGTTGGAAGCAGGGCACCAGTACATCCCAAATACTGTTGTCTCCTGAAACCTGGGGTGCCCTGTATGCATGGGAAAAATGTCTTTTAACCTGAACTCGAAAGATGGGATGTCGGCTGTAACAATTTCTTTGATGACCCCCTCACCTGAGAGATGGCGTAGAACCCACCTGAATGGCTGGTGAGGGTAATGTTTTGTGTCTGCTTGTCCTCCGCCTACTAACTCTAGAAACAAGATTACACAGAGATACCGGTGCTGCTTTAATTTTGATGGCGCGAGCTTCTCAGGTGATGTCGGGTTCCTCGATGGCCTCTCTCTCTTTCCCGGTAGTGGGGCATTTGAGTTTCGGGGACGTCCAATGATCCAGTCCTGCAAACAAAGTCTCACAATTCTCATGAGTTTCTCTATGAAGGTCTGGTTTGATAGATTTGAGTGGACACTATTTAATGTCCCCGTCCTTTTTAACGGCCGCATATCCCCGCCCCGTGAGCACCAATCTCCAACCCTGTTCCCACTCCCCTAGTTCATTTTTGATCACCACCTGTGGGCCTTCCTCTAGCGCCCGAGTGGCCCAGTGTCTCTGAGCAGGACTGTTTGTTTCGTCCCCCTAGGGAATTGATTTAACGCTAGCAGCGCAGTTGCCAGCATGCGCGCCTGGTCACCCGGGGGAATGGCATTGGTGAAGCCTTCTGCCTTTGCTAGCACTTCCAGCTTAGTTTTCAGAGTCTGGTTTGCTCTTTTGACGATGGCTTGCCCGGTGCTGTTGTATGGGATGCCATGCACCAAGGCGATGTTCCATTTTGAGGCGAATGCTTGGACTACCTTTGAGATGAAGTTTGGGCCGATATCTGTTTTGATCTGTTTTGGAACTCCAAGCCATGCCATGGCTGTTAGCCAATGTTGGATGGTCGCTTTGGAATCGGTCTCGAGATGCTGTGTGGCCACAATCATGCTGCTGTACGTATCTACGGTAACCGCGAGCCACGCTCGGGGTTTCAACAGCTGGCATTGTGTAAAGTCTGTTTGCCATATTTCTGAGGCTTTGAGGCCTCTGGGGTTGACGCCACTCGACCACAGTGGCGACTTCTGGCAGTGGGGGCACGTAGCGACGACGTGCTTTGCGTCCACGGTAGAAACCCCGCACCTTTTCGCAAGCGCTTTAGCTCCGATGTGAAGGGATTCGTGCAACTGATGAGCTTCTTTCAGTGTCCATACGCCCTTTGCGGCGGCGGCAGCCTTGTCGTTGCCTATTTGGTAAAATCCTTTGACCGGGTCGTGGCTGTTGACGTGGATGACTGATATGGTGCCTTTCTGTGAATAGAGTGCTTCCTCCATTGGAAGCGTAGGTTGGGCCGCTGGCTGTTTGGGAAGACGATGGAGAAGGCGAAACGCTCCTTGTCGTCTTCGTGCAGGGGAATAGAAAAGAAGCAGTCTTTGATGTCGAGCACTGCACAGGGTTGTCCTTTCGGTATCACAGAGTTCATGGGCAGCGAAGTTTGCACGGGGCCCATAGGCTGGATTCTCTTGTTCACTTCTCGCAAGTCGTGCAGGAGTCGAAAGCCTTCACCAGACTGCTTAGGTATTACGAAGATCGGAGTGTTCCATGGACTTGTGGAGGGTTCTATATGATTCTTGTGTAATTCACGGCTAACTAACTCAATGAGGGCAGTCATTCAAGGCGTTGACAAGGGCCACTGTTTGACCCACACTGGGTCGGCTGATTTCCAAGTCAGCTTGATGGGCAATGGCGGGTACGCGACAGTGGCCCTTAGAATAAATTTGCCACCCTAACATCCAGCAGGGCTAGGGCATCCCTCCCTAGCAAGGGTGGGCAGTCCGACATCACATATGCAGTGAGGGTGATAGTTCTTCCCGGTCCTCTCTCGGTGCAGAGGGTTATTGCCACGGGTTGGGTGCTCTTGTGGGCTCGGGACAGCCCTCCAACTCCGCCCACCATGGGGGCTACTTCTAGCTTCCCTGGTCGAGGCCAATGTATGTCTGGGATGACGGTGACATCTGACCCTGTGTCCACCCAAAAGGGAAGGCAGATGGCCGAGTCGTCGGAGCTGTTGTGGAGACGACACACTGCCCACACGATCAGTGGGTGTTTCCCCACCTTCGCGGCGAAGGCCACCCATGGGTCCCGTTCCCATGCTTTCATGGCCAAAGCCACCCAGGGGCCTCGGCCCCAGGGAGCTGTTCTTGGTATTCCTGAGGTGCAGATGGGTTCGGTTGAGCCATTGGCTGGGCGACAAAGTTGGTCATTCCCTGAGAGGGTGGAGGTGGTGGGTATGAAAGCCCTGTGCCCCACTGGGGGTTGCTGTAGCTGGGCCGCTGCATGTTCCAGGTGGGAGGAGGCTGGATACGGCCCGGCTGCCCCCTCCCTCTCCCGTTTCCCTGATGCCTGGATCTGCATTCCTTAGCTAAATGCCCTTTCTTTCCACATGCCCAGCATGGTCCCCTAGGTCTCCCCTGGCATGGTGGAGCAGCTGCTGGTGGGCGCCCTGACTGGGGGCAGTTTGTTGCCACGTGCCCAGCTTGGCCACACTTAAAGCATGCCATGACACTCGTTATTGCAGTGTGAACTGCTGCTTGAATGGGAGCTAGGTGTTCTTCCTTTGCAACGTGTCTGATCATGGCAGCTCGATTAGACCCTTGCGGCAGTGATCTTAAAATGTCTTTGGTGGCTGAGTTGCATTGCTGGCGTAGGCACTCTGCCAGCACAGGACCCTTTGCCTCTGAGGGTAGTGTTGAGGAGTCCAAGGCAGCCTGTAAACGATCCACAAACTGAGTGAAGCTTTCACTCTCACTCTGCTTTATTGTGGACCAAGGCGACGGTTTGGCTATTACTTTGGAAGCAACACGGATGGCTTCTCGGGCAGCACGGGTTGTTGTCATAACCTCATGTGCCCGCAAGCCCTCAGCCTGTGCCTGAGGGGTGATCATTGTAGGGTCTGTGCCCATTAGCCTCTGTATGCTGGAGCCGTGCAGTGGATGGTCTGCCCCTGTTACCAGGGCCAGCTGCTTAATACAGTTATCCTCCCATTCCTGCTTAAAAACGATCATCCCTGCCCCATCAAAAATCATTCTGCAAGTCTGCCTAATATCAAAAGGTAACATGTCATCCCCTCCAAAAACGCTGGAAACCATGGCAGAATTAATTCCCCTATCTGCAATTGCTTTAATAATTGCCTGCATGTCTTTCGGGTTTACCGGGGAATAGGTCCTTTGATTCCCGCCGGCTCCCCCCACCCGAACGGGGAACACCAGTTTCGCCGACGGCGTCCATTCAGCACACGCTATTTTTATTTTCCGCCAGTCCTGTAAGCGGAGTTCGATCTTTCTCCGATATCCCCTTCACCCATGCAGGAGCGCTGTGGCCAGTGACCTTGTATGCCGCTGCTCTCCTTCTGTTAAAACCCGAATCCGAGTCGGAACTCCCCGATCCCCTCTCGAGCTCGGAGCTCGAGTCCGAGTCCGAGCCGGAAGTCGACTGCCCGGACATTTCCGGGCTGCTCTGCCTTTTTCTCGGGCTCCGACCCCGCCCCTTCTTGCGGGGGTCGGGCCGTTCCCTCCCCCTGGGGTCCCCCCGCCTCCTGCTGGGGGAGGTCCTTGCCCTATAAGGACCTAAAGTGAACTGAGCGCTCTGATTGGCCTTACGCTCCTCCGCGGGGGCCGCCCCGTCCCCCCGCTCGCCCGCGCATGCGTTGTTAGCAGGCTGACTGCATTTCCGCCCCCCGTGTTTCCCTTTCCGCCCTGAACACGCGGTTCGGCGCCATTTTCAAATGCATACGGAGGGGGTGCGCTTTTATCCACCCCGTCGGGGTCCGGCGATTTCGCCGCCTCCCGCGCTTCCTCCGTTAACCCCCGCCAAAACACCCACGCGTGTTTCCCCCCCTCTGATGGTGAAGCGGTCTGCTCGGGGGAATCCGGCGCTCGCGGTTCCGCGGTGCCGATCTGATCGAAGCCCTCCGCGGTCTGCGTTGCCGCGCCCACCCCCAACTGCGGCGTGGCTAATAACCAAGCCTGCATGGCTTTCCAGGTCTCCTGCTCTTCTCTAGCTTTCTGCAGAGCCTGCACGACTCTGCCTCATGACTTTAGAGCTTTCCCCGAGCCTGAGGACATAGTTTCCTCAGCTAAAACCTTTGTACAAGTATCCCATATCTCCGAATGGAGAATATCCACCGGGCTGTCTATCGCCCCCAGCTTAATAAGTCTCGGTATAGCAAGACATAAATCTTTTAGCTTACAATCAATCCCCCATTGAGCATGCATCTGAGTTACGACCTTCGCTATGGCTTCCATGGTCCACGCTGCTCCGGGGGCAGCTGCCCCGCTGCCCTAGGCCTGCTGTGCAGCCGCCGGTCCCGTGTCCAGGCGAAATCCCGAACTCCGGGCGCTGCGATTGTCCCGGGGGTTTCGGCACCAGATGTCGCCGTTACGGCGTGGCGACCTGGTTCGGGAGGTCGGGCACGGTGACCCAAGGCCCAGGGTCACTCGGTCCAATGCTACACACACCAACGGGGTGGACAGCAAATGGCGTTTATTGAGGGGTCTCAGGGGCATTTATGGACTAAGGGGTTTCTCTACGTCAGACAGGGGTTTGGCTATACTTTCTAGGGTTAGGATGGAGTGGAAAGTTACTGGCATCTATAGGTTAGGGGGGCTACATGTTTGGCTACATTCCAAGGGTGATCCTTATCTATGGGGAGAGGGGTAGAAGGATTCCTGTAATTTTCCGTCACAGCCCGAAATCTTCCGTCCCTTACCTACCACACCCCAGATCCTATTAATCCCCCTGCCCCCATTCCCCCTGTGCCCCCCAGACCCCATTAACCCCTTCCTGCCCCCATTCCCCCCATGTCCCCCAGACCCTATTGACCCCCAGACCCCATTCCTGACGCTGTTCCTGACCCCCTTCCTGCCCCCATTTCCCCCGTGCTCCCAAACACAATTAACCCTTTCCTACCCCACTCCCCAGACCCCAATAACCCCCCCAGACCCCATTAACCCCTTCCTGCCCCTATTCCTGACCCTGTTCCTGACCCCATTTCCCCTGTGCCCCCCATTTACCCCTCCCTGATCCCATTTTGCCCCCAGACCCCATTCCTGACCCCATTCCTGAGCCCCTGCCCCCATTTCTGGCCCCATTTCTGCCCCCATTTCCCCCCCGTGCCCCCCAGACCCCATTAACCCCTTCCTGCCCCCATTCCTGACTCCATTCCCCCCATGCCCCCAAACACAATTAACCCTTTCCTGCCCCCACTCCCCCCAGGCCCCAATAACCCCCCCAGACCCTATTAACCCCTTCCTGCCCCCACTCCCCCCAGGCCCCCAGACCCCAATAACCCCCCCAGACCCTATTAACCCCTTCCTGCCCCATTCCCCCCATGCCCCCCAGACCCTATTGACCCCCAGACCCCATTAACCCCTTCCTGCCCCCATTCTCCCTGTGCCCCCAGATCCCATTAACCCCTTCCTGCCCCCATTCCCCCTGTGCTCCCAGACCCTATTAACCCCCCAGACCCCATTCCTGACCCCCTTCCTGCCCCCATTCCCCCCGTGCTCCCCAGACCCCAATAACCCCTCCCAGATCCCATTAACCCCTTCCTGCCCCCATTGCTGCCCCCCAGGCCTCCACGGCTCAGGAGATCCGGCGCCACTTCGAGGGGCACCCGGCTGACCTGGTGGTCTGTGATGGGGCCCCTGACGGTGAGTTTGGGGGGGCTGGGCCTGAGGAGGCACCTGAACCCCCTAAAAACCCTAAAAAAACCCCCCAAAAAACCCCTGACCCCCAAACTGCCCCCACAGTAACGGGGCTGCACGACCTCGACGAGTACATCCAGGCCCAGCTGCTGCTGGCAGTAAGTGTGGGGGTTCAGCCCCCCAAAATCCCCCCTCCACAACCTCCTGGGGACCCCCCCAGAGCCCCCCCAAATCCCCTTTTGGGCTCTCCCCTCCTTCAGGCACTGAACATCACCACCCACGTCCTGAAGAAAGGCGGCACCTTCGTGGCCAAGGTGAGGAGTCCCTGAGGGGATCCCTTCAAAATGAGGGGGGGTCTGGAGCCCCCCCACCCTCAAAAAGGGGGCGCTGACCCCGCTGCCCCCCCAGATTTTCCGGGGCAAGGACGTGACCCTGCTCTACTCCCAACTGCGCCTCTTCTTCCCCGACGTCACCTGCGCCAAGCCCCGCAGCAGCCGCAACTCCAGCATCGGTGGGAGCCCCCCCAAACCCCCGGGGACCCCCCCTGAGTGTGGGGGACCCCCCCCTGAGTTTGGGGGACCCCTCCCGACCCCCTCTTTTGGCAGAGGCCTTCGTGGTGTGCCGTGGGTACAGCCCCCCCGAGGGCTTCGTGCCCAGCATGGAGAATCCCCTGCTGGAGCCCGAGGCGGGTGAGCGGCACTGGGGGCAGCTTGGGGGGCCCTGATGGGATTTTGGGGGTCCCTGATGGGATTTTGGGGTGTCTGGGGGTCCCTGGGAGATGCCTGGGGACATTCTGAGGGGTCCTGGATGGGATTTGGGGGTCCCTGGCAGGGATTTTAGGGGTTCCTGATGGGATTTTGGGGGTCCCTGATGGGATTTTGGGGTGGCTGGGGGTCACTGGGAGTGTCTGGGGACATTCTGAGGGGTCCCTGGAGAGATATTGGGGCTTCCAGGCAGGATCTTGGGGTGTCTGGGGACATTCTGAGGGGTCCTGGAGGGGATTTGGGGGTCCCTGATGGGATTCTGGGGATCCCTGATGGTATTTTGGGGTGGCTGGGGGTCACTGGGAGATGCCTGGGGACATTCTGAGGGGTCCTGGGAGGGATCTGGGGGTCCCTGATGGGATTTTGGGGTGTCTGGGAGTGACATTGGGAGGTGTCTGGGGACACTCTGAGGGGTCCTAGGGGGGATTTGGGGGTCCCTGATGGGATTTTGGGCATCCCTGGCAGGATTTTGGGGTGTCTGGGGGTCGTTGGGAGGTATCTGGGGACATTCTGAGGGGTCCTGGAGAGGATTTGGGGGTCCCTGATGGGATTTTGGGGTGTCTGGGGACATTCTGAGGGGTCCTAGGGGGGATTCAGGGGTCCCTGATGGGATTTTGGGGTGTCTGGGAGTCACTGGGAGGTGTCTGGGGACATTCAGAGGGGTCCTGGGAGGGATCTGGGGGTCCCTGATGGGATTTTGGGGGGCCCTGATGGGATTTTGGGGTGGCTGGGGGTCACTGGGAGTGTCTGGGGACATTCTGAGGGGTCCCTGGAGAGATATTGGGGCTTCCAGGCAGGATCTTGGGGTGTCTGGGGACATTCTGAGGGGTCCTGGGAGGGATTTGGGGGTCCCTGATGGGATTTTGGCCATCCCTGGCAGGATTTTGGGGTGGCTGGGGGTCGTTGGGAGGTGTCTGGGGACATTCAGAGGGGTCCTGGAGGGGATTTGGGGGTCCCTGATGGGATTTTGGGGTGGCTGGGGGTCACTGGGAGATGCCTGGGGACATTCAGAGGGGTCCTGGGAGGGATCTGGGGGTCCCTGATGGGATTTTGGGGGTCCCTGATGGGATTTTGGGGTGTCTGGGGGTGCTTGTGAGGTCTCTTGGGATATTTTGGGGCTCCCTGAGGGGATTTTGGGGTCTCTGAGGGCCATTGGGGGATCCCTGTTGGTTTGTCGGGGGCAATTGGGGCCCATGAGGATTTGGGGTGCCCCAGTGTCCCCCCAGTTGGATTTGGGGTGCTCCAATGGTATTTGGGATACTCATTGGTATTTGGGGTGTCCCCGGTGGTATTTGGGGTGCTCCAATGGTATTTGGGGTGCCCCCAATGATATTAGGGGTACCCAGTGGGATTTGGGGTGTGCCCAGTGGGATTTGGGGTGTGCCTAATGGGATTTGGGGTGCCCAGTGGGATTTGGGGTGCCCCCAATGGGATTTGGGGTACCCAATGGTATTATGGGTGCCCATGGGATTTGGGGTTCCCCCAGTGTTCTTTGGGGTGCCCAGTGGTATTTAGGGTGCCCCCAATGGTATTTGGGATACCCAATGGGATTTGGGGTGCCCCCAGTGGTATTTGGGGTGCCCCCAGTGGGATTTGGGGGGTACCCAATGGTATTATGGGTGCCCATGGTATTTGGGGTGCCCCCAGTGGTATTTGGGGTGCCCCCAATGGGATTTGGGGCGCCCCCAGTGGGATTTGGGGCGCCCCCAATGGTATTTGGGGCGCCCAGTGGGAATTGGGGTGCCCCCGATGTTCTCTGGGGTGCCCAATGTTCTCGGGGGTGCCCCAATGTTATCTGGGGTGCCCCCAATGGTATTTGGGGTGCCCCCCATGGTATTTGGGGTTTCCAATGTTCTCTGGGGTGCCCCAATGTTCTCTGGGGTGCCCCCAATGGTATTTGGGGTGCCAGTGGGATTTGGGGTGCCCCCAATGATATTTGGGGTGCCCCCCATGTTCTCTGGGGTGCCCCCAATGATATTTGGGGTGCCCCCCATGTTCTCTGGGGTTCCCAATGTTCTCTGGGCGCCCAGGGCTGGCCCTGTCCGGTCTCTCGGGCCCCTCCAGGGTCATCGTTCCCTTCGTGGCCTGCGGGGACCTGAGCGCCTTCGACCCCGACCGCACCTACCCCCTGCAGGTAGGGACTGACTGGGGAAACTGGGATGGGGAACTGGGAATGGGATGGGAAACTGGGAATGGGAAACTGGGACTGGGGAAACTGGGACTGGGGGAATGGGACTAGGAATGGGAGAGGCTGGGAATGGGACTGGGGGGACTGGGAATGGGAATGGGATGGACTGGGGCAGCTCCTGGAGCCACTGGGAGGGACTGGGCTGTATTGGGAGGGACTGGGCCATACTGGGAGGAACTGGGAGGTGCAGGGCCATACTGGGAAGGAGTGGGCCATACTGGGGGGCCATACTGGTCCATACTGGAAGGTTCCATCCCGCCCTGTCCCCCCCCAGCTGGAGCCCTCCCGGCCGTACCATTACACGCCCCCCCCCGCCCCCCCCATCGCGCCCCCCTACGCCCGGGCCTGCAGCCTGCGCCGGGGGGGGAACCCGGGAACGGGCACGGGGACACCCCCGGGGGGACACCCAGAGCACCGGGACCGGAGGGGCGGGCAAGGAGCCACGAGGGAGACGGGTGTGCAAGGAGCCACGAGGGAGATGGGTGTGCAAGGAGCCACGAGGGAGACGAGTGTGCAAGGAACCACGAGGGAGATGGGTGTGCAAGGAACCACGAGGGAGACGAGTGTGCAAGGAACCCTGTGTGAGATGGGTGTGCAAGGAGCCACGAGGGAGATGGGCGTGCAAGGAACCATGAGGGAGACGGGTGTGCAAGGAACCACGAGGGAGACGAGTGTGCAAGGAACCATGAGGGAGATGGGTGTGCAAGGAGCCCTGTGTGAGATGGGTGTGCAAGGAACCACGAGTGAGATGGGCGTGCAAGGAGCCTTGTGTGAGATGGGTGTGCAAGGAGCCCCCCAGGAGGAACAGGAAGGAGCCCCATGGGGAGAGATGAGCGTGCAAGGAGCCCCGAGTGAGGGGCACAGAGCCTGGTGTGAGAGGGGTGTGCAAGGAGCCCCCCAGGAAGAGACAAGCGTGCAAGGACCCACATATGAGGGGGAGGGACCCTCGTGTGAGAGGGGCGTGCAAGGATCCGTGTGTGGGATGGGTGTGCAAGGAGCCCCTCAGGAGGAGATGGGTGTGCAAGGACCCCCGTGCAAGGGGGAAGGAGCCCCGTGTGAGGAACTGCGCCAGCTCCGTCTTTTGGACTGAAACGTGGGTGTGCAAGGTTCCGTGGGTGTGCAAGGGCTCCCGTGGGTGTGCAAGGTTCCGTGGGTGTGCAAGGTTCCGTGGGTGTGCAAGGGCTCCCGGGGGCTGCAAGGGCTCTCGTGGGTGTGCAGGGCTCCCGTGGGTGTGCAAGGCTCCCATGAGTGTGCAGGGCTCCCGTGGGTGTGCAAGGCTCCCATGGGTGTGCAAGGCTCCCAGGGGTGTGCAAGGGCTCCCATGAGTGTGCAAGGGTGAGTGTGCAAGGATTCCCGTGGGTGTGCAAGGCTCCCATGGGTGTGCAAGGCTCCCAGGGGTGTGCAAGGGTGGGATTCCCGTGGGTGTGCAAGGTGAGTGTGCAAGGATTCCCGTGAGTGTGCAAGGGTCCCATGAGTGTGCAAGGCCCCCCAGGAGCCTCCCCTTGCACGCGCGTGTGACCCCCCCAATAAACCCCCCCTGCTCCAGTCCCGGGGCTGCGGCGCCTTTATTGCAATGGAGGGGGGCTGGGGGATTGGGGGGCACCCCAGGTTTGGGGGGACCCTCGGGGGTTTGGGGTGAACTCGAGCATTGGGGGCACCCCAAATCTGGGGGTCTGGGGGGATTTGGGGGACCCCAGGTTTGGGGGGACCCTTTGGGGGCCCCTTGGGGTCTGTGAGAAGTCCTGGGAGGGGTTTGGGGGGATCCTGGGGGATTTGGGGCACCCCTGGGTTTTGGGGGTGCTGAGGGGGTTTGGGGGGGATATTGGGGGTGATCCCCCTGGGTTTTGGGGGTGCTGGGGGATTTTGGGGGACCCCGCGTTTGGAGGATGTGGGGGGGGTTTGGGGTAGGATTTGGGGGGATCCCCCTGGGTTTTGGGGGTCCTGGAGGGATTTGGGGCAACCCCAATGCACTGGGGGGGGTCCTGGGGTTTGAGGGGATCCTCCTGAGCTTGGGGGGACCCCGGGTGCATTGGGGGTTCCTGCGGGATTTGGGGGATCCCTTGTGGGGTTGAAAAGTCCCCCTGGGGTTTGGGGGTCCTGGGGGAACCCCTGAATTCTGGGGGTCGCTGGGGTGTGAGGGGTTCACCCGGGCTGGGGGCAAAGAGCATCCCCAGAGCTTTGGGGGTGTCCCCAGTCCCGGGGTGCCCCATTTTGGGGTGCCTGGGGCTTTGGGGCTTCCTGGGTGGGGTTTTGGGGGTCTCCCCGGTTTTGGGGTGCCCCAGTTTTGGGATGCCCGGAGCTCTGGGGTTTCCTGGCTGGGATGATGAGGTTTTGGGGTGCCGCGGTTTTGGGGTGTCCCCAGAGCTTTGGGGGTTCCCGGAGAGGCTGGTGAGGGTTTGAGGGTCTCCCAGTTTTTGGGGTGCCCATTTTGGGGTGCCCGTTTCAGTCCTTTCTGCGCGAGGCCTCGGCGTTGGCGCGCTTTAGTTGGGTGCTCCTGGGTGGGATCATGGGGGTTTTGGGGCGCCCCATTCCTGGGTGGGATCATGGGGGTTTTGGGGCGCCCCATTCCTGGGTGGTCTGGTGAGGGTTTTGGGGTGCCCCATTCCTGGGTACCCCATTTTGGGGCGCCTGTTTTGGGGTTCCCGCTCAGTCCTTTCCGCGCGAGGCCTCGGCGTTGGCACATGGCAGTTGGGTGATCCTGGGTGGGATTATGGAGGTTTTGGGGTGCCCCATTCCTGGGCGGGCTGGTGAGGGTTTTGGGGTGCCCCATTCCTGGGTGCCCCATTTCGGGGTGCCCATTTTGGGGTGTCCATTTCAGTCCTTTCCGTGCGAGGCCTCGGCGTTGGCGCGCTTTAATTGGGTGCTCCTGGGTGGGATCATGGGGGTTTTGGGGCGCCCCATTCCTGGGTGGGATCATGGGGGTTTTGGGGTGCCCCATTCCTGGGTGGGCTGGTGAGGGTTTTGGGGTGCCCCATTCCTGGGTGCCCCATTTCGGGGTGCCCGTTTCGGGGTTCCCCTTTCAGTCCTTTCCGTGTGAGGCCTCAGCGTTGGCGCGCTTTAATTGGGTGCTCCTGGGTGGGATCATGGGGGTTTTGGGGCGCCCCATTCTTGGGTGGGCTGGTGAGGGTTTTGGGGTGCCCCATTCTGGGGTGCCCCGTTTTGGGGTGCCCGTTTTGGGGTTCCCATTTCAGTCCTTTCCGCGCGAGGCCTCGGCGTTGGCGCTCAGCAGTTGGGTGCTCCTGGGTGGGATCATGGGGGTTTTGGGGCGCCCCATTCCTGGGTGGGATCATGGGGGTTTTGGGGTGCCCCATTCCTGGGTGGGATCATGGGGGTTTTGGGGCGCCCCATTCCTGTGTGCCCCATTTTGGGGTGCCCCTTTCAGTCCTTTCCGCGCGAGGCCTCGGCGTTGGCGCTCAGCAGTTGGGAGATCCTGGGTGGGATGATGGGGGTTTTGGGGTGCCCCATTCCTGGGTGGGATCATGGGGGTTTTGGGGTGCCCCATTCCTGGGTGGGCTGGTGAGGGTTTTGGGGTGCCCCATTCCTGTGTGCCCCATTTTGGGGTGCCCCTTTCAGTCCTTTCCGCGCGAGGCCTCGGCGTTGGCGCGCAGGACGGCGCCGGGGCTGGGGTACGGCCGCTGCTGGAACAGGGGCCCGGCCGCCGTCGTGTCCGCGCCCGTCTTGGCCTCGTTGCGCTTGGGCAGCCCCGTGGACCACGTCCCCCTGCCGGGACACGGCGAGGAATGGGGGTCACGGGGGTCCCCCAAAACCCGGGGCACCCCGAAACCGCCCCCCCGTTACCCCAGGCCGTACCGGGGCGCGTCCGAGTAGGCGCTGGGGTCCATCGGGTCCAGCTCCTCGTCCTTGCGGCCGCCTGGGGGGGTCAGCAAAGCTCCAGAACCCCCCAGAATCCTGGGGGAACCCCCCCTCGGAGCCCCCCAAAATCCTGGGGACCCCCTCAAAATTCCTCCCAGGGAATTCCCCCCGGAGCACCCTGGAATTCATGGGGAACCCCCTCCCCACAAGCCCCTGAAATGCCAGGGAATCCTCTATGGAATGCTTGGAACACCCCGAAATCCCAGGGGAACCCCTGGAACCCCCCGAAATCTCAGGGGACCCCCTGGAACACCCCGAAATCCCAGGGGATCCCCTGGAACACCCTGAAATTGCAGGGGACCCCCTGGAACACCCCGAAATCCCAGGGGATCCCCTGGAACACCCCGAAATCCCAGGGGACCCCTGGAACCCCCCGAAATCTCAGGGGAGCCCTGGAACCCCCCGAAATCCCAGGGACCCCCCCCCAGAATGTTCAGAGCCCCCCAAAATCCTGAGGGAATCCCCTTGAAATCCCAGGGACCTCTCCCCCAGAACACTTGGAGCCCCCCGAAATTTTGGGGGATCCCTCCCCAGATTTCTCAGAGCCCTCCAAAATCCCAGGACCCCCCCTAAACCACCCGAAGTCCTGGGACCCCCCCAGAACACTTGGAACTCCCCAAAATCCCTGGGGAACCCCCAGAACCCCTGAAATCCTGAGAGACCCCCCTGGCAAAACACTGGGAGCACCCCAAAATCCCAGGGATCCCCCCAGAGCCCCCCAAAATCCCAGGAATCCCCTGCGGAATGCTCAGAGCCCCCTGAAATCCTGGGGGGCCCCCCCAGAACGCTCCTCAGAGCCCCCCAAATCCCAGGGACCCCCTCAGAATGCTCAGAGCCCCCCAAAATCCTGAGGGATCCCCTAAAAATCCCAGGGACCCCTCCCCCAGAACACTTGGAGCCCCCCAAAACCTTGGGGGATCCCTCTCCAAAATGCTCAGAGCCCCCCAAAATCCCTGGGACCCTCCCCAGAATCTTCAGAGCCCCCCAAAATCCTGAAGGATCCCCTCGAAATCCCAGGGACCCCCCCAAAACCTTGGGGGATCCCTCTCCAAAATGCTCAGAGCTCCCTGAAATCCTGGGGGATCCCTCCCCAGAATCCTCAAGAGCCCCCCAAAATCCCGAGGAATCCCCCCCAAAATCCCAGGGGACCCTCCCTCAAAACCCCCAAAATCGCAGGGACCCCCCCAGAATCTTCAGAGCCCCCCAAAATCCTGAGGAATCCCCCCAAAATCCCAGGGACCCCCCCAGAATCTTCAGAGACCCCCAAAATCCTGAGGAATCCCCCCAAAATCCCAGGGACCCCTCCCCCAGAACACTTGGAGCCCCCCCAAAACCTTGGGGGATCCCTCTCAAAAATACTCAGAGCCCCCTGAAATCCCGAGGAATCCCCCCAAAATCCCAGGGAATCCCCCCAAAATCCCAGGGGACCCTGCCTCGAACCCCCCAAAATCCCAGGGACCCCCCCAGAATCTTCAGAGCCCCCCAAAATCCCGGGACCACCCCCAAACCCCCTGAAATCCCGGGACCCCCTGGAACGCTCGGGGCTCCCCGAAATCCTTGAGGAACCCCCAGAACTCTGAGAGAACCCCCCCCACCCCCCCCCCAAAACGCTTGGAGCACCCCAAACTCGCGGGGGCCCCCCCAAATCCCCTGTGCCCCCCGGTACCTTTCTTGCCCTTGGGGTACGGGGCCAGCTCCTCCCGCCGGTGCCCCCGGCGCTCCCGCGGCGCCTCCTCCTTCTCGGGGGGCTCCTCGGCCTCTGCGGGGCCACCGGGGCTCAGGGGACCCCAAATCCCTGGGGGGACCCCAAAGCCCTGGGGGGACCCCAAAGCCCTGGGGGGACCCCCCAGATCCCCCTCAAGCTTTGGGGACACCCCCAGTTCCTCCCATGGGGTTTGGAGACCCCCCCTCAGATCCTCCTGTAGGTTTTGGGGACACCCCCCCCCCCCCCCAAGTTTTGGGGTTCCCCACAGATTTTGGGGCTCTCCAAGTTTTTGGGGACCCCCCTGGGTTTTGGGCCCTCCCTCCCGGGTTTTGGGGTCCCCCCAGTTCCCCCCGCCCCAGGTTTTGGGGTCCCCCCAGTTTTTGGGGACCACCCCGGATTTTGTGCCCCCTCCCAGTTTTGGGGTCCCCCCCAATTCCCCATCCCGTAGGTTTTGGGGACCCCCCCAAGTTTTGGGGTTCCCCACAGATTTTGGGGCTCCCCAAGTTTCCCCCCAGTTTTTGGGGACCCCCTGGGTTTTGGGCCTCCTCCACAGGTTTTGGGTTCCCCCCGGTTCCCCCCCAGGTTTTGGGGTCTCCCCAGTTCTTGGGGATCCCCCCCAGGTTTTGGGCACCCCCCCAGTTCCCCCTCCCAGTTTTGGGGTCCCCCCAGTTTTCCCCTCCCAGTTTTGGGGTCTTCCCAGTTTCCCCCCCCAGGTTTTGGGGCCTCCCTAATTTTTGGGGATCTCCCCCAGTTTCTGGGCCACCCCCTCAGGTTTTGGGCACCCCCCCAAGTTTTGGGGTCCCCCCAGTTCCCACCCTCAGTTTTTGGGGATCTCCCCCAGTTTCTGGCCCCACCCCAGGTTTTGGGCACCCCCCCAGTTTTTGGGGACCACCCCGGATTTTGGGGACCCCCCCAGTTTTTGGGGACACCCCGAATTTTGGGGACCCCCTCAGTTTTTGGGGACACCCCGGGTTTTGTGCCCCTCCCAGTTTTGGGGTCCCCCCAGTTCCCCTCCGAGGTTTTGGGGTCCCCCCCAGGTTTTGGGGTCCCCCCAGTTCCCCTCCCAGGTTTTGGGGTCCCCCCCAGGTTTTGGGGTCCCCGCCAGTTTTTGGGGTTCCCCCAGTTCCCCCCCTCAGTTTTTGGGGATCTCTCCCCCCCAGTTCCCCCCCCCAGGTTTTGGGGTCCCCCCCAGGTTTTGGGCACCCCCCCGGGTTTTGGGGCCCCCTGCCCCGGTTTTGGGGTGCCCCCACCTGCGCCGCCCCGCGCTCTCCGTGCGGGTTTGGTGATGACGGAGTTGGGGTCGCTCGGGGACAGCCACGACACCAGGTCCGTGTCCACGTTCCAGTAATAGGGCAGCCCACTGGGGGAGGGACGGGAACGTGGGACCTGTGGGGCCAGGGGGGCCTCCGGACCCTACAGAGCCCAGAACGGGGCCCTATGGACCCTATAGAGACCAGGGGGGCCCTATGGACCCTACAGAGCCCTGGGGGGCCCCTATGGACCCTACAGAGCCCTATGGACCCTACAGAGCCCAGGGGAGCCTACAGAGCCCTATGGACCCTACAGAGCCCTATAGACCCTATAGAGCCCAGAACAGGGCCCTATGGACCCTACAGAGCCCTGGGGAGCCCCTATGGACCCTACAGAGCCCTATGGACCCTACAGAGCCCAGAACAGGGCCCTATGGACCCTATAGAGACCAGGGGGGCCCTATGGACCCTACAGAGCCCTGGGGGGCCCCTATGGACCCTACAGAGCCCTATGGACCCTACAGAGCCCTATGGACCCTATAGAGCCCAGAACAGGGCCCTATGGACCCTATAGAGCCCTATGGACCCTACAGAGCCCAGGGGAGCCCCTAAGGACCCTACAGAGCCCAGGGGAGGGCCCTATGAACCCTATAGAGCCCTATAGACCCTACAGAGCCCAGGGGAGCTCCTATGGACCCTATAGAGCCCTATGGGCCCTATAGAGCCCAGGGGAGCCTCTACGGACCCTACAGAGCCCAGGGGAGCCCCTATGGAGCCTACAGAGCCCTACGGACCCTATAGAGCCCTACAGAGCCCTACAGACCCTATAGAGCCCTACAGAGCCCAGGGGAGCCCCTATGGACCCTATAGAGCCCTACGGACCCTATAGAGCCCTACAGAGCCCTACAGACCCTATAGAGCCCTACAGAGCCCAGGGGAGGGCCCTATGAATCCTATAGAGCCCTTTAGACCCTACAGAGACCAGGGGAGGGCCCTATGAACCCTATAGAGGCCAGGGGAGCCCCTATGAACCCTATAGACGCCAGGGGAGGGCCCTATAGAACCATGGGGGAGGCCAAATTATCCCATAGAGCGATAGGGGGCCCTATGGACCCTATAGAGCTCTATGGACCCTACAGAGCCATGGGGGGCCCTATAGAGCTGTGGAGAGGCTATGGAGCCCCACAGATCCTATAGAGCCATGGGGGGCCCTATAGACCCTATAGAGCCCTATGGCCCCTATAGCACCATGAGAGAGCCCTTTGGACCCTACAGAGCCATTGGGGACCCTATAGAGCCCTATGGAGCCTATAGAGCCCTATAGACCCTATAGAGCCACAGGGGGCCCCATGGACCCTAAAGAGCTCTATGGACCCTACAGAACCATGGGTGCCCTATGGATTCATGGGGCGGGGGGCTATGGATCCTATAGAGCCCTACAGATCCTATAGAGCCCTAGGGGGCCCTGTAGAACCCCATGGAACCTATAGAGACTGGGGGAGGGCCCTATGGACCCTATAGAGCCACGGGGGAGCCCTATGGACCTTACAAAGCTCTATGGACCCTATAGAACCCTACAGATCCTACAGAGCCATGGGGGGCCCTATAGAGCCTTATAGACCCTACTGAGCCATAGGGAGGCTCTACAGGCCCTATAGATGCCTATGGACCCTACAGAGCTCAGGGCTGGCCCTAGAGATCCTACAGAGCCCTACAGGCCCTATAGAACCCTCATGGGGGGCTATGGACCCTGGGAGGGGCCCTGAGGACCCTACAGAACCCTGTGGGGGCTATGAACCCTATAGAGCCATGGGGAGCACCTAGAGACCCTATAGACACCTATGGACCTATAGAGCCATGAGAGAGCCCTATAGAGCCATGGGGGGCACCTAGAGACCCTATAGACACCTATGGACCTATAGAGCCATGGGGAGCACCTAGAGACCCTATAGACACCTATGGACCTACAGAGCCATGAGAGAGCCCTATAGAGCCATGGGGGGCCCTATGGACCCTATAGACACCTATGGACCTATAGAGCCATGGGGGGGCCCAATGGACCCTATAGACACCTATGGACCTATAGAGCCATGAGAGAGCCCTATAGGGCCACGGGGGGCACCTACAGACCCTATAGACTCCTATGGACCTATAGAGCCATGGGGGAGCCCAATGGACCCTATAGACACCTATGGACCTATAGAGCCATGGGGAGCACCTACAGACCCTATAGACACCTATGGACCTATAGAGCCATGAGAGAGCCCTATAGGGCCACGGGGGGCACCTACAGACCCTATAGACTCCTATGGACCTATAGAGCCATGGGGGAGCCCTATGGACCCTATAGACTTATAGAGCCATGAGAGAGCCCTATAGAGCCATGGGGGCCCCTATGGACCCTATAGAGCCATGGGGGGCCCCTATGGACCCTACAGAGCTCAGGGGGCCCCTATGGACCCTACAGACCCCATAGGCCCCAGAGTGCCCGGCCAAGGCTCCTATAGGCCCCCAGCAGCTGTAAAGGGTCCCTGTAGGGCCGGAAGGTGACCCTGACCCCACAGGGGGGGTACAGACCCCATAACACCTGCAGAGGGACCTACAGCACCGGGAGGGTCCTTATGGACCCTATAGGGCGTGCGGAGAGTCCCTATAGCCCTGGGAAGCCCTGAGGAGGGGCCCTATGGCCTCTATAGGGGCCGGGAGGGATCTGTAGGGGCTGGGAGGGATCCATAGGGGCTGGGATGGATCTATAGGGGCTGGGAGGGATCTATAGGGGCTGGGAGGGATCTGTAGGGGCTGGGAGGGATCTGTAGGGGCTGGGAAGGATCTATAGGGGCTGGGAAGGATCTATAGGGGCTGGGAGGGATCTATAGGGGCCCTACAGCCAGGGGAGGGCCCCGATAACCCTCAGGGAACCCCAGGAAGGTCCCTATGGCCCTATGGGATGGCATGGACAGCAGGGGTGTTCCTATAGCCCCTATAGGTGATCCTATAGTCCCTATAGGATCTGGGGGGTCCCTATAACACTGGGGAGGGTCTCCCAAGGAGGGGGAGGGGTCTCCCGGGGTGGGGGAGGGTCTCACCAGGTGGGGTCGATGACCTTGTACCAGGGCGGCATCAGCCCCTCGAGCCGCGAGGCTTCGTAATCCACATGGGCGTCATCGTAATCCTCAGCGATGATCTCCTCCTCGGGCTCTGGGCGGGGCGTCACACTGACCCCGCCCACTGCCACACCCACCGCCAAAACCCCGCCCACTGCCACACCCACCGCCAAAACCCCGCCCACTGCCCCAATCCTCAGCGATGATCTCCTCCTCGGGCTCTGGGCGGGGCGTCACACTGACCCCGCCCACTGCCACACCCACCACCAAAACCCCGCCCACTGCCACACCCACCGCCAAAACCCCACCCACTGCCCCAATCCTCAGCGATGATCTCCTCCTCGGGCTCTGGGCGGGGCGTCACACTGACCCCGCCCACTGCCACACCCACCGCCAAAACCCCGCCCACTGCCACACCCACCGCCAAAACCCCGCCCACTGCCCCAATCCTCAGCGATGGTCTCCTCCTCGGGCTCTGGGTGGGGTGTCACACTGACCCCGCCCATTGCCACACCCACTGCCACACCCACCACCCAAACCCCACCCACTGCCCCAATCCTCAGCAATGATCTCCTCCTTGGGCTTTGGGAGGGGCATCAGCATGGCCACACCCACTTCCCCATCCCTGATGTGCCCACTGCCCCACCCGCCATCCCAAACCCCACCCACTGCCACGCCCACTTCCCAAACCACACCCTCTGCCCCCAATGCCACCCCCAATCCTCAGTATGATCTCACGCTCTGGGGCGGCGCCATCAGCTCAACCCCGCCCACTGCCACACCCACATCCCCAGCCCCCCTCCAGTGTTGGGCAATGGTCTGGGGTGAGGCTGGGATGAGAGCCCCACCCACAGCCCAGAGCCACACCCAGTGCTGCTGACCCCGCCCACAACCCAGAGCCACACCCAGTGCTGCTGACCCCGCCCACAACCCAGAGCCACACCCAGTGCTGCTGACCCCACCCACAGCCACACCCAGTGCTGCTGACCCCACCCACAGCCACACCCAGTGCTGCTGACCACGCCCACAGCCACACCCAGTGCTGCTGACCCCGCCCACAGCTGAGCCCCGCCCTGCCCATAGCTCCGCCCTTAGCTGATAATAATGTCCACAGCCCCACCCACTTTCCCAACCCCACCCACTGCCCCTAATCCTGCCCACTGCCCAAAGCGCCGCCCACTGTCCCAACCCACCCACTGCCCATAGCCCCGCCCACTGCCCATAGCCCCGCCCACTGCCCATAGCCTCACCTACTTACCCAGCCCCACCCACTGCCCCTAACTCCACCCACTTCCCACAGCCCCGCCCACTATCCCAACCCCACCCACTGACCCTAGCCCCGCCCCTTGCCCATAGCCCCGCCCCCTGCCCCCTACCCCCACCCCCCACCCTGCCACCATTACTCGGGGTCTAGGGTCGGGCACACCCAGGCCACGCCCACTCCTCACCCTGGCCACACCCCCTCCAGCCCCACCCAGCGAAGCCCCGCCCCCTCTCACCGGGCTCCACGTGTTTGAGCAGCCCCCGCTTGGCCAGGCGGGACTGGAGAGCCACGGGCAGCGGCATGGCCGGGGGGCAGCACCGGGAATGCGCCGGGAATTCACCGAGACAGCACCGGAGAGGGGCCAGCACCGGGACAGACTGGGGACACACCGGGATAGAGGCGTCAGCACCGGGACAGCACCGGGAACCGACTGGGGGCAGCACCGGGACACCGGCTGGGGGTACAGGACAGGGGGATCAGCACCGGGAACCCCGGCTGGGGCACCGGGACAGGGTCAGCACCGGGAACACACTGGAGACAGACTGGGAATGCCCCCGGAATCACCGGGGTCAGCACCGGGAACCAACAAGGATCCGGCTGGGGGCACGGGACAGGGGGGTCAGCACCGGGAACAGACCGGGAACCACCGGGAATACCCCGGGAACCAACCGGGGACACCCCGGGAACCCCGCAGAGCCCCGGGACCCCGCTGCGGGCGCGGCTCGGGGTTCCGGGACCCCCCGAATCTTTCCGGGATCCCCAGAGACCCCTCGGTGTCCCGGGACCCCTCTCGGGCACTGGGGAGAGCCCCGAGAGCTGCGGGGACAGCCCCGGAACCGGCAAAGGAGCCCCGAGACCCCCCCGGTAACCCCGGAGAGCTCCCAGAAACCCCCGGTAGAGCGGGAACCCCCCTGGAGACCCCCGGAACCAACCCGGGAACCCCAGTTCGGTCCCAGTTCGATTCCAGTTCGGTCCCAGTTCCCCCAGTTCGGTCCCAGTTCCCCCAGTTCGGTCCCAATTCGGCCCCAGTTCAATCCCAGTTCAGTCCCAGTTCCCCCAGTTCGGTCCCAATTCAGTCCCAGTTCACCCAGTTCGGTCCCAGTTCCCCCAGTTCAATCCCAGTTCGGTCCCAGTTCAATCCCAGTTCGGTCCCAGTTACCCCAGTTCGGTCCCGGCTCCCACCGGAAGCCCCCGCCGGCCTCGCGCCGCTCACGTGACCGCGCTGCCCACTTGGCCCCGCCCCCGTTGCCCCGGTAACCCCGGCATTTCCGGTGGCCACGTGACCCCACCCCGACCAATCGGCTGCGGGACAGCGCGGGCGCTCGGCCAATCAGCGCGCGGGAACGCGGCGCGCGCGGCGCAGGACCCGCATGGGCGCCGCCATGTTGGGGGGGGCGGCGGCTCCGCGCTGTTGTTGGGGATTCGCTGCTCAAAATGGCGGCCCCGGGGGCTCCGGGGCCATCCCGGGCTCACCCCGAACCCGCCCCGCATCCCCCCCGCCCCGGCACGGGGCTCCAAAGACACTGGGGAACGAACGGGGGCTCCGCCCCTTTATTAAAGCTGCGCTCGAGGGGTCAAAGGTCACCGGGCACAGGTCGGGGGGTCCCTGAGGCGGCCACGGGGGTCACAGTGCAAAGGTCACGCCCCGGAGGGGGGGCAGAGGTCAAAGGCCAGCAGCAAAGGCCCCAGAGGAGAGTAGAGGTCAAAGGTCAGTAGCAGGAGGTCACCAGGAGGTCCCTGAGGTTGAGGCCACCAAGAGAGGTCAGAGGGCCAGCACAGGGGTCAGCGGTGTCACAGAGAGGTCAGGGGTCACAGCAGGGTCACAAATGGGTTACAGAGGTCCCACAGAGAGCAGAGGCTCCAGGCAGAGGTCAGAGGTCACAGAGAGGTCAGAGGTCATGGGGGGTCAGGCCAGGCGGCAGCCTCGGGACCGGGGGCGGGGCCGGGGTTGCTGGGTGGGGACTGGGGAGGCCCCGGGGGGGCGGAGCTGCGGGGGGAGGGGGATGGGCTCCCCCAGGAACAGCCCCTCCCACGAGGAGGAGGATGATGATGATGATGATGATGAAGGCCAGCGGGGGCGGCCCCGGCCCCTCCCCCGCCGCAGCACTGGGGGGGAGCCCTGGGGGGGGGAGGGGCGGGGGCTGGAGGGGGGAGGGGAGGGGCCACGGGGGGTGGGGCAGGGGGCGGCCCCCAGGTCGGGCAGGGAGTGGCGGTGGAGGGAGGGTCTGGTGGGGGAGGGGCCGTGGGGGGAGGGGCCGGTGGGGGAGGGGCGGGGCGTGGCCCCCAGCTCGGGCAGGGAGTGGCGGTGGGGACCCCCCCGGCGGAACTGGGGCTGGCAGCCTGTGGGGGAGGGGCCCGGTGAGCCCAGTTAGCGACCCCAGTTAACCCCAGTCAACCTCCCCAGTTAACCCCAGTTAACCCCAGTTAACCCCAGTCAACCTCCCCAGTTAACCCCAGTCAACCCCAGTCAACCCCTGTTAACCTCCCCAGTTACTCCCAGTGCTCCCAGTTACTCCCAGTGAGCCTCTCTAGTGCTGCCCCCAGGGCTCCCAGTAATTCCCCCAGCAGCTCCCAGTTCGCCCCAGTCCCTCCCATTCCCCCCCAGTCCCTCCCAGTTCCCCCCAATCCCCCCCCAGTCCATCCCATTTCTCCCCCCCAGTCCCTCCCATTCCCCCCCCCAATCCCTTCCAGTTCCCCCGCAGTCCTCCCCAGTCCCCTCCCAGTCCATCCCATTTCTCCCTCCCAGTTCCCCCCAGTCCCTCCCAATCCCTCCCAGTCCCCTCCCAGTCCATCCCATTTTTCCCCCCCAGTCCCTCCCATTGCCCCCCCCAGTCCCTCCCAGTTCCCCCCCAGTCCCTCTCAGTCCCCCTGCAGTTCCCCCCAATCCCCTCCCAGTCCATCCCATTTTTCCCTCCCAGTCCCCCCCAGTCCCTCCCATTGCCCCCCCCACCCTCCCAGTCCCTCCCAGTCCCTCCCAATCCCCTCCCAGTCCATCCCATTTCTCCCTCCCAGTCCCTCCCATTGCCCCCCCCCACCCTCCCAGTCCCCCCCAGTCCCCCCAGTCCCTCCCAGTCCCCCCAGCCTCACCTGCCGGGGGTGCCCCTCCCCAGGATCTCCTCCGGGGGGCGCTGCGGGGCCCGGGGCTGTTGTTGTTGTTGTCGTTGCTGGGGGCGCAGCGGGGGGAGCAGAAGATTTGCCCCCCCCGGGGCAGGAAGGGCCGGCCCAGCAGGGGGCGCCCGCAGGGGGCACAGCGGAAACAGCCGGGGAGGGGGTGCCAGTGCTGCCCCCTGTGGGTGACGTGGGGGTCCTGCAGGTCTGGGGACAATGGGGACAATGAGGGGACAGTGAGGGGACACTGGGGGTGCCAGTGCTGCCCCCTGTGGGTGACGTGGGGGTCCTGCAGGTCTGGGGACAATGGGGACAATGGGGGCAGTGAGGGGACACTGGGGGTGCCAGTGCTGCCCCCTGTGGGTGACGAGGGGGTCCTGCAGGTCTGGGGACAACAGGGACAGTGAGGGGACACTGGGGGTGCCAGTGCTGCCCCCTGTGGGTGACGAGGGGGTCCTGCAGGTCTGGGGACAATGGGGACAATGGGGGCAGTGAGGGGACACTGGGGACAATGGGGGCAGTGAGGGGACACTGGGGGTGCCAGTGCTGCCCCCTGTGGGTGACGTGGGGGTCCTGCAGGTCTGGGGACAATGGGGACAATGGGGACAATGGGGACAGTGAGGGGACACTGGGGGTGCCAGTGCTGCCCCCTGTGGGTGACGTGGGGGTCCTGCAGGTCTGGGGACAATGGGGACAATGGGGACAGTGAGGGGACACTGGGGGTGCCAGTGCTGCCCCCTGTGTTTGATGTGGGGGTCCTGCACCTCTAGGGACAGTGGGGGGACAGATGGGACAATGGGGACACTGAGGGAACCCCCAGACCACCCCAGGAACCCCCACGAATCCCCCCTGAACCCCTTTAGGACCCCTTGGGATCTCCAAAGCCCCCTGGGGACCCTAAAACCCTCCCAGGGACCCCAAACTGCCCCGGGGGACCCCCTTAGGACCCCCAAGCCGCCCTAGGGACCCTCTTAGGATCCCCTGGGGACCCCCAAACTGCTCCTGGGACCCCCGAATTCCCCTACAGATCCCCAAACCCCCACTGGACACTCCCTTAAGACCCCCAGGGACCCCCATGTACCCCCCAGGGCACCCCAAAGCCCCCTGGGGACCCCCAAACCCCCCCAGGGACTCTCTTAGGACCCCTGGGACCCCCAAACCCCTCCTGAGGACCCCTTTAGGACCCCCTGGGCACCCCCAAACCCTCCTGGGCACCCCCAAACCGTCCCTGGGACCCCCAAACCCCTCCGAGGACCCCCAAAACTTCCCCTGGGGTCCCCCAAACCCACCCTGGACACCCCCAAACCCTTCAGGGCCTTCTCTTAGGACCCCTTTAGGACCCCCAAGCCCCTCCTGAGGACCCCTTTAGGACCCCCAAATCCTCCGGGACACCCCCAAAACTTCTCCTGTGGCCCCCAAACCTTCCCCTGGGGACCCCCAAACCCTTCAGGGCCCTCTCTTAGGATGCCTGGGACCCCCAAACCCCTCCTGAGGACCCCTTTAGGACCCCCTGGGCACCCCCAAATCCTCCGGGACACCCCCAAAACTTCCCCTGGGGTCCCCCAAACCCACCCTGGACACCCCCAAACCCTTCAGGGCCTTCTCTTAGGACCCCTTTAGGACCCCCAAGCCCCTCCTGAGGACCCCTTTAGGACCCCCAAAACTTCTCCTGTGGCCCCCAAACCCACCCTGGACATCCCTAAACCCCCCAGGCCCTCTCTTAGGACAAGCTTGGGACCCCCAGGGACCCCCAAACCCGGCCCCTCACCGATGGGGTCCCCGCAGGTGTCGCACAGGTGGGCGCGGCGGGCGCGGCAGGGGGGGCACAGGGGCTGCCCCTCCCCCCCGGGCAGGCTCTGGGGGTCCAGGGCCCCCTCGCACTCCAGGCAGCGCAGGTGGCGCAGGTGCCAGCGGCGCCCCCCGGCCTCGGCCCAGCGCCCCCCGAAAATCAGCTGGGATGGGGGGGAAAAGAGGGGGGTCAGGGACACAGAGACCCCCAAAAATCAGCTGGGATGGGGGGGAAAAGAGGGGGGTCAGGGATACAGAGACCCCCAAAAATCAGCTGGGATGGGGGGAAAGAGGGGGTCAGGGACAGAGAGACCCCCAAAAATCAGCTGGGATGGGGGGGAAAAGAGGGGGGTCAGGGACACAGAGACCCCAAAAATCAGCGGGGAGGGGGAAAGAGGGGGGTCAGGGACACAGAGACCCCCAGAGACCCCTCAGAGCCCCCAAAAATCAGCTGGGGAGGGGGTCAGTGCCAGAGACCCCAAAAATCAGCTGGGGGAGCACGGGGGGGTCAGGGATACAGAGACCCCCAGGGTCCCCAAAAATCAGCGGGGAGGGGGAAAAGGGGGGTCAGGGACACAGAGACCCCCAAAAATCAGCGGGGATGGGGGGGGGGGAAAGAGGGGGGTCAGGGATACAGAGACCCCCAAAAATCAGCTGGGATGGGGGGGAAAGAGGGGGGGGTCAGGGACACAGAGACCCCCAGAGACCCCAAAAATCAGTGGGGAGGGGGGAAAAGAGAGGGGTCAGGGATACAGAGACCCCCAAAAATCAGCTGGGATGGGGGGGAAAAGAAGGGGGTCAGGGACACAGAGACCCCCAAAAATCAGCTGGGATGGGGAAAGAGGGGGTCAGGGACACAGAGACCCCAAAAATCAGCGGGGATGGGGAAAGAGGGGGTCAGGGACACAGAGACCCCAAAAATCAGCGGGGATGGGGAAAGAGGGGGTCAGGGACACAGAGACCCCAAAAATCAGCTGGGATGGGGGGAAAAGGGGGAGGTCAGGGATACAGAGACCCCCAGAGACCCCAAAAATCAGTGGGGAGGGGGGAAAAGAGGGGGGTCAGGGACACAGAGACCCCCAAAAATCAGCTGGGAGGGGGGGGATAAGAGGGGGGTCAGGGACACAGAGACCCCCAGGGACCCCCAAAAATCAGCGGGGATGGGGGGGGAAAAGAGGGGGGTCAGGGACACAGAGAGCCCCAGAGACCCCAAAAATCAGCTGGGATGGGGGGGGGGGGGGAAAGAGGGGTCAGGGACACAGAGACCCCCAAAAATCAGCTGGGGAGTACCAGGAGGAGATGGAGGAGTGCCCAGCACCCAAAGAACCCCTCAGCCCCCCAAAACCACCCAGAGCACCCCATAACCCCCCATAACTGCCCACAGCACCCCATAATCACACTGAGCACCCCATACCCACCCCATAACTGCTCCCAGCACCCCATAACCACACTGAGCACCCCATAACCCCCCCATAACTGCTCCCAGCACCCCATAACCCCAATCCCCACCCCACACTGCTTCACCTCGTCACAGCCAGGGCAGAGGTGTCCCCATGGTGCACCCCATAACCACACTGAGCACCCCATAACCACCCATACCCATCCCATAACCACACTGAGCACCCCATAACCACCCATACCCACCCCATAACCACACTGAGCACCCCATAACCACACTGAGCACCCCATAACCACCCATACCCACCCCATAAGCACACTGAGCACCCCATAACCACCTCATACTCACCCCATAACCAGACTGAGCACCCCATAACCACCTCATACTCACCCCATACCCACCCCAAGCACCCCTTAACTGCTCCCAGCACCCCATAACCACCCCATAACCACTGATAGCACCCCAAAACCACGCCATAATCACCCCATAACCACACCCCCAGCACCCCATAACTGCCCATAGCACCCCATAACCACCCCATAACCACCCTGAGCACTCGATTACTGCCCTGAGCACCACATCCCCACCCCATAACCACTGATAGCACCCCATAACCACGCCATAACTGCCCATAGCACCCCATAACCACCCCATAACCACACTGAGCACTCGATTACTGCCCTGAGCACCACATCCCCACCCCATAACCACTGATAGCACCCCATAACCACCCCATAACCACCCCATAATCACAGTCAGCACCCCACAGCACCCCATACCCACCCTGAGCACCCCATAACCACCCCATAACCACCCCATAACCACCCCATAACTGCCCATAACCACCCATAACCACCCCATACCCACCCTGAGCCCCCCATACCCCGGTACCTCGTCGCAGCCGGGGCAGCGGTGCCGCATGCTGTAACCATGGTGCTGCCCCATAACCACATTAAGCACCCCATAACCACCCCATAACCACGCCATAACTGCCTATAACCACCCATAACCACCCCATACCCACCCTGAGCCCCCCATATCCCCCCATACCCCGGTACCTCGTCGCAGCTGGGGCAGCGGTGCCGCACGCTGTCCCCATGGTGCTGCCCCATAACCACATTGAGCACCCCATAACTGCCCATAGCACCCCATAACCACCCCATAACTGCCCATAGCACCCCATAACCACCCCATAACTGCCCATAACCACCCCATACCCACCCTGAGCCCCCCATACCCAGCCCTCCAGGACCCCATACCCACCCTGAGCCCCCCATACCCCGGTACCTTGTCACAGCTGGGGCAGCGGTGCCGCACGCTGTCCCCACGGTGCTGCCCCATAACCACACTGAGCACCCCATAACTGCCCATAGCACCCCATAACCACCCCATAACTGCCCATAACCACCCCATACCCACCCTGAGCACCCCATAACCACTCCATAACCCCCCCTTCAGGACCCCATATGCCCCCCATAGCCACTGATAGCACCCCATAACCACCCCATAACTGCCCATAACCACCCCATACCCACCCTGAGCCCCCCATATCCCCCCATACCCCGGTACCTCGTCGCAGCCGGGGCAGCGGTGCCGCACGCTGTCCCCACGGTGCTGCCCCATAACCACACTGAGCACCCCATAACTGCCCATAGCACCCCATAACCACCCCATAACCACCCTCAGGACCCCATACCCACCCTGAGCCCCCCACATCCCCCCATAGCCCGGTACCTCGTCGCAGCCGGGGCAGCGGTGCCGCACGCTGTCCCCGTGGTGCCGCCCGCACAGCAGCCGCCCGCTGTCGCCGGGGCAGAAGTAGATGAGGTCCACGAGGGGCTGCTGGCACTGCTGGCACCGGAAGCAGCGCGGGTGCCAGCACAGCCCGAGCCCCGCCCGCGCCGCGAACACGGCCAGGGCCCCGCCGCGCACCGCGGCCCCGCACTGCGGGAACAACGGGGACCGCGCTGGCATCTGGGGCGGGGTCCCCATTTTACAGCCCCACACAGCCCTCAGCCCGGGGAGTCGGGGGGGGCTGGAATTGGGGGGGTAACACCCCCATTTTACAGCCCCACACACCCATCAGCCCGGGGAGTCGGGGGGGGCTGGGATCTGGGGTGGGATCCCCCATTTTACAGCCCCACACAGCCCTCAGCCCGAGGAGTCGGGGGGGGCTGGAATTGGGGGGGTAACACCCCCATTTTATAGCCCCCCAGCCCTCAGCCCGGGGAGTCGGGGGGGGCTGGGATCTGGGGTGGGATCCCCCCATTTTACAGCCCCCCAGCCCTCAGCCTGGGGTGGTCAGAGGGGGCTGGAATTGGTGGTGTGATCCCCCCATTTTAAACCCCCCACCCCTCAGCCCGGGGAGTCAGGGGGGCTGGAACCTGGGGGGTAACACCCCCATTTTACAGCCCCCACCCTCAGCCTGAGGAGTCAGGGGGGGCTGGAATTGGGGGTGGGATCCCCCCTTTTTACAGCCCCCCACCCCTCAGCCCCGGGTGGTCAAGGGGGCCGGGAATTGGGGGGTAACACCCCCATTTTACAGCCCCACCCCTCAGCCCGGGGAGTCAGGGGGGGCTGGGATCTAGGGTGGGATCCCCCATTTACAGCCCCCCACCCTCAGCCCGGGGTGTCAGGGGGGCTGGAATTGGGGGGGTAACACCCCCATTTTATAGCCCCGGGAATTTGGGGTGTGATCCCCCCCTTTTTACAGCCTCCCACCCATCAGCCCGGGGAGTCAGGGGGGGCTGGAATTGGGGGTGGGATTCCCCCTTTTTACAGCCCCCCACCCTCAGCCCAGGGAGTCAGAGGGGTTGGGATTTGGGGGGGTAACACCCCCATTTTACAGCCCCCCACCCCTCAGCCCGGGGAGTTGGGGGGGCCGGGAATTGGGGGTGGGATCCCCCCATTTTACAGCCCCCCAGCCCTCAGCCCGGGGTGATCAGAGGGGCCGGGAATTTGGGGTGCGATCCCCCCATTTTACAACCCCCCATCCTTCAGCCTGGGGAGTCAGGGAGGGCTGGAATCTGGGGTGGGATCCCCCCATTTTACAGCCCCCACCCCGGGGTGGTCAGAGGGGCTGGGAATTTGGGGGTGTGATCCCCCAATTTTACAGCCCCCCACCCCTCAGCCCGGGGAGTCAGGGGGGCTGGAATTTGGGGTGTGAGCCCCCCATTTACAGCCCCCCATCCCTTACAACAGGGGGTCAGGGGGGCCCGGAATTGGGGTGTAACCCCCCCGGTACAGACCCCCCCACCCATAAACCTGGGGGGGTCGGGGGGCCCGGAATTGGGGTGCAACCCCCCCCCCCCTCCCCCCAGTTATAGCCCCCCACCCCAGTTTTGGGCTTTTCTTCCCCGTTTTTGGGCACCCCCACAATCATTCCAATCCCCGTTCCCCCCCCTTTTTGGGGTTCCCCCCTCATTATGGGGCGTCACACTACCCATGTTTGGGGTGCTGAGAGTGCATATGGGGTGGATATGGGGTGGTTATGGGGTACAATGGGGTGGTTATGGGGTGGATATGGGGTGCAATGGGAGGTTATGGGGTGGTTATGGGGTGCAATGGGAGGTTATGGGGTGGTTATGGGGTGGTTATGGGGTTCAGTGGGTGGCTATGGGGTACAATGGGGTACAATGGGTGGTTATGGAGAGGTTATGGGGTGCAATGGGTGGTTATGGAGTGGTTATGGGGTGCAATGGGTGGTTATGGGGTGGATATGGGGTACAATGGGGTGCAATGGGTGGTTATGGGTGGTTGTGGGGTGCAATGGGTGATTTTGGGTGGTTATGGGGTACAATGAGTGGTTATGGGGTTCACTTGGTGGTTATGGGGTGGTTATGGGGTGCAATGGGTGTTAACGGGGTGGTTATGGGGTGGTTATGGGGTACAATGGGTGATTTTGGGTGGTTTAGGGGTGCAATGGGTGGTTTAGGGGTGCAATGGGTGATTTTGGGGTGCAATGGGAGGTTATGGGGTGGTTATGGGGTGCAATGGGGTGGATATGGGGTGGTTATGGGGTGCAATGGGTGATTTTGGGGTGCAATGGGAGGTTATGGGGTGGTTATGGGGTGCAATGGGTGGTTATGGGGTGCAATGGGTGATTTTGGGGTGGTTATGGGTGGTTATGGGGTGCAATGGGTGGTTGTGGGTGATTTTGGGGTGCACTGGGTGATTTTGGGGTGCAATGGGTGGTTGTGGGTGATTTTGGGGTGCACTGGGTGATTTTGGGGTGCACTGGGTGATTTTGGGGTGCAATGGGTGGTTATGGGGTGGTTATGGGGTGCAATGGGTGGTTATGGGTGATTTTGGGGTGCACTGGGTGATTTTGGGGTGCAATGGGTGGTTGTGGGTGATTTTGGGGTGCACTGGGTGATTTTGGGGTGCAATGGGTGGTTATGGGTGATTTTGGGGTGCACTGGGTGATTTTGGGACTGCCAGGACCCCCCTGCACTGCAGGGAAATGGGGGCTCCGGGGGTGCCCCGAGACTTTAGGGTGCAACCCCCAAAACTGGCACCCCTTGATTTTGGGGGGCCCTTTCTGGCCCGTTCTTGGGGTGCTGTTTTAGGCTGCCATTTTTGGGGTGCCCGGTTTTAGGGTGCCCATTTTCTGCCCATTTTGGGGGTGCCGATTTTTGGGGTGCCCATTTTCTGCCCATTTTGGGGATGCCCATTTTGAGGTGCCCATTTTTGGGGGTGCCCATTTTGGGGTGCCCATTTTGAGGTGCCCATTTTCTGCCCATTTTGGGGTGCCCATTTTCGGGGTGCCCATTTTCGGGGTGCCCATTTTCTGCCCTTTTTGGGGTGCCGTTTTTGGGGGTGCCCATTTTCAGGTGCCGATTTTTGGGGTGCCCATTTTTGAGGTGCCCATTTTTGGGGTGGCGATTTTCGGGGTGCCGATTTTTGGGGTGCCGATTTTTGGGGTGCCGATTTTGAGGTGCCCATTTTCAGCCCATTTTAGGGGTGCCGATTTTTGGGGTGCCCATTTTTGAGGTGCCCATTTTGGGGGTGCCCATTTTTGAGGTGCCGATTCTTGGGGCGCCGATTTTTGGGGGGCCGATTTTTGGGGGTGCCCATTTTCTGCCCATTTTTGAGGTGCCCATTTTTGGGGTGCCCATTTTGAGGTGCCGATTTTTGGGGTGCCGATTTTTGAGGTGCCCATTTTCTGCCCATTTTCGGGGTGCCCATTTTGGGGTTGGCCATTTTTGGGGTGCCCATTTTCTGCCCTTTTGGGGTGCCCATTTTTGGGGTGCCGATTTTTGGGGGTGCCCATTTTTGGGGTGCCCATTTTCTGAGTGCCCATTTTTGAGGTGCCGATTTTTGGGGTGCCCATTTTCTGCCGATTTTCGGGGTGCCGTTTTTGGGGTGCCCATTTTCGGGGTGTCGATTTTTGGGGTGCCGTTTTTGGGGTGCCGATTTTTGGGGTGCCCATTTTGGGAGTGCCCATTTTGGGCGTGCCCATTTTTGGGGGTGCCCATTTTGTGGTGCCGATTTTTGGGGTGCCCATTTTCTGCCCATTTTCGGGGTGCCCATTTTCGGGGTGCCGATTTTAAGGGTGCCCATTTTTGGGGTGCCCATTTTCGGGGTGCCCATTTTGGGGGTGCCCATTTTTGAGGTGCCCATTTTCTGCCCATTTTGAGGTGCCGTTTTTGGGGTGCCCATTTTTGGGGTGCCCATTTTTGGGGTGCCCATTTTCTGAGTGCCCATTTTTGAGGTGCCGATTTTTGGGGGTGCCCATTTTCTGCCCATTTTTGGGGGTGCCCATTTTCTGCCCATTTTGAGGTGCCGATTTTTGGGGTGCCGTTTTCGGGGTGCCGTTTTCGGGGTGCCCATTTTCTGCCCATTTTTGGGGTGCCCATTTTCTGCCCATTTTTGAGGTGCCCATTTTCGGGGTGCCCTTTTTGGGGTGCCCGTTTTCTGCCCATTTTCGGGATGCCCATTTTGAGGTGCCAGTTTTTGGGGTGCCGTTTTTGGGGTGCCCATTTTCTGCCCATTTTTGGGGGTGCCCATTTTTGGGGGTGCCGTTTTTGGGGTGCCCATTTTCTGCCCATTTTGGGGGTGCCCATTTTTGGGGGTGCCCGTTTTGGGGGTGCCCATTTTCTGCCCATTTTGAGGTGCCGATTTTTGGGGTGCCGTTTTTGGGGTGCCGTTTTCGGGGTGCCCATTTTCGGGTGTCCATTTTCTGCCCATTTTCGGGGTGCCGTTTTTGGGGTGCCCATTTTCGGGGTGCCCATTTTGAGGTGCCGATTTTTGGGGTGCCGTTTTTGGGGTGCCCATTTTTGGGGTGCCCATTTTCTGAGTGCCCATTTTCGGGGTGCCCATTTTCTGCCCATTTTGGGCGTGCCCATTTTTGGGGGTGCCCATTTTGTGCCCATTCTGAGGTGCCGATTTTTGGGGTGCCCATTTTCTGCCCATTTTCGGGGTGCCCATTTTCGGGGTGCCGTTTTCGGGGTGCCGATTTTTGGGGTGCCCATTTTCGGGGTGCCGATTTTTGGGGTGCCTGGTTTTGGGGGTGCCCATTGTGTGCCCATTTTGAGGTGCCGATTTTTGGGGTGCCCGTTTTTGGGGTGCCCGTTTTTGGGGTGCCCATTTTCGGGGTGCCGTTTTTGGGGTGCCGATTTTCGGGGTGCCCATTTTCGGGGTGCCCATTTTGGGGGTGGACATTTTTGGGGTGCGCATTTTCGGGGTGCCGTTTTGGGGGTGCCCATTTTCTGCCCATTTTTGGGCTGCCGATTTTTGGGGTGCCGATTTTCGGGGTGCCCATTTTCGAGGTGCCCATTTTGGGGGTGGCCATTTTTGGGGTGCCCATTTTCTGCCCATTTTTGAGGTGCCCATTTTTGGGGTGCCCATTTTTGAGGTGCCCATTTTCGGGGTGCCGTTTTTGGGGCACCCATTTTTGAGGTGCCCATTTTTGGGGTGTCCATTTTCTGCCCATTTTGGGGGTGCCCATTTTTGGGGCGCCCATTTTCGGGGGTGCCCATTTTCTGCCCATTTTGAGGTGCCCATTTTGGGGTTGGCCGTTTTCGGGGTGCCCATTTTCTGCCCATTTTTGAGGTGCCCATTTTCGGGGTGCCGATTTTTGAGGTGCCCATTTTTGGGGTGCCCATTTTCTGCCCATTTTTGGGGTGCCCATTTTCTGCCCATTTTCGGGGTGCCCATTTTGAGGTGCCCATTTTCGGGGTGCCCATTTTTGAGGTGCCCATTTTTGGGGTGCCCATTTTCTGCCCATTTTTGAGGTGCCCATTTTGAGGTGCCGATTTTTGGGTGCCCATTTTCGGGGTGCCGTTTTCGGGGTGCCGATTTTTGGGGTGCCCATTTTCTGCCCATTTTCGGGGTGCCGTTTTCGGGGTGCCCCCACCTGCTGGCACACGGCCCCCGCGCTGGTGAGGGGGAGGGGCCGGACGCTCCCTTGCCCCAAATTTTCCCGTTTCCGGCGTTGGGCGAAAAGTTTCAGCTCCCGACGCTCGGCCTCGTCCAGGTCGTGGCAAAACTGGGGCTGGGGAGGGGCGGGAGAACCTCAGACCACCCCAAAATACCCCAAAAAAACCCCAAAAATACCCCAAAAATACCCCAGGACACCAAATGCACCCCAAAACTACCTAGAAACACCAAATCCACCCCAAAAACCCAACCCAAAATCAGTTCAAAAATACCCTTGAACAACGGAAATCCACCCCAAAAATGCCCTCAAACAACCCAAATCCACCCCAAAAACACCTCAAGCCCAAATCCACCCCAAAAACATCCTTGAACAACCCAAAACTGCCCCAAAAATGCCTTAGAACGACCTGAAACCACCCCAAAACTGCCCTCGAACGACCCGAAACCACCCCAAAAATGCCTTAGAACAACCCAAGACCACCCTAAAACAACCCAAAAATACAAGAAAACGCCATAAAACACCCTGAAATAACCCAATTACCCCAAAACACCCCAAATCACACCCCAAACACCCCAAAAATTGCTCTGTAGCACCCGAAATCTCGCCAAATACCCCAAACCCCCGCCCCAAAACCACTTTATACCATCCAAAATCCCCCCAAATTCCCATAAATCCCCCCAAAAACCACTCTGTACCATCCAAAATGTCCTCAAACACCCCCAAACCCCCCCAAAACGGCTTTGGACCATCCAAAACCGCCCCAAATACCCCAAATACCCCCAAACCACCACTTAATAGCATCTCAAAACACCTCCAATTCCCCAAAACCCCCAAAACCCATTTTGTACCAACCAAAATCACCCCAAATACCCCCCAGAAAACCACTTTGCACCATCCAAAACCACCCCAAATACCCCAAAACCCACTTTATAGCATCCCAAAACCACCCCAAAACCACTTTGTGCCATCCAAAACCGCCCCAAATACCCCAAAAACCACTTTATAGCATCCAAAACTGCCCCAAATACCCCAAAACCCACTTTGTACCATCCAAAACCACCCCAAATTCCCCCAAAATCCCCCCAAAACCCATTTTGTACCAACCAAAATCACCCCAAATACCCCAAAGCCTCCCCAAAAACCACTTTGCACCATCCCAAAACCACCCCAAACACCCCAACCATCACTTTATAGCATCCCAAAACCACCCCAAATCCCCCAAAACCCCGTTTGTACCATCCAAAATCACCCCAAACACCGCAAAAACCACATTGTAGCATCCCAAAACCACCCCAAACACCCCAAACACCACTCTATAGCATCCCAAAACCACCCCAAACACCCCAAACACCACATTGTATCATCCAAAACCACCCCAAATACCCCAAACACCACTCTATAGCATCCCAAAACCATCCCAAATCCCCCAAAACCCACTTTGTACCATCCAAAACCACCCCAAACACCCCAAAACCCACTTTATAGCATCCCAAAACCACCCCAAAACCACTTTGCACCATCCAAAACCACCCCAAATACCCCAAAAACCACTTTATAGCATCCCAAAACCACCCCAAAACCACTTTGTACCATCCAAAACTGCCCCAAATCCCCCAAATCCCCCAAAACCCCGTTTGTACCATCCAAAATCACCCCAAACACTGCAAAACCCACTTTACAGCATCCCAAAACCACCCCAAACACACCAAAAACCACTTTGTACCATCCAAAATCACCCCAAATACCACTTTATAGCATCCCAAAACCACCCCAAGTACCCCCCAAAAAACCACTTTGTACCATCCAAAACCGCCCCAAATACCCCAAAACCCACTTTATAGCATCCCAAAACCACCCCAAAACCACTTTGCACCATCCAAAACCGCCCCAAATACCCCAAACACCACTTTATAGGATCCAAAACTGCCACAAATACCCCAAAAACCACTTTCTACCATCCAAAACCTCCCCAAATACCCCAAAAACCACTTTGTACCATCCAAAACCGCCCCAAATACCCCAAACACCACTTTATAGCATCCAAAACCTCCCCAAATACCCCAAAACCCACTTTATAGCATCCCAAAACCACTTTGCACCATCCAAAACCACCCCAAACACCATTTTATAGCATCCCAAAACCACCCCAAATCCCCCCCAAACACCACTTTGTACCATCCAAAACCGCCCCAAATACCCCAAACACCACTTTATAGGATCCAAAACTGCCACAAATACCCCAAAAACCACTTTCTACCGTCCAAAACCTCCCCAAATAACCCAAAAACCACTTTGTACCATCCAAAACCGCCCCAAATACCCCAAACCCCACTTTTTGGCATCCCAAAACCACCCCAAATACCCCAAACCCCACTTTTTGGCATCCCAAAACCACCCCAAATACCCCAACCATCACTTTATCCCACCCCAAAACCACCCCAAATACCCAAACCCCGCCTTTAAAAACGCCCAGAAAAAGCCCCAAACCCAGCTCCGAACGCCTCAGAACGGCCCCAAACCCGGCCCCGGTGCCCCCGGTGCCCCCGGTGCCCCCCGGTGCCCCCGGTGCCCCCGGCCCCGCTCACCTCGAGGTCGTGCGGGGGCAGCTGCCGGAGCAGCTCCCGCAGCCGGTGCCGCTCCCCGGGGCTGCGCAGCCGCGGCACCAGCGCGGGCGGGAGCAGCGCGAAATACTGACAGACCTGGGGGCGGGGCTTAGCGGGGCGGGGCTCGGGGGGCGGGGCTTAACGGGGCGGGGCTCAGTGGGGCGGGGCTTAACGGGAGCAGCGGGAAATACTGACAGACCTGGGGGTGCGGCTTAGCGGGGCGGGGCTCGGCGGGGCGGGGCTTAACGGGGCGGGGCTCAGTGGGGCGGGGCTTAACGGGAGCAGCGGGAAATACTGACAGACCTGGGGGCGGGGCTTAGCGGGGCGGGGCTCAACGGGGCGGGGCTTAATGGGAGCAGCGCGAAATACTGACCGACCTGGGGGCGGGGCTTAGCGGGGCGGGGCTCGGCGGGGCGGGGCTTAACGGGAGCAGTGGGAAATACGGACACCTGGGGGCAGGGCTCGGCGGGGCTTAATGGGGCGTGGCTAAACAGGGCGGGGCTTAATGGGAGCAGTGAGAAGTACTGGCACACCTGGGGGCGGGGCTTAGTGGGGCAGATCCGCCTGGGGGCGGGGCTTAATGGGGCAGAGTGTAATGGGAGCAGCGAAAAGAATGGGCACACGTGGGCGGGGCAAGACTTAGTGGGGCGGGGCTAAATGGGGCGGGGCTTAGCGAGGTGTGGCACAAGGGGTGGGGCTTAGTGGGGTGTGGCCTATGTGGAGCAGGTGGGAGGAGTACTGGGACACCTGGAGAGGGCGGGGCTAAGATGTTTGCCATGGGTGGGGCTTCAGAGGGGTGTCCCACAATGGGTGGGGCTTGGAGGGGTGTGGCCCAGTGGGCGGGGTTTGATGGGAGAGGTGTGAGAGGCACAGAGTCAGCTGTGGGGAAGGGGGTGGGGCTTAAGTGGGCGTGACTGGACAGGGTGGGGCGGATTGGGTGGGGCCTCACTGGGGGCGTGGCTTCACTGTGGGGTGGGGCAGGTGACAAAATCCTGCACATGGAAATGGGGCGGGGCTTAACCAGTGGGTGGGGCCTGGAGGGGGTGTGGCCGATGGGAGGGCAGGGTTTGGATGGGGCAGGGCTTCACTGGACAGGGGTGAGAAACAGCTGAGGGGAAATGGGGGCGGGGCTTATGGGGCGGGGCCTCAACAGAGTGGGAGCTGCTGTGGCAGGTGGGAGGGGTTTCCTGCACAAGGGGTGGGGCTTCAGAAGGTGGGCGGGGCGTGTTTGCATGGGCATGGCCTGGCCAGGGGGCGGGGCTTGGCTCAGGGCAAGGGCATCTGTGGGGTGGGCGGGGCCTGGGTGGGATTGGGGCGGGGTTTGGGGGGGGTCAGGGCTCCATGAGGGGGGACCCCAGGGGAATTGAGGTCGGGGGGGGGTCTTAGGGGGGTCAGAACATTTTGGGGAACATGGATGGGGGGGGTCCCCATCCCTGGGGTGTTTTGGGGTCCTGGGGGGTTTGGGGGGCACAGATGGGGGGGGTTTCCATCCCTGGGGTGTTTTGGGGGGTGCAGATGGGAGGGGGGGTGGTTTCCATCCCAGGGGGTTTGGGGGTCCCTGGGGTGTTTTGGGGTCCCGGGGGGTTTTGGGGGCACAGATGGGGGGGGTTCAATCCCTGGGGTGTTTTGGGGTCCCGGGGGGTTTGGGGGTCCCCGGGGTTACCTGGTCAGGGCTGAGGCCGGGGGGGGCCCAGGCGAACTCCTCGGCCGAGCACCCCGAATCCTCGGAGCCGGGGGGGGGGTGGGACTCGGGGAGCAGCCGGGCCAGGACCCCCTGCAGGGCCGGGGGGACCCCACCCCCCACGTGCTCCCCCCGCGGGCATTTGCAGTGCAGGCAGAGCTTCCTGGGGGTGGGGGACCCCGAAACGCCGTCAGGGGGACCCCGAAATCTGGGGATGGGGCTCCCCAAAATTCGTCATGGGGCAGCCCAAAATACAGTCAGGAGCACCCCAAAATCTGTAATGGGGACACCCTAAAATCCAGGAATGTGGGCACCCAGAAATCTGGGGATAGGGCACCCCAAATAAGGTGAAGGGAATCCCCGAAATATGGTTGGGGGGCCCCAAAATCCAGGAATGTAGGACCCCAAAATATAACGGTACACCCCGAAATCTGGGGATGAGGCACCCTAAAATCTGGTCGTGGGGACCCCAAAATTTGGTAGTGGGGCATCCTAATATTCGGTCAGGGGGCGCCCCAAAATCTGAAAAGGGACACCCCAAAATCCGTTAATGGGGACACCCCAAAATCCGTTAATGGGGACACCCCAATATTCCCCTCCCAGCTCAGGGGCACCCCAAAATCCCCATCCCATGCAAGGGGGGCGATGTGGGACACCCCAAAACCGCCCTCCCATCCCGGGGGTGATGTGAGACACCCCAAAACCCCCATCCCACCCCAGGGACACCCCAAAACCGCCCTCCCAGCCCCTGGGGGTGATGGGGGTACCCCAAAATCCCCCTCCCATCCCGGGGCACCCCAAAAGCGGCCTCACCTCCAGGGGTGCTCCTGGAAGCCCGGGCAGAGCTCCCGGCACTCCCGGCACGGCCGCCCCCGCTCGGGGTCCTGGGCCTGGGGGCACAGCGGGGTCAGGGGCACCCCAAAATCCCCTTCCCATCGCAGGGGGTCAGGGGCACCCCAAAATCCCCTCCCATCCCAGGGGAGTCAGGGGCACCCCAAAATCCCTTCCCATCCCAGGGGGGTCAGGGGCACCCCAAAATCCCCTTCCCATCCCAGGGGGGCACAGCGGGGTCAGGGGCACCCCAAAATCCCCTTCCCATCCCAGGGGGGTCAGGGGGGAGCCCAAAAACGGTCTGGGGGGGGGACACCCCAAAACCAGCCAGAAGGGATGGCAGGGACACCCCAAAATGCTGGGGGGGCTGGGGGGAAACAGCCCAAAAATGGGGTCCGGGGGGGGGGGCATCAAAATGGGGGGGGTGGGCAGGAAAAAGGTGGGGGGGGCAGTAAAAGAGGCCAGAGGGGGCCAGAAATGGGGGGGGGTCTGTGGGTGGGCACACGTGGGATCGGGGGAAAACCCCAAAAATGGGGTCAGGGATGGGTGGAGGGAACCCCCGAAATGGGGCGGGGGGTTGGGGTTCACCCCCTAAGCCCCCCAACCTTACAGCCCCCCCCCAACCCCACAGGCCTTTCCTGGAGCCGCCTTTGAGACCCCCGAGCCACAGAACCCCCCATGGCCCCTCCCCCAGAGCCCCCCGAGACCCCAAAGCGCCCCCAAAGCTGCTCCACAGGGCCCCCAAAGCCCCTGAGCCCCCCAAGTGCCCCCAGAGCCCCCCAAAACCGCCCAGAGCGCCCCCGGTTCCCCCGGCCCTCACGGCTCGCTCCGATCGCCGCCGCCGGGACCCCCGGGTGAACATGGCGGGCCTTGGACACGCCCCCGGACACGCCCCCAGCACTGGCCACGCCCTCACCTGAGGGAGGCCCCGCCCCTTCAGGTAGACGGCGAGTTAAGCCCCGCCCATCGCCACGAGGCCACGCCCCCACTGGAGCCACCTTTGGCGCCCTCCAAACCCCGCCCCCAGCGGCGCTGGCCACGCCCACCTCTCTGGCCACGCCCCTCGGTCAGAGCTGGGCGGGCTCGGGGGCTCTGAGGGGGGGGCTGGGGTTTGGGGGTTCGGGGGGTTTGAGGTTTGGGGGTTCGGGGGTCTCTGAAAGGGGGGGGGTTAAGGGGTTTGGGGGTTCGGGATTTGAGAGGTTCGCGGGGTGTTCGAGGGTTGGGGGGTTCGGGTGCGTTTGGGGGGGGTTTGGGGGCTCAGGGGATTCAGGGGCTTGGGGGGGTCCAGGAATTGGGGGGTTTGGGGGACTCTGGGGCGGGGGGGGTTCAGGGGCTCAGGGCTTTGTGGGTTAAGGGGTTTGGGGGTTCGGGATTTGAGGGGTTCGCGGGGTGTTCGAGGGTTGGGGGGTTCGGGTGAGTTTGGGGGGGGTTTGGGGGCTCAGGGGATTCAGGGGCTTGGGGGGGTCCAGGAATTGGGGGTTTTGGGGGGCTCTGGGGCGGGGGGGGGGTCAGGGGCTCAGGGCTTTGTGGGTTAAGGGTTTGGGGGTTCGGAGCTTGAGGGGTTCGGGGGGTTTCAGGGGGGTTTGGGGGTTCGCGGTTTGGGGGTTCGCGGTTTGAGGGGTGCGGGGGGGTTTGAAGTGTTCCGGGGTTTGGGGATTTTGGGGGTTCGGGATTTGGGGGGTTCTGGGGTGTGTGACGGGTTCGGGGGTTTGGGAGATTTGAGATTTGGGCGTTCGGGGCTTCGGGGGGCTCGGAGGTGCGGGAGGTTCAGGGGTTCAGGGGTTTTGGGGTTCAGGGGTTCGGGGTTTGGGGTTTTTGGGGCTCTGAGGTTTGGGGGTTTAGGGGTTCGGGGGGCTCGGAGGTGCGGGAGGTTCAGGGGTTTTGGGGTTCAGGGGTTCGGGGTTTGGGGTTTTTGGGGCTCTGAGGTTTGGGGGTTCGGGGGTTCGGGGATTTGGGATTTGAGGAGCTCGCGGGGGTTGTGAGGATCAGGGGTTGGGGGGATTCAGGGGTTTGGGGAGTCTCGGGGGTTTGGGGGTTCGCGGTTTTGGGGGTTCAGGGCGTCCGTTTAGGGGTTCGGGGGAGTTCAGGGATTCGGAGCTTTTGGGGGGCTCTGAGGTGGGAGGGTTTGGGGGCTCAGGGGGTTCGGGGGGTCTCGGGGGTTTGGGGGTTTGGGGGTTCGGGGTTTTGGGGGTTCAGGGGGGTTTGGGGGGTTCGGGGGGTTCAGGGTTTGAGGGGTTCAGCGGTGTTTGGAGGGTTCAGAGGTTTGGGGGTTCGGGGGATTCAGAGGCTTGGGGGGGTCCAGGAATTCGGGGGTTTTGGGGGGCTCTGGGGATTCGGGGGGTTCAGGGGTTCAGAGGGTTTTGGGGGTTCACGGGGGTTTGGGGGTTCAGGGGTTCGGGGAGGTTTTGGGGTTCAGGGGTTGGGGGGTCTCGGGGGTTTGTGGGTTCGGGGTTTTGGGGCGTTCGGGAGATTCAGAGGCTATGGGGGGTTCAGGGATTCGGGGGTTTTGGGGCGCTCAGGGGTTTTGGGGGGCTCGGTGGTGTTTGGGGGGTTCAGGGGTTTGCGCGTTCCAGGTTTTGGGGGTTTTGGGGGGCTCGGGGGCTTTGGGAGTGTTTGGGGGTTCAGGGGTTTTGGGGGTCTCAGAGGGTTCAGGGGGGTTTGGGGGTCTCGGGATTTGGGGGGCTCAGGGGGTTTGGGATTTTGGGGTGCTCGGCGGGACCAGGGAGTTTTGAGGATTTTTGGGGGCGTTCAGGGCATTTTTGGGGCTTCGGGGCCCATTTGTTCAGGTGGGCGTGGCCGTGGGCGGAGCCTCTGCCGTCCAAGCCCCGCCCCCCGGGGTTTATCGGGGTTTTTGGGGGGCCCCGGTTTGGGGGGGCCCCAGTGCTCGTTGTTCGTCCTCAGCGCGGGACAACAGGTGAGGAACGGGGGATTTGGGGCATTTTGGGGCATTTTGGGGGGAATTTGGGGCATTTGGGGGCGACTTTGGGGGGATTTGGTGGGAATTGTGGGGGTTTTGTGGAGTTTTGGGGGGATTTCTGGCGGTGGTTTTGGGGGATTTTGGGGTATTTGGGGAGATTTGGGGGGATTTGGGTGGATTTTGGAGAGGTTTGGGGAGCATTTTTGGGGATTTTGGGGCGATTTTGTGGGGATTTTGAGGGGTTTCGGGGGGATTTTTAGCGGTGGTTTCGGGGGATTTTGGGGGATTTGGGGGGGATTTTGGGGAGATTTGGGGGATTCTGGGGGATTTCTGAGGGATTTTGGTGGATTTTGGGGAGATTCAGGGACATTTTGGGGGGATTTGGGGGTTTTGGGTGATTTTGGGGGGTTTTGAGGGGATTTTGGGGGATTTTGGACGGTGGTTTTGGGGAGATTTGGGGGATTTCTGGGGGATTTTGGAGGGTTTTGGGGGGTTTTAGGGGATTTTTGGGGAGGTTTAGGGGCATTTTAGGCGGATTTGGGGTTTTGAGGAGATTTTGGGGGGATTTTGGATGGTGGTTTTGGGGGGATTTGGGAGAGTTTTGCTCGATATGAGGAATTTTGGGGGATTTGGGGAGATTTTTGAGGGATTTTGGGGGTTTCTGGAGGATTTGGGGGATTTTTGAGGGATTTTGGGGGATTTTTGAAGGATTTTGGGGCATTTTTGAGGGATTTTGGGGCATTCTGGGGGATTTTTGAGGGATTTTGGGGGGCCGGGGGTGTCTGTGGGAATCCCGGACCCCCCTCCTGAGATCCCCCCAGGAATTTGGGGATCCCAGGCCCCCCCAAAACCCCAAAACTTCCCCCAAAAATCGCTCGGCGGGGAGAAAAGGGAAACTGGGGGGGTCCTGCACCCCAAAATCCCGCCGGAGACCCCAAAGCGCGTCCGGGATCCCATTTTGGGGAAGGGTTTGGGGTTTTGGGGTTTTTGGGGTTTTCTTTTGTTTTGTTTTGGTTTTGAGGGGGTTTTTTGGGGGGTTTTTGATTTTTTGAGGTTTTGGGTGTTTGGGGTTTTTGGGATTTTGGGGGGATTTGTGGATTTTTGGGGGTTTCTGGGTTTTGGGATTTTTTGGGGGTTTTTTGGGGACTTTGGGGGTTTTTGGGTTTTGGTGGCTTTGGGGGATTTGGGGTTATTGAGGGTTTTGGGGGTTTTTGGGGATTTCTTTTTAGTTTTGGGGTTTTGGGGGTGTTGGGGGGTGTTTTGGGGAATTTGGGATTTTTGGGGGATTTTGGGATTTTTTGCGAGTTTCTGGGTTTTGGGATTTTTTTGGGGGGGTTTGGAATTTTGGGGGGTTTTGGGCTCTGGGGGCATTTGGCGGTTTTGGGGTTTTTTGGGGTTTTTTGGGGTTCTTGGGATTTTTGGGGGGGGTTTTATGGGGTTTTCACGGATTTTTTTGTTTTGTTTTTGGGTTCTTGGGGTTTTGGGGGTTTGAGGGGTTTTGGGTTTGGGGGATTTGGGGTTTTTTGGGGATTTTGGGGTTTTTTTTTAGGTTTTTAGGGGTTTTGGGGGATTTTGGGGTATTTTGGGGATTTTGGGGGTTTTTTTGACGTTTTTAGGGCTTTTGGGGGGGTTATGGGGTTTTTGGGGATTTTTTTGTTTTGTTTTTGGGTTCTTGGGGTTTTTGGGGTTTGGGGGGTTTGGGTTTTGGGGGATTTTGGGTTTTTTTGAGGTTTTTAGGGGTTTTGGGGGATTTGGGTTTTTTTTGGGGTTTTGGGGGGGGTTTATGGGGTTTTCGCGGATTTTTTTGTTTTGTTTTTGGGTTCTTGGGGGTTTTTGGGGATTTGGGGGCTTTAGAGTTTGGGGGATTTGGGTTTTTTGGGGGATTTTGGTTTTTTTGGGGATTTGGGGTGGGGTTTTTGAGGTTTTTAGGGCTTTTTGGGGGATTTTGGGGCTTTTTGGGGGATTTGGGGGGGTTTTTTTGCGGTTTTTCGGGGTTTTGGGGGATTTTGGGGTTTTTTGAGGTTTTTAGGGGGTTTTGGGGTTTTTTTTTTGCGGTTTTTCGGGGTTTTGGGGGATTTTGGGGTTTTTTGGGGGATTTTGGGTTTTTTTTTGCGTTTTTTCGGGGTTTTGGGGGATTTTGGGGTTTTTTGAGGTTTTTAGGGGGTTTTGGGGGTTTTTTTTGCGGTTTTTCGGGGTTTTGGGGGATTTTGGGGAGCCGGGGTGGGTGGGACACCCCCAAATCCCCTCCCCCCGGTCACGTGACCCGGCCCGCGCCAGGTGTGGGGGGCTGATAAGGGGTGGGGGAGGGGCCACACCCACCCCAAAAAAACCCCAAAAAAGGGGTGGGGGAGGGGCCTGGGTGTGGCTGATTTGGGGGCAGGGGCAAAATTTGGGGGTGGGGGTCCCCCAAAATCCCCCCAAAACCGCCCCAAAGGGGGCTCAGGGTGCGTGCGGGATTTGGGGTCCCCTTTGCTCGCCCCCTCCCTCTCCGCGCTTTCGGGGGGTCCCGGGGTTTTTGGGGGGTCCTGGGGGGGGTTTGGGGTCCAGAACCCCCCTGACCCCCCCTTTTCTGCCCCCTCTCTGCGATTTGGGGGAATTTGGGGGCATTTTTGGGGTTTTTTGGGGGGATTTGGGGTTTTTTGAGGGGGATGAGAAGGACCCAAGGATTTTGGGGGGGAGTTTGGGGTTTTTGGGGTGCAGGACCCCCCTGACCCCCCATTTTTTATCCCCTCTCAGCAATTTGAGGAAATTTTGGGGGCATTTGAGTGGATTTTGAGGGGGTTTTGAGGCTTTTTGGGGAATAAGAAGAACGAGATGGATTTGGGGGATTTTGGGGCGGTTTTGGGATTTTTGGGGTGCAGGATTCCCCCCTGACCCCCCCCTTTTTTATCCCATCTCAACGATTTGTGGGGTTTTTGGGGAGATTTGAGTGGATTTTGAGGAATTTTGGGACTGTTTGGGGGATAAGAAGCACGAGGGGGATTTGGGGGATTTTGGAGCGGTTTTGGGGTTTTTGGGGTGCAGGATTCCCCCTGATCCCCCCGTTTTCTGTCCCCTCTCAGCAATTTCGGGAGATTTGGGGGAGGTTTGAGTGGATTTGGGGAGATTTTGTGGGATTTTGGAGCCGTTTCATTAATGAGCAGCACTGGGTGGATTTGGGGTTTTTTTGGGGGGGATTTTGGGGTTTTTGGGGTTCAGGACCCCCCCAACCCCCCCTTTTCTGTCCCATCTCAGCGATTTGTGGGGTTTTGGGGGGATTTGAGAGGATTTTGGGGGGATTTAAGCGGATTTTGGGGCGGTTTCAGGACTGAGAAGCGCTGGATGGGTTTGGGGTTTTTTGGGGGGGTTTTTGGGGTTTTTGGGGTGCCGGACCCCCCCTGACCCCCCGGATTTTGCCCCCCCAGCTCCCCCATGGCCGCTCTGCTGCGCTGCCCCGTCCTGGCCCGGAACCCGCGGCTGCTGCGGGCGATGGCCACGGCCCCGGCCCGGCCCCAAACCGGTACCAGAACGGGGGGACCCAAAAACGGGGGGACCCCAAAACGGGGAGACCCCAAAATGGGGAGAACCCAAAATGGGGGGACCCCAAATGGGGGAGACCCCAAAATGGGGGGAACCCAAAATGGGGGGACCCCAAAATGGGGAGAACCCAAAATGGGGGGACCTAAAATGGGGGGAACCCAAAACGAGGGGAACCCAAATGGGGAGACCCAAAAATGGGGGGACCCAAAAATGGGGGGACCCAAAATGGGGGAGACCCCAAATGGGGAACCCCAAAACGGGGAGACCCCCAAAACGGGGGAGATCCCAAAACGGGGAGACCCCTAAATGGGGAACCCCCTTGACCCCAAACTGGGGAACCCCAAAATGGGGAGACCCCAAAATGGGGAGAGCTCAGAACGTGGGGAACCCAAAATGGGGAGATCCCAAAATGGGGAACCCCCTTGACCCCAAACTGGGGAATCCCGACCCCAAAACGGGGAGACCCCAAAACGGGGAAGCCCAAATGGGGGAGACCCCAAAATGGGGTGACCAAAAAATGGGGAAACCCAAAATAGGGAGACTCCAAAATGGGGAGACCCCAAATGGGGAGACCCTTGACCCCAAACTGGGGAACCCTGACCCCAAAACGGGGAGACCCCAAACTGGCGAACCCCAAATGGGGGAGACCCCAAAATGGGGGGAACCCAAAATGGGAACCCCAAAATGGGAACCCCCTTGACCCCAAAATGGGGGAGACCCAAAATGGGGAGGCCCCAAAACAGGGAACCCCCAAACGGGGAGATCCCAAAATGGGGAGACCCCAAACGGGGGAACCCAAAATGGGGGTGACCCCAAAATGGGGAGACTCAAAATGGGGGAGACCCCAAAATGGGGGGAACCCAAAATGGGGAGATCCCAAAACAGGGAGACCCCAAAACGGGGAGACCCAAAATGGGGAGGCCCCAAAACGGGGGGAACCCCCAAACGAGGAGATCCCAAAATGGGGAGACCCCAAACGGGGGAACCCAAAATGGGGGGACCCCAAAATGGGGAACCCAAAATGGGGAACCCCAAAACGGGGAGACCCCAAAACGGGGAGATCCCAAAACAGGGGGAACCCAAAACGGGGGAAACCACAAAATGGGGAGATCCCAAAATGGGGGTGACCCCCAAAATGGGGGTGACCCCAAAATGGGGAGACACAAAATGGGGAACCCCCTTGACCCCAAACTGGGGAACCCTGACCCCAAAATGGGAATCCCTACCCCAAATGGGGGAACTCAAATTGGGGGAACCCCCCTGACCCTAAACTGGGGCGACCCTAAATTGGGGGGATCCCCTTGACCCCAAAATGGGGAATCCCGACCCCAAAACGGGGGAACCCAAAATGGGGGAGACCCCAAAACAGGGAGACCCTAAAGTGGAGGAGACCCCAAAATGGGGAACCTGACCCCAAAACGGGGGAGACCCCAAAACGGGGGACCCCGACCCCAAACTGGGGACCCAAACTGGGGGAACCCAAATGGGGGAACCCTTGACCCCAAAATGGGGACCCCGACCCCAAACTGAGGGAACCCAAATTGGGGGGAGCCCCCCGGCCCCAAATGGGGGAACCCCCAGACTCCAAATTGGGGACCCCGACCCCAAACTGGGGACCCCCAAACTGGGGGAACCCCCCCGCCCCAAATTGGGAACAAAATGGGGGAACCCAAGTGGGGGAACCCCCTGACCCCCCCCGAGCCCCCCTTGGTGATTTTGGGGGTTCGGGGGCTCGGGGGGGGTCTTGGGGGCTCGGGTTGGGGAATTTTTGGGGATTTTGGGGAATTTTTGGGGGGATTTGGGGATTTTGGGGTGTTTGGGGGGGTGGGGAGGAGTTTTGGAGGGGTTGTGAGAAGTTTTGGGGGATTTTAGGGGATTTTGGGGGGGTTTGGGGCTGGGGGGAGGTTTTAGGGTGGGGGAGGGAAGTTTTGGGGTTTCAGGGGAGTTTTTGGGGGGTTCGGGGGAGTTTTTGGGGTTTTGGGCTGAGTTCCAGAGAAGTTTTGAGGGGGGTGGAGGAGTTTTGCGGAGATTTGGGGGGATTTGGAGGAGTTTTGGGGTGTTTGGGGTTTTTTGGGGGGTTTTTGAGGAGTTTTGGGGGAGGTTTTAGCTTTTTTTGGGCTCATTTTGGGTTTTTTTGAGGAGTTTTGGGGTTATTTAGTTTTTTGGGGGCGATTTTATGGTTTTGGGGGGGTAATTTGGGCTTTCTTGAGGGTTTTCAGGATGATTTCGGGCTTTTTTTGGGGTAATTTTGGGAACCGGGTAAATCTGGTGCATCTTTGAGCGCTTTCGGGGCCATTTTGGGGTTGGTTTTTGCCGCGTTTCGGGCGCGGTTTTTTCGGGCGCGGTTTTGCGATTTGGGGGCGCTGCCCCCCCCTGACCCCCTCCCCCTCCCCAGGTGCCCCCCCCGAGGGGTCCCCGTGTCCCTTCATGGCCATGGGGGGCGCGGGCGGGGAGGGGCCCCCGTTCGTGCAACGCGCGGCGCCCGAGCTGCAGGAGGACGTGAGCGCCCCCGGGAGCCCCCCCGAGGCAGGTGAGGAATGGGGAACCCCCCTGGGACAGGTGAGAGATTTGGGGATCCCCCCCCGGAAACCCCAGAACAGGTGAGAGATTTGGGGATCCCCCCCCGGGACCCCTCCGGGACAGGTGAGGAACGAATGGGGAACCCCCCGGGACAGGTGAGAGATTTGGGGATCCCCCCCCGGAAACCCCGAGGCAGGTGAGAAACGGGGACCCCCCCCTGGGGAACCCCCCGGGACAGGTGAGGAATTTTGGGGAACCCCCCTGGGGAACCCCCCGGGACAGGTGAGAGATTTGGGGATCCCCCCCCGGAAACCCCGGGACAGGTGAGGAATGGGGAACCCCCCTGGGGAACCCCTGGGACAGGTGAGGAACTGGGAACCCCCCGGGCAGGTGAGAAACGGGGACCCCCCCCTGGGGAACCCCCCGGGACAGGTGAGGAATTTTGGGGAACCCCCCTGGGGAACCCCCGGGACAGGTGAGAGATTTGGGGATCCCCCCCGGGACCCCTCCAGGACAGGTGAGGAACAAACGGGGAACCCCCTGGGCAACCCCCCCGGGACAGGTGAGGAATTTTGGGGACCCCCCGGGACAGGTGAGGAATTTTGGGGACCCCCCGAGGCAGGTGAGGAATTTTGGGGAGCCCCCTGGGGACCCCCCCCCCCAGGATTTGATCACTTGAGGGAGCCCCCTTGAGCCAGGTGAGGATTTTGGGGACGACCCCCCCCTTGAAACAGGTGAATATTTTGGGGACCCCCCCGGGGGTCGTGATCACTTTGGGGACCCCCCTTGAGCCAGATGAGGATTTTGGGGACCCCCCCCGGGGGACGTGGGGACTTTGGGGACCCCCCCCCTTGAGGCGGGTGAGCATTTGGGGACCCCCCCGAGCCCCCCCCTTGAGGCAGGTGAGGAATTTGGGGACCCCCCCTGGGACAGGTGAGAGATTTGGGGATCCCCCCCGGGGGTCGTGATCATTTTGGGGACCCTCCTCCCAAGCCAGGTGAGAATTTTGGGGATCCCCCCTTGAAACAGCTGAGGATTTTGGGGACCCCCCCAGGACAGGTGAGAATTTGGGGACCCCCTGTCCTACGCCAGGTGAGGATTTTGGGGAGCCCCCCGGAGGGATTTCATCCCTTTGGGGTCCCCCCCTTGAGACAGGTGAGAATCTGGGGACCCCCCCGGGACAGGTGAGAATTTGGGGACCCCCCCCGGGGACATGGGGACTTTGAGGACCCCCCCTTGTGGCAGGTGAGGAATTTGGGAACCCCCCTCCCAAGCCAGGTGAGGATTTTGGGGACCCCTCCCGGGGACAAGTGAGGATTTTGGGGACCCCCCCCCTTGAGGTGGGTGAGAGTTTTGGGGTCCCCCTCCCAAGCCAGGTGAGGAATTTGGGGACCCCCTGGGACAGGTGACAGATTTGGGGACCCCCCCCCCCCGGGATTTGATCACTTTGGGGAGCCCCCCCTTGAGCCAGGTGAGAGTTTTGGGGATGGACAGGTGAGAATTTGGGGACCCCCCCTGGGGACGTGGGGACTTCGGGGACCCCCCCCTTGTGGCAGGTGAGGATTTTGGGGAGCCCTCCTGGGGGATTTGATCACTTTAGGGAGCCCCCCCTTGAGCCAGGTAAGAGTTTTGGGGACCCCGCCCCTCCCAAGTCAGGTGAGGATTTTGGGGACCCCCCCAGGATTTGATCCCTTTGGGGTCCCCTCCTTGAGGCAGGTGAGAATTTGGGGACCCCCCCGGGACAGATGAGAGTTTTGGGGACCCCTCCCAAGCCAGGTGAGAATTTGGGGACCCCTCCCGGGGGATTTGATCACTTTAGGGAGCCCCCCCTTGAGCCAGATAAGGATTTTGGGGACCCCCCCCGGGTGTCGTGATTACTTTGGGGACCCCCCCCCCTTGAAACAGGTGAGGAATTTGGGGACCCCTCCCGGGACAGGTGGGAGTTTTGGGGATCCCCCCTTAAAACAGGTGAAGAATTTGGGGGCCCCCCTGGGGACGTGGGGACTTTGGGGACCCCCCCTTGTGGCAGGTGAAGATTTTGGGGACCCCCCCGGGGGTCGTGATCACTTTGGGGACCCCCCTTGAGCCAGGTGAGAGTTTTGGGGACCCCCCCTCCCAAGCCAGGTGAAGATTTTGGGGACCCCCTGGGAGGGTTTGAACACTTTGGGGACCCCCCCCCCCAGCCAGGTGAGAGTTTTGGGGACCCCCCCTTGAAACAGATGAAGATTTTGGGGACCCCCCCGAGGGATTTGATCACTTTGGGGAGCCCCCCCTTGAAACAGGTGAGAATTTGGGGACCCCTCCGGGACAGGTGAGAGTTTTGGGGACCCCCCCTCCCAAGCCAGGTGAGAATTTTGGGGACCCCCCCAGGGAATTTGATCATTTTGGGGAGCCCCCCCCTTGAAACAGGTGAGGATTTTGGGGAGCCCTCAGGACAGGTGAGAATTTGGGGACCCCCTCGAGCCCCCCCCTCGAGCCAGGTGAGAATTTTGGGGACCCCCCCTCCCACGCCAGGTGAGAATTTGGGGAACCCTCCCGGGCGATTTGATCACTTTGGGGAGCCCCCATTGAAACAGGTGAGGATTTTGGGGACCCCCCCCCAGGATTTGATCACTTTGGGGAGCCCCCCCGGGACAGGTGAGAATTTGGGGACCCCCCCAATGACCTTTGACCCCCCAGAGGCCCTGGATTGGCTGTTGGAATTTGGGGACCCCCCCGAGGACCCCCCCGAGCGGCGGCCGGAGGAGACCCTGCCCGGTGAGGGGGAGGGGAATTGGGGGGGATTTGGGGGATTTTGGGGTTCGGGGGGATTTTGGGGGGGATTTGGGGGGACCCGGGGAGAATTTTGGGGGGTTTGGGGGGGGATTCGGGGTTCGGGGCAGTTTGAGGGGGATTTTGGGGGGCATTTTTCGGGAATTTGGGGGCAATTGGGAGGGATCAGGGGAGAATTTGGGGTTCGGGGGGGATTTTGGGGGATCTTGGGGGATTTTGGGGGGATTTGGGGGGACCCGGGGAGAATTTTGGGGGGGTTTGGGGTGGGGGAATTTGGGGTTCGGGGGAGTTTGAGGGGGATTTTGGGGGGCATTTTTCGGGAATTTGGGGGGGATCTGGGGAGAATTTTGGGGGATTTGGGGTTCGGGGGGGATTTTGGGGGGGCTGCAGGAAGATTTTGGGGGATCCGGGGGGATTTGGGGTTCGGAGGAGTTTGGGGGATTTTGGGGCATTTTGGGGGGAATTTTTTGGGGGATCTGGGGAGAATTTGGGGTTCGGGGGGGATTTTGGGGGTTCTTAGGGGGGATTTGGGGGGACCCGGGGAGAATTTGGGGGGGATTTGGGGGGGGGGGATTTGGGGTTCAGGGGAGCTTGAGGGGGATTTTGGGGCATTTTTGGGGGCATTTTCGGGGATTTGGGGAGAATTTTGAGGGATTTGGGGTTCGGGGGGGATTTTTGGGGGGATTTGGGGGGGCTGCGGAAAGATTTTGGGGGATTCAGGGGGATTTTGAGGGGTTTGGGGGGATTTTGGGGTTCAGGGGAGTTTGAGGGGGATTTTGGGGCATTTTGGGGAGCATTTTTGGGAATTTGGGGGGATTTGGGGAGAATTTTGGGGGATTTGGGGTTCGGGGGGGATTTGGGGGGGCTGCAGGAAGATTTTGGGGGATTCAGGGGGATTTTGAGGGGTTTGGGGGGGATTTTGGGGTTCAGGGGAGTTTGAGGGGGATTTTGGGGCATTTTGGGGAGCATTTTTGGGAATTTGGGGGGATTTGGGGAGAATTTTGGGGGATTTGGGGTTCGGGGGGGATTTGGGGGGGCTGCAGGAAGATTTTGGGGGATTCAGGGGGATTTTGAGGGGTTTGGGGCGATTTGGGGGTTCCAGGGGGTTTGGGGGGGATTTTGGGGCATTTTGGGGAGCATTTTTGGGAATTTGGGGGGATTTGGGGAGAATTTTGGGGGATTTGGGGTTCGGGGGGGATTTGGGGGGGCTGCAGGAAGATTTTGGGGGATTCAGGGGGATTTTGAGGGGTTTGGGGGGGATTTTGGGGTTCAGGGGAGTTTGAGGGGGATTTTGGGGCATTTTGGGGAGCATTTTTGGGAATTTGGGGGGATTTGGGGAGAATTTTGGGGGATTTGGGGTTCGGGGGGGATTTGGGGGGGCTGCAGGAAGATTTTGGGGGATTCAGGGGGATTTTGAGGGGTTTGGGGGGGATTTTGGGGTTCAGGGGAGTTTGAGGGGGATTTTGGGGCATTTTGGGGAGCATTTTTGGGAATTTGGGGGGATTTGGGGAGAATTTTGGGGGATTTGGGGTTCGGGGGGGATTTGGGGGGGCTGCAGGAAGATTTTGGGGGATTCAGGGGGATTTTGAGGGGTTTGGGGCGATTTGGGGGTTCCAGGGGGTTTGGGGGGGATTTTGGGGCATTTTTGGGGCCATTTTTGGGAATTTGGGGGGATTTGGGGAGAATTTTGGGGGATTTGGGGTTATGGGGGGGATTTGGGGGGGCTGCGGGAAGATTTTGGGGGATCCGGGGGGATTTTGAGGGGTTTGGGGCGATTTGGGGGTTCCAGGAGGTTTGGGGGGGATTTTGGGGCATTTTTGGGGGCATTTTTTGGGAATTTGGGGGCAATTGGGGGGGATTTGGGAGGGGGGGGGGGTCCGGGAAGAATTTGGGGGGATTTGGGGTTCGGGGGAATTTTTGAGAGGATTTGGGGGGCTCCAAAGAGATTTTGGGGTATCTGGGGGGATTTTGGGGTGCAATCAGAGTCTTTGGGGTGCGGGGGTCCTGGGGGGGGACTTTGGGTATTTTGGGGTCCCCCCACCAAGGCCTTTCCCCCCAGGAGCTTTTAGGGGGCCCCTGACCCTTCCCCACGAGGCGGTTTTTGGGGTGATGTTGGATTTTGGGGTGACGGTGGATTTTGGGGTGACGGTGGATTTTGGGGGGCCCGGGCAGGGTTTGGGGTGCAGTTTTGGGGTGCACTTTTGGGGTCGGGTTTTGTTTTGTGGGGTGCGATTTAGGGGTGGGATTTGGGGTCTCTGTAGGGTTTTAGGGTCCAGTTTTGGGGTGCGGTTTTGGGGTCTCTGGAGCGTTTTTGGGATGCAGTTTTGGGGTCCCTGTAGGGTTTTAGGGTCCAGTTTTGGGGCGCGGTTTTGGAGTCTCAGGAGGGTTTTGGGGTGCGGTTTTGGGGTGCGGTTTTGGGGTCTCTGGACGGTTTTTGTGTGCACTTTTGGGGTCTTTGTAGGGTTTTAGGGTCCGGATTTGGGGTGCAGTTTTGGAGTCTTGGGAGGATTTTTGGGGGCAGTTTTTGGGTCTCTGTAGGGTTTTTGGGTGCAGTTTTGGGGTGCAGTTTTGGGGTGCAGTTTTGGAGTCTTAGGAGGGTTTTTGGGTCGCAATTTTGGGGTCTCTGTAGGGTTTTTGGGTGCAGTTTTGGGGTACAGTTTTGGAGTCTCTATAGGATTTTTGGGTCACAGTTTTGAGGTCTCTGTAGGATTCCGGACTCGGGGTTTTTTTGGGGTGCACTTTCGGGCTCGGGGCAGTTTTGGGGCTCCCCCCGACCCTTTGTTCCCCCCAGAGGACGCGTTCCCGTACGAGGCGGTTTTGGGGTCTCTGTAGGGTTTGGGGTACAGTTTCAGACCCGGGGTTTTTTTGGGGTGCACTTTCGGGCTCGGGGCAGTCTCGGGGCAGTTTTGGGGCTCCCCCCGACCCTTTGTTCCCCCCAGAGGATGCGTTCCCGTATGAGGCGGTTTTGGGGTCTCTGTAGGGTTTGGGGTGCAGTTTCAGGCTCGGGTTTTTTTCGGGGTGCAGTTTCGGGCTTGGGGCAGTTTTGGGGCTCCCCCTGACCCCGTTTTCCCCCCACAGGACGCGTTCCCGTACGAGGCGGTTTTGGGGTCCCTGTAGGGTTTTGGGTGCAGTTTCCGACCCGGGGTTTTTTGGGGTGCAGTTTCATGCCCGGGGTTATTTTTGGGGCTCCCCCCTGACCCTTTCTCCCCCCCAGAGGACGCGTTCCCGTACGAGGCGGTTTTGGGATCTCTGTAGGGTTTTGGGTGCAGTTTTGGGGTACAGCTTTGGGTCCCTATAGGGTTTTTGGGGGGCATTCTTGAGGTCTCCGTAGGATTCCAGACTCAGGGTTTTTTTGGGGTGCACTTTCGGGCTCGGGGCAGTTTCGGGGCAGTTTTGGGGCTCCCCCTGACCCCGTTTCCCCCCCAGAGGACGCGTTCCCGTACGAGGCAGTTTTGGGGTCCCTGTAGGGTTTGGGGTGCAGTTTCAGACCCGGGGTTTTTCGGGGTGCAGTTTCGGGCTCGGGGCAGTTTTGGGGCTCCCCCCTGACCCTTTGTTCCCCCCAGAGGACGCGTTCCCGTACGAGGCGGTTTTGGGGTCTCTGTAGGGTTTGGGGTGCAGTTTCAGACCCGGGGTTTTTTTGGGGTGCACTTTCGGGCTCGGGGCAGTCTCGGGGCAGTTTTGGGGCTCCCCCTGACCCCGTTTCCCCCCCAGAGGACGCGTTCCCGTACGAGGCAGTTTTGGGGTCTCTGTAGGGTTTGGGGTGCAGTTTCAGACCCGGGGTTTTTTTGGGGTGCAGTTTCATGCCCGGGGTTATTTTTGGGGCTCCCCATTGACCCTTTCTCCCCCCCAGAGGACGCGTTCCCGTACGAGGCAGTTTTGGGGTCCCTGTAGGGTTTGGGGTGCAGTTTCCAACCCGGGGTTTTTTGGGGTGCAGTTTCATGCCCGGGGTTATTTTTGGGGCTCCCCATTGACCCTTTGTTCCCCCCAGAGGACGCGTTCCCGTACGAGGCGCTGCTCGGGGCGCGCCTGGCGGGGCTGCGCCGCTCCCACACCTACCGCGAGTTCACGGCGCTGGCGCGGCGGGCGCGGGACCCCCCGAGCGCCCTCCTGGGGACCCCCCCCCGCCTGGTGCAGCTCTGGTGCTCCAACGATTACCTGGGCATGAGCCGGCACCCCGAGGTGCTGCGGGCGGCCAGGTGGGCACCCCCAAACTGAAACACCCCGAGATCCCCCGAAATCCCCTGAAACTCCCTGATATATCCCCTGAAATTCCCTTAAATCCCCTGAAATATCCCCTGAAATACCACCTGAAATAGCACTAAAATCCCCTGAAACATCCCTTGAAATATTCCCTGAAATATTCCCTGAAATAGCACCAAAGTCCCCTGAAATTCCTTTAAATATCCCTGAAATATCTCCTGAAATTCCTTTAAATATCCCCTGAAATTCCCTGAAACATCCCATAAATACCACCTGAAATAGCACCAAAATCCCCTGAAATATCCCCTGGATTTCTCTGAAATTCCCTTAAATATCCCTGAAATATCCCCTGAAATTCCTTTAAATATTCCCTGAAATTCCCTTAAATATTCCCTGAAATACCAAAGCACCAAAATCCCCTGAAATTACCTTAAATATTTAGTGAAATTCCCATAAATATCCCCTGAAATATCCCCTGAAATTCCCTGAAATTCCCTTAAATATTTACTGAAATTTATCCCCTGAAATATCTCCTGAAATAGCCCCAAAATCCTCTGAAATTCCCTGAAATATCCCCTGAAATATCCCCTGAAATTCCCTTAAATATTCCCTAAAATACCACCTGAAATAGCACCAAAATCCCCTGAAATATCCCCTGAAATATCCCCTGGAATTCTCTGAAATTTCCTTAAATATTTACTGAAATTCCCTTAAATACCCTGAAATATCTCCTGAAATAGCTCCAAAATCCCCTGAAATTCCCTGAAATATCCCCTGAAATTCCCTGAAATATTCCCTGAAATTCCCTGAAATATCCCCAAAATCCCTGGAAATATCTCCTGAAATTCCCTTAAATATTCCCTAAAATACCACCTGAAATAGCCCCAAAATCCCCTGAAATATCCCCTGAAATATCCCCTGGAATTCTCTGAAATTTCCTTAAATATTTACTGAAATTCCTTTAAATAACCCTGAAACATCCCCTGAAATAGCACCAAAATCTCCTGAAATTCCCTTAAATATCCCTGAAATATCTCCTGAAATTCCTTTAAATATCCCCTGAAATTCCTTGAAATATCCCCTAAAATACCACCTGAAATAGCACCAAAATCCCCTGAAATATCCCCTGGATTTCTCTGAAATTCCCTTAAATATCCCTGAAATATCTCCTGAAATTCCTTTAAATATCCCCTGAAATTCCCTTAAATATTCCCTGAAATACCAAAGCACCAAAATCCCCTGAAATTACCTTAAATATTTACTGAAATTCCCATAAATATCCCCTGAAATATCCCCTGAAATATCCCCTGAAATTCCCTTAAATATTTACTGAAATTTATCCCCTGAAATATCTCCTGAAATAGCCCCAAAATCCTCTGAAATTCCCTGAAATATCCCTGAAATATCCCCTGGAATTCTCTCAAATTTCCTTAAATATTTACTGAAATTCCCTTAAATTGCCCTGAAATATCTCCTGAAATAGCCCCAAAATCCTCTGAAATTCCCTTAAATATCCCTGAAATATCCCCTGAAATTCCCTTAAATATTCCCTAAAATACCACCTGAAATAGCACTAAAATCCCCTGAAATTCCCTTAAATATCTCTGAAATATTCCCTGAAATTCCTTTAAAAATTCCCTGAAATTCCCTGAAATATTACCTGAAATTCCCTGAAATATCCCCAAAATCCCTGGAAATATCTCCTGAAATTCCCTTAAATATTCCCTAAAATACCACCTGAAATAGCACTTAAATCCCCTGAAATATCCCCTGGAATTCTCTGAAATTCCCTTAAATATTTACTGAAATATCTCCTGAAATAGCCCCAAAATCCCCTGAAATTCCCTTAAATATCCCTGAAATGTCCCCTGAAATTCCCATAAATATCTCCTGAATTTCCCTTAAATAGCCCTGAAATATCCCCTGGAATTCTCTGAAATTTCCTTAAATATTTACTGAAATTCCCTTAAATAACCCTGAAATATCTTCTGAAATTCCCTTAAATATTCCCTGAAATATCCCCAAAATCCCTGGAAATCTCTCCTGAAATTCCCTTAAATACCTTGAGATTCCCTGAGATTTCCTTACATTTACTGAAATTCCCTTAAATTCCCTTAAATATCCCCTGAAATTCCCTTAAGCATCTCTTGAAATTCCCTGAAATAGCCCCAAAATCCCCTTAAATATCCCTGAAATCCCCATGAATACCCCAAAATCCTCTGAAATATCCCCTGAAATTTCCCAAAATCCCCTGAAATTCCCTTCAATTTTCCATAATCCCCCCCAACCCCCTCCAAACCCCCCAAATCCTCTTCAAGCCCCTGAAACCTTTCCCAAATCCCCCCTCAAACCCCCCAAATTCCCCTCAAACCCCCCAAATTCCCCTCAACCCCCCAAATTCCTCCCCAAATCCCCCTCAACCCTCCAGATTCCCCCCAAATTCCCCCAAATCCCCTCCCAATCCCCTCCAACCTCCCCCAAACCCCCCAAATCCTCCCCAAATCCCCCCCAAGTCCCCCCCAAACCTCCCCAAATCCCCTTCAGCCCCCCGAAATCCTTCCCAAATCTTCCCCAAACCCCGAAATCCTTTCTAAATCCCCCAAAAATCTTTCCCATATCCCTTCCAACTCCCCCTAAACCACCCGAAATCGTCCCCAAACCCCCGAAATCTGCCCCAAATCCCCTCCAAGCCCCCAAAATCCTTCCCAAATCCTCCTCAAACCCCCAAAATCTGCCCCAAATCCCCTCCAAGTCCCCCCAAAATCCTTCCCAAATCCTTCTCAAACCCCCCAAAATCTGCCCCAAATCCCCCCCAAACATGCGAAATCCTCCTGAAATACCCCCCAAACCCCCCAAATCCTCCCCAAATCCCTTTCAACCCCCTGAAATCCTTCTCAAATCCTCCCCAAGCCCCCCCAAATCTCCCTCAAATCCCCCAAAATCTCCCCTAACCCCCCACAAATCCTTCCCAAATCCCCTTCAAATCCCCCAAATCCTCCCCAATTCCTTCTCAAATCCATCCAAATCCCCTCAAACCGCCCCAAATCCCCCCAAATCCTTCCCAAATCCCCCCAAATCCTTCCCACCCCCCCCCAAATCTTTCCCAAATCCCCCTCAAATCTCCTCCAAACCCCCCAAATGCCCTTCAACCTCCCGAAATCCTTCTCAAATCCCCCACAAATCCTTCTCAAATCCCCCAAATCTCCCCCAAATCTCCCTCAGACCTCCCCCAAACCGCCCCCAAATCTCCCACAAATCCCCCCCAAATCTCCCCCAAACCCCCTGAAATCTTCCCCAAACCCCCCAAATCCTCCCCAAATCCCCTTCGAGCCACCGAAATCCTTCTAAAATCCCCCTTGAATCCATCCAAATCCTCTTCAAACCCCCGAAAATCCCCCGAAAATCCCCCAAATCCCTGAAATCTTTCCCAACCCCCCCAAATCTTTCCCAAATCTCCCCCAAACCCCCTCAAATCTCCCCCAAATCTTTCCCAAATCCCACAAAATCTCCCCCAAACCTCCCCAAATCTCCTCCAAAGTGCCCCAAATCTCCCCCAAATCTCCTCCAAACCCCCCGAAGTCTTCCCCAAACCCCCCCAATCTTCTCCAACCCCCCCAAATCCTTCCCAAACCCCCCCAAATCTCCTCCAAACCCTCCGAAATCCTTCCTAAATCCTCCTCAAACGCCCTCCAAACCCCCTCAAAACCCACCCAAATCTCCCCCAAACAGCCCCAAATCTCCCCAAAACCTCCCCAAATCTCCCCCAAACCCCCCGAAATCTTCTCCAAACCCCCCAAATCCTCCCCAAATCCCCTTCAAGCCACCGAAATCCTTCCAAAATCTCCCTCGAATCCATCCAAATCCTCTTCAAACCCCCCCAAATCTCCCCCAACCCCCCCGAAATCTCCCCCAACCCCCCCAAATCCCCCCAAATCTCCCAAAAACCCGCCGAAATCTTCCCCAAACCCCCGAAATCCTTTCCAAATCCCCTTCAAGCCCCCGAAATCCTTCTCAAATCCTCCTCAAATCCATCCAAACCCCCTCAAACCCCACCCAAATGTCCCACAAATCCCCCTCAAACTCCCCCAAACCCCCCAAATCCTCCCCAAATCCCCTTCGAGCCACCGAAATCCTTCCAAAATCCCCCTCGAATCCATCCAAATCCTCTTCAAACCCCCCCAAATCTCCCCCAAACTGCCCCAAAATCTCCCCCAACCCCCCCAAATCTCCTCCAAATCCCCCGAAATCTTTCCCAAATTTCCCCCAAACCCCCTCAAATCTCCCCCAAATCTTTCCCAAATCCCACAAAATCTTCCCCAAACCCCCCAAATCCCCCCAAATCTCCCCCAAACCTCCCCAAATCTCCCCCAAACTGCCCCAAATCTCCCCCAAATCTCCTCCAAACCCCCCGAAGTCTTCCCCAAACCCCCCCAAATCCTTCCCAAACCCCCCGAAATCCTTCCCAAATCCCCCTCAAATCCATCCAAACCCCCTCAAACCCCACCCAAATCTCCCTCAGACCACCCCAAATCCCCCCAAATCCCCCTCAAACTCCCCCAAACCCCCCGAAATCCTCCCCAAACCCCCCGAAATCCTCCCCAAACCCCCCGAAACCCTCCCCAAACCCCCCAAAATCCTCCCCAAACCCCCCGAAATCCTCCCCAAACCCCCCGAAATCCTCCCCAAACCTCCCAAACCCTCCCCAAATGTCTTTCTCAGGGCGGCTCTGGTTGCTCACGGGCTGGGCGCGGGCGGCACCCGCAACATGGCGGGCACGGCTCCGCTGCACGGGGCGCCCAAATCCCCTCAAAGCCCCCAAAATCCTTCCCAAATCCCCCTAAAATCCCCCCCAAATCCCCTCAAACCCCACCCAAATCTCCCTCAGACCACCCCAAATCCCCCTCAAACTCCCCCAAATCCTCCGCAAATCCCCTTCAAGCCACCGAAATCCTTCCAAAACCCCCCTTGAATCCATCCAAACCCTCTTCAAACCCCCTCAAATCTCCCCCAAACCGCCCCAAATCTCCCCCAAATCCCCTGAAATCTTTCCCAAACCCCCCCAAATCTCCCGAAATCTTTCCCAAACCCCCCCAAATCTTTCACAAATCGCCCCAAATCTCCCCCAAATCCCCCGGTCTCCCCCAAAACCGCCCCAAATCTTCCCAAATCTCCCGAAATCTTTTCCATACCCCCGCAAATCTCCCCCAAGCCCCCCCAAACGCCCCCAAGCCCTCCAAAATCTTTCCCAAACCCCCCAAATCTCCCCCAAACCCCCCAAAATCCCCCCCAAATCCGTGTTCCAGGGCGGCTCTGGTTGCTCACGGGCTGGGTGCCGGGGGCACCCGCAACATGGCGGGCACGGCTCCGCTGCACGGGGCGCCCAAATCCCCTCAAAGCCCCCAAAATCCTTCCCAAATCCCCCTAAAATCCCCCCCAAATCCCCTCAAACCCCACCCAAATCTCCCTCAGACCACCCCAAATCCCCCTCAAACTCCCCCAAACCTCCCCAAACCCCCCAAATCCTCCCCAAATCCCCTTCAAGCCACCGAAATCCTTCCAAAATCCCCCTCGAATCCATCCAAATCCTCTTCAAACCCCCCCAAATCTCCCCCAAATCGCCCCAAAATCTCCCCCAACCCCCCCAAATCTCCTCCAAATCCCCCGAAATCTTTCCCAAATTTCCCCCAAACCCCCTCAAATCTCCCCCAAATCTTTCCCAAATCCCACAAAATCTTCCCCAAACCCCCCCAAATCTCCCCCAAACCTCCCCAAATCTCCCCCAAACTGCCCCAAATCTCCCCCAAATCTCCTCCAAACCCCCCGAAGTCTTCCCCAAACCCCCCCAAATCCTTCCCAAACCCCCCGAAATCCTTCCCAAATCCCCCTCAAATCCATCCAAAGCCCCTCAAACCCCACCCAAATCTCCCTCAGACCACCCCAAATCCTCCCCAAATCCCCCTCAAACTCCCCCAAACCCCCCGAAATCCTCCCCAAACCCCCCGAAATCCTCCCCAAACCCCCCAAAATCCTCCCCAAACCCCCCGAAATCCTCCCCAAACCCCCCGAAATCCTCCCCAAATGTCTTTCTCAGGGCGGCTCTGGTTGCTCACGGGCTGGGCGCGGGCGGCACCCGCAACATCGCGGGCACGGCTCCGCTGCACGGGGCGCCCAAATCCCCTCAAACCCCCAAAATCCTTCCCAAATCCCCCTCAAATCCCCCCCAAATCCCCTCAAACCCCACCCAAATCTCCCTCAGACCACCCCAAATCCCCCTCAAACTCCCCCAAATCCTCCCCAAATCCCCTTCAAGCCACCGAAATCCTTCCAAAATCCCCCTCGAATCCATCCAAATCCTCTTCAAACACCCCCAAATCTCCCCCAAATCGCCCCAAAATCTCCCCCAACCCCCCCAAATCTCCTCCAAATCCCCCGAAATCTTTCCCAAATTTCCCCCAAACCCCCTCAAATCTCCCCCAAATCTTTCCCAAATCCCACAAAATCTTCCCCAAACCCCCCAAATCCCCCCAAATCTCCCCCAAACCTCCCCAAATCTCCCCCAAACTGCCCCAAATCTCCCCCAAATCTCCTCCAAACCCCCCGAAGTCTTCCCCAAAACCCCCCAAATCCTTCCCAAACCCCCCCAAATCTCCTCCAAACCCTCCGAAATCCTTCCCAAATCCCCCTCAAATCCATCCAAACCCCCTCAAACCCCACCCAAATCTCCCTCAGACCACCCCAAATCCTCCCCAAATCCCCCTCAAACTCCCCCAAACCCCCCGAAATCCTCCCCAAACCCCCTAAAATCCTCCCCAACCCCCCCCAAATCCTCCCCAAACCCCCCAAAATCCTCCCCAAATGTCTTTCTCAGGGCGGCTCTGGTTGCTCACGGGCTGGCGCGGGGGGCACCCGCAACATGGCGGGCACGGCTCCGCTGCACGGGGCGCCCAAATCCCCTCAAAGCCCCAAAATCCTTCCCAAATCCCCCTAAAATCCCCCCCAAATCCCCTCAAACCCCACCCAAATCTCCCTCAGACCACCCCAAATCCCCCTCAAACTCCCCCAAATCCCCTTCAAGCCACCGAAATCCTTCCAAAACCCCCCTTGAATCCATCCAAACCCTCTTCAAACCCCCTCAAATCTCCCCCAAACCGCCCCAAATCTCCCCCAAATCCCCTGAAATCTTTCCCAAACCCCCCCAAATCTCCCGAAATCTTTCCCAAACCCCCCCAAATCTTTCACAAATCGCCCCAAATCTCCCCCAAATCCCCCGGTCTCCCCCAAAACCGCCCCAAATCTTCCCAAATCTCCCGAAATCTTTTCCATACCCCCGCAAATCTCCCCCAAGCCCCCCCAAACGCCCCCAAGCCCTCCAAAATCTTTCCCAACCCCCCCAAATCCTCCCCAAACCCCCCAAACCCTCCCCAAATGTCTTTCTCAGGGCGGCTCTGGTTGCTCACGGGCTGGGCGCGGGCGGCACCCGCAACATGGCGGGCACGGCTCCGCTGCACGGGGCGCCCAAATCCCCTCAAAGCCCCCAAAATCCTTCCCAAATCCCCCTAAAATCCCCCCCAAATCCCCTCAAACCCCACCCAAATCTCCCTCAGACCACCCCAAATCCCCCTCAAACTCCCCCAAACCTCCCCAAACCCCCCAAATCCTCCCCAAATCCCCTTCAAGCCACCGAAATCCTTCCAAAATCCCCCTCGAATCCATCCAAATCCTCTTCAAACCCCCCCAAATCTCCCCCAAATCGCCCCAAAATCTCCCCCAACCCCCCCAAATCTCCTCCAAATCCCCCGAAATCTTTCCCAAGTTTCCCCCAAACCCCCTCAAATCTCCCCCAAATCTTTCCCAAATCCCACAAAATCTTCCCCAAACCCCCCAAATCCCCCCAAATCTCCCCCAAACCTCCCCAAATCTCCCCCAAACTGCCCCAAATCTCCCCCAAATCTCCTCCAAACCCACCGAAGTCTTCCCCAAACCCCCCCAAATCCTTCCCAAACCCCCCCAAATCTCCTCCAAACCCTCCGAAATCCTTCCCAAATCCCCCTCAAATCCATCCAAACCCCCTCAAACCCCACCCAAATCTCCCTCAGACCACCCCAAATCCTCCCCAAATCCCCCTCAAACTCCCCCAAACCCCCCGAAATCCTCCCCAAACCCCGCGAAATCCTCCCCAAACCCCCCAAATCTTCCCCAAGCCCCCCAAAATCCTCCCCAAACCCCCCAAATCCTCCCCAAATGTCTTTCTCAGGGCGGCTCTGGTTGCTCACGGGCTGGGCGCGGGCGGCACCCGCAACATCGCGGGCACGGCTCCGCTGCACGGGGCGCCCAAATCCCCTCAAAGCCCCAAAATCCTTCCCAAATCCCCCTAAAATCCATCCAAACCCCCTCAAACCCCACCCAAATCTCCCTCAGACCACCCCAAATCCCCCTCAAACTCCCCCAAATCCTCCCCAAATCCCCTTCAAGCCACCGAAATCCTTCCATAATCTCCCTCGAATCCATCCAAATCCTCTTCAAACCCCCCCAAATCTCCCCCAAATCTCCCCCAATCCCCTCCAAATCTCCCGAAATCTTTCCCAAACCCCCCCAAATCCTTCCCAAACCCCCCCAAATCTCCTCCAAACCCTCCGAAATCCTTCCCAAATCCCCCTCAAATCCATCCAAACCCCCTCAAACCCCACCCAAATCTCCCTCAGACCACCCCAAATCCTCCCAAATCCCCCCCAAATCTCCCCCAAACCCCCCGAAATCCTCCCCAAACCCCCCGAAATCCTCCCCAAATGTCTTTCTCAGGGCGGCTCTGGTTGCTCACGGGCTGGGCGCGGGCGGCACCCGCAACATCGCGGGCACGGCTCCGCTGCACGGGGCCCTGGAGCGCGCCCTGGCGCGGCTGCACCGCCAGCCCCGCGCCTGCCTCTTCTCCTCCTGCTTCGCTGCCAACGACACCGCGCTGGCCACGCTGGCACGGCTGCTGCCAGGTACCCGCACCCCGAAAACCGCGGCGAGCCCCAAAAACCGCCACGCGAACCCCAAAGGCGCAGGGAGCCCGAAAACAACGGAGAGGGAGGCGCGAATTGGGTGGGAAACGCCCCCCCCCCCCCCCAAAAAACCCCGCCCTGGTGGGAGGGGAAAGTCGGGAGGTTCTGGTTGTGAGAACCCCAAAAACCCTCTTGGGAACCCCCAAAAAATCCATCAGGGCACCCCAAAACCCGCGGGGAACCCCAAAACCCACAGGGAGCAAAAAAATCCTGAACGGGATCCATGAATTGGGTGAGAACGGCCCCAAAAAATCCCGCCCTAGGGGGAGTGAAAAGTCCTGAGGTTCTTGTGAGAACCCCAAAAACCCGCCTGGGAACCCCAAAAATGCGCTGGGCAGCCCCAAAACCCGCGGGGAACCCCGAAACCCGCGGGGAGCAAAACAAATCCTGAATGGGATCCGTGAGTTGGGTGGGAACGGCCCCAAAAAATCCCCGCCCTGGTGTGGAGTGAAAAGTCGGGATGTTCTGGTTGTGAGAACCCCAAAAACCCGCTTGGGAACCCCCAAAAAACCCATCAGGGCACCCCAAAACCCGCGGGGAACCCCAAAATCCACAGGGAGCCAAAAAAATCCTGAACAGGATCCGTGAATTGGGTGGGAACGGCCCCAAAAAATCCCACCCTGGTGGGAGTGGAAAGTCCTGAGGTTCTGGTTGTGAGAACCCCAAAAACCCTCTTGGAAACCCCAAAAACCCTCTTGGAAACCCCAAAAACCCTCTTGGGAACCCCGAAACCCGTCACGGCACCCCAAAACCCGCGGGGAACACCAAAAAATCCTTCAGAGCAGCCCAAAAACCACGGGGAACCCCAAAACCCGTCAGAGGACCCCAAAACCCATGGGGAACCCCAAACACCTGCCACGGCACCCCTAAATCTGCCACGGTACCCCAAAACCCGCGGGGAGCCCAAAACAAACCAGAGCGGGACCCATGAATTGGGTGGGAACCACCCCAAAAAACCTCACCAGAAAACCCCGTCCTGAAAAGTGGGGAGGTTCTGGTTGTGAGAACCCCCAAAAACCCTCTTGGGAACCCCCAAAACCCATCAGGGCACCCCAAAACCCGCGGGGAACCCCAAAACCCGCGGGGAACAAAACAAATCCTGAATGGGATCCGTGAATTGGGGGGAACCCCCCAAAAACCCCATCCTGGGTGGGGGTGAAAAGTCCTGAGGTTCTTGTCATGAGAACCTCTTGGGATTCTCGTGGGAACCCCAAAATCCCTCTTGGGAACCCCAAAATCCCTCTTGGGAACCCCAAAACCCAGGGGCAGCCCGAAAAAACGGAGCAGGATCCGTGAATTGGGTGAGAAGCCCCCCAAAAAATCCCCACCCTGGTGGGGAGGGAAAAGTCCTGAGGTTCTTGTGAGAACCCCAAAAACCCGCTTGGAAACCCCAAAAATGCGCTGGGCAGCCCCAAAACCCGCGGGGAACCCCAAAACCCGCGGGGAGCAAAACAAATCCTGAATGGGATCCGTGAATTGGGGGGGAACACCCCAAAAATCCCCGCCCTAGGGGGAGTGAAAAGTGGGGATGTTCTGGTTGTGAGAACCCCAAAAACCCGCTTGGAAACCCCAAAAACCCGCTTGGAAACCCCAAAAACCCTCTTGGGAACCCCAAAACCCGCCCCGGCACCCCAAAAACTCTTCAGAACACCCCAAAACCCACAGGGAACCCCAAAACCCACAGGACCCCCAAAACCCTGCATGGCTTTTGGGGGACGTGGGGTTTTGGGGCGCTGAGGAGCACGGAGGGGTTTTGGGGTGCTTCGAGGTTTTGGGGTTTTTTTGGGGTGCTGATGGATCCGGGTCAGTTTTGGGGTGGCTTTTTAGGGGTTCCCATGAATCGGGTGGGGTTTTTGGGGTGCTGAGGGTTTCAGGTGGTTTTGGGGTGGAGTTTTGGGGTCCTGATGGGTTCTTGGGGTTTTTGGGGTGGGGTTTTTGGGGTTCCCATGAATCGGGTGGGGTTTTTGGGGTGCTGAGGGTTCCGGTGGGTTTTGGGGTGGCTTTTTGGGGTGCCGGAGGTGTGGGGCAGTTTTGGGGTGGCTTTTTAGGGGTTCCCATGAATCAGGTGGGGTTTTTGGGGTGCTCTGAGGGGTTTTTGGGGTTTTTTGAGGTGCTGATGATTCCGGGCAATTTTGGGGTGGGGTTTTTGGGGTTCCCATGAATCAGGTGGGGTTTTTGGGGCTCTGAGGGGTTTTTTGGGGTGGGGTTTTTTGGGGCGCTGAGGGGCAGAGCAATTCCAGGGTGGATTTTTTGGGGCATTGATGGGATTTTTTTAGGGTTTTTTTTGGGGTTTAATGGGCAGAGCAATTTCTGGGTGGGATTTTTGGGGTGCTGAGGGGTTTTTGGGGTTTTTTGAGGTGCTGATGATTCCGGGCAATTTTGGGGTGGGGTTTTTGGGGTTCCCATGAATCGGGTGGGGTTTTTGGGGTGCTGAGGGTTCCAGTGGGTTTTGGGGTGGCTTTTTGGGGTGCCGGAGGTGTGGGGCAGTTTTGGGGTGGCTTTTTAGGGGTTCCCATGAATCAGGTGGGGTTTTTGGGGTGCTGAGGGGTTTTTGGGGTTTTTTGAGGTGCTGATGATTCCGGGCAATTTTGGGGTGGGGTTTTTGGGGTTCCCATGAATCGGGTGGGATTTTGGGGGCTCTGAGGGGTTTTTTGGGGTGCTGACGGGCAGAGCAATTCCAGGATGGATTTTTTAGGGCACTGATGGATTTTGGGGTGCTCAGGGACAGGGCAATTCCAGGGTGGGATTTTTTCGGGATTTTTTTAGGGGTTTTTTTGGGGTGCTCAGGGGCAGAGCAATTCCAGGGTGGGATTTTTGGGTTTTTTTTTGGGGCGCTGAAGGGCAGGGCAGGATTTTCGGGGCGCTGATGAGTTTGGGGGTGCCCGCAGGCTGCCAGTTCTTCTCGGACGCGGGGAACCACGCCTCGATGGTGCAGGGCATCCTGCGCAGCGGCGCCCCCAAACACGTCTTCCGCCACAACGACCCCCAGCACCTGGACGAGCTCTTGGGGCGCAGCCCCCCCGGGCTCCCCAAAATCGTCGCATTCGAGTCCGTCCATTCCATGGATGGTGAGCGAAGGGCACCCCAAAAACACATCATCCCCCCAAATCCCCCCAAAACCACCCTAAAATCCCCCCACAATCCCCCAAATCCCCCCCAATCTGCTCCGCACCCCCCAAATCCCCCCAGGCTCCCCCGTGCCGCCGCCAGGCTCCAGAGCGCCCTCCGGTGGTGCCCGGTGCCATTGCACCCGCTCACCCCAAAACCGCCCCAAAACCGCCCCAAAACCCCACAAATCTCCCCAAAACGCCCCAAAATCCCCCCTCAGGCTCCATCGCGCCGCTGGCCGAGCTCTGTGACGTTGCCCACGCCCACGGGGCCCTGACCTTCGTGGACGAGGTTCACGCCGTGGGGCTCTACGGGGCCCGGGGCGGCGGCATCGCCGAGAGGGACGGGGTCACCAACAAGGTGGACGTGGTGTCCGGGACCCTCGGTACGGGGGGGACCCCGAAAATGGGGAGGGGGACCCCGAAAATGGGGGGAGTACAACCCGAAAATGGGGTGTCCGGGACCCTCGGTATGGGGGGGACCCTGAAAATGGGGAGGGGGACCCCGAAAATGGGGGGAGTACAACCCGAAAATGGGGTGTCCGGGACCCTCGGTATGGGGGGGACCCTGAAAATGGGGGGAGAGACCCCAAAAATGGGGGGAGAGACCCCAAAAATAGGGGGAGGACACCCCGAAAATGGGGGGGGAGGGACCCTCGGTATGGGGGGGGACCGAAAATGGGGAGGGGGACCCCAAAAATGGGGGAGAATGGAACCTGGGGTGTCCGGGACCCTTGGTACAGGGGGGATGCCGAAAATTGGGAGGGACCCCAAAAAGCGGGGGGAACACCCCGAAAATGGGGGGCGGGACCCTCGGTACAGGGGATACTGAAAATGGGGGAGCAGGACCCCAAAAATGGGGGGGGGAAGGGACCCTTGGTAAGGGGGATACCCCAAAAATGGGGTGGGACATCCCAGAAAATGAGGGCAGACAGGGAGCCTGGGGTGTCGACGACCCTCAGTACAGGGGGGACCCCAAAAATGGGGGGTGGGCAGAACCCACATGGGTGCACACAGGGCATGGGGGGTTCTAGGGGTTTCCATCGGGTTTTGGGGTCTCCATAAGGGTCTGGGGGGGATCCTTCGGGGTTCGGGGGTCTCCCTGCTGATTTTGGGGTGCCCCCCGCCCCGCTGTGCCCAGGGAAGGCGCTGGGGGCCGTGGGGGGGACACCCCAAAAACGGGGGCGGGCAGAACCCACCTGGGTGTAACTTGTTGTGGGGGGGTCTGGGGGGTTCCTTCGGGGTTCGAGGGCTCCATAAGGGTCTGGGGGGGGGTCCTTCGGGGTTCGGGGGTCTCCCTGCTGATTTTGGGGTCCCCCCCCGCCCCGCTGTGCGCAGGGAAGGCGCTGGGGGCCGTGGGGGGGACACCCCAAAAACGGGGGCGGGCAGAACCCACCTGGGTGTAACTTGTTGTGGGGGGGTCTGGGGGGTTCCTTCGGGGTTCGGGGGCTCCATAAGGGTCTGGGGGGGGTCCTTCGGGGTTCGGGGGTCTCCCTGCTGATTTTGGGGTCCCCCCCCGCCCCGCTGTGCGCAGGGAAGGCGCTGGGGGCCGTGGGGGGGTACATCGCGGGCAGCGAGGCCCTGGTGGACGCCGTGCGCTCCTTCGGCCCCGGCTTCATCTTCACCACGGCGCTGCCGCCCGCCGTGGTCGGGGGGGCCCTGGCGGCCCTGAGGGTTTTGGGGAGCCCCGAGGGGGGCGCCCTGCGCCGCTCGCACCAGCGCAACGCCAAACACCTGCGGGTGCTGCTGCGGGACCGCGGCGTGCCCGCGCTGCCCGCGCCCAGCCACATCGTGCCCGTGCCCGTGAGTGCCCGGCCGTGGGGGTTTGGGGGGGTTTTAGGGGGATTTTGGGGGATTTTAGGGAGATTTTGAGGGATTTTAGGGGGATTTTGGGGCGGTTTTAGGGTGAGCGGGTGCAATGGCGCAGGGCACCACTGGGGGGCGCTCTGGAGCTTGGGGGGGCGTGTGGAGGAGTCTGGGGGGACTTTGGGGCGGTTTGTGGGGTTTAGGGGGGGTTTGGGGCAGATTTGAGGGGGGTGCCCACACTGCCCGTGCCCAGCCACATCGTGCCCGTGCGTGCCCGGCCGTGGGGCTTTTGGGAGGGTTTGAGGGGGTTTGGGGGATTTTAGGGAGATTTTGAGGGATTTTAGGGGGATTTTGGGGCGGTTTTAGGGTGAACGGGTGCAATGGCGCAGGGCACCACTGGGGGGCGCTCTGGAGCTTGGGGGGGATCGTGGAGGAGTCTGGGGGACTTTCGGGCGGTTTTGGGGGGTTTTGGGGCGGATTTGAGGGG